>NC_059335.1:57761666-58110000 GCF_018350155.1 Leopardus geoffroyi
CTCCCTCTTCTGTCTTTGCCCCTCCCCCCACCCTAGAAGCCGCTCCTTCCTTGGAATCCTCAAAAGAAATTGAGGTTGCTGTCTCTTTTCTTTCCCCAGCATAGCATAGCGGTGAGTCGGTCCTTCCCTGGCTCCCTCCCTCCACTGTCCTGTGAGCCCCTCAGCACCCCAGTCCTGTCTCACTCCTCAGGCAGGCTTCAGGCCGCTCCGCTCTGGCTCTCCTTCCTGGGGGCCTAGAGCCTGCTTCCACCTCCAATGTTAATTCAAACCCCCGCGTCCTTCTAGGTTCTTCTTGGGCTGCCTCTTACATGTGGGTGGTGCTTAGGGCTCCGCTCCTGACCCATCACTCCTGCTGAGGATGTCTGGGGCCAGCTGCAAGCTGTGGGCCTGTGTGTGTGTGTGTGTGTGTGTGTGTGTGTGTGTGTGTGTGTGTGTCTGTGTCTGTGTCTGTGTGTAGATGTGGTACCTGCTGCTCTGGGGGTGTGAGTGCACTGCCGACTGGTGTAATCTGGGTACCTCGTTTCCACACCTCTGAAACTGAGCTTGTGACCTCATCACTGTGTGCAACGACAAGAAGCCTGCTCTGGGTGGGAGGCCCCATCGCCCCTGCCGGAGACCGTGCCGTGCCAGCTGCCGTTTGCCGTCCTCGGCCCCCTGCCGCCTGACGGGTTGTCCAGTCTGTGGATCTGGCCGAGCATCCCGTCTGCCGACCCGCCTTCGGTTCAGCCTGCCCCGTTGTCCCCTTTTCGCTGGTCTACAAGCTCTCCTGCAGCAGGGCCACCTCTCGGCCACCTCTGTGCTTCCAGGACCCGGTCCCCGGGCAGGGCTCAGCGAACGGCAGCGTGTCATTTAGCAGAGGTCCTGGTGGTGAGAAGGCGGTTGATTCCGAGTCTTCTGGTTTGGCAGAAACAGCATTATTGTTTGTAGACGTAAAACTGCTGTGGCAGAGATTCACAGGGGTCGTGCCTCTGTTAGAGTGTTCATCTGGGACAGATGCCCATTTGGAAGTGCACAGATTTTTAATGGAATAGTTATGTTAAATAATTGCCATTCTGGGGCACACGTTGACAAGTATGGACCGTCATGATAATACGCCACAAACACATGCACAGCTCTGTTTTAAGGAGGAGATCTTAAGCCTGTGGGGAAAGTGAGCCCTGAAACCTTTGTGTGAAAGGGTCGTGGCATGGAGCCCGGTACTTGCTGAGGGGCAGTGCGGACGCGGGTGACGCGTCAGCTCAGGCCACAGCTGTGCTGGCTCCCTAACCCTCTGGGCCTCTGTTCTCTCGCCTGTGACGTGAGCAGGATAGCGGTGGCCCCCTGACAGGGGTGTGAGCACAGTAACGAACGGTACAGCTGAGCCCCGTGGCACAGTGTCTTGTCACACGCCCTGTCCCGTGTCTGCTGGGAGGTGTCACCTGTCGCACGTGGCTCAGCTCTGTACCTGGCGCGGTCCTCACGGACGCCCAGCAATGCGCCCGTGGTAGGAGAGAGAGTGGAGAGGTGTGCCAGCCCAGACTAGTTGAACAGGTCCCAGCAGGTCTTCTGGAGCCTGGGATGCTTTACTTTTTGTAAATGGGAAAATCATTCCCTGTGCTTCGTCAGAGGGAAGAGGACATTTACTGTCCCAGGAGGGAGGGGATAGGTGTGTGCGGACGTTAGAGCTGTGCAAATTAATTTCCTCATTTAAAGCTCAAGTCTGAGACCTGCCAGTCCAGCTGCGGTGTAGAATTAAAAAGCTTGCTTTCGTTGGATGCCTTGGATGGGTGCTGACATCACACGTACGCTCACTCCCTTTTTCTTTTCTGGGACACGATTTAAAAGGAAGCGGTGTGGCTGCAGATCGTGGCTTTTAGGCACCGGCTGTGCCGCGTAGCTCCCGAGTGACACAGGCCGGCCGGCGGGGGTTTAGAGAGTCCGTCTCATTCCTGGTGAAAGGGGGACGGTGCCGCTCCTGGATTACTGAGGATTCAGTGCAGCCCCTTAGCACTTGTACGTCATCGAGCGCTTGCCTGGGTAAGAGGCGTCCTTGACTCGTGGCTTCACTGGTACAAGATTCGTAACGGGACACGGGGAGACTTTGTCTTGTTTTAAAACTTTACTGAAAAAAATTACTTAAAGCGTTTAATTGCACCACTCGAGCGTTCTGTGAAGTTGGCAGTCCCGTCTGTCTGCCGACCGTAGAGAAGAGTGACGTCAGGGTGAATCTGCCGAGAGGTGTGCTTCTGCCTGCAGTGAGGGCGTTCGAGCACACGCCTTGTGTGAGGGGTAGAACTGCGCTACCTGAGACCCTGGTCTCAGAAAGGAGTGTCGCCCCTCCCTGGACGGTGATGGGTCGCCCACCGTTGGGGTGCGTGGGGTGCCGTGGCAGTTGCTGGGGCTTCCCCCGGCTGAGGCTCCCGTCTGCACTCGCGCTCCTCCGAAGCTGGCGTTCCAGGGACTGTGCTGTTGGCGGGGCCTGCCTCGCTGTGCGCGTGCGGGGAGGAGCCTGTGTGTCCCAGGTCCGTTCGCTCTAACCCGTGTAGTTCAGCCGTTTCTGTTTCTTGTTAAAATAGTTCTCTGCTCCCTGGTTGGATCCCCACGGAAAGATAAACAAACCTAGTGTTTGGGGGGAGAGTATTTTAAAAAATTTTAAATCGTTGGTTATTGCACACGATATTGGGCCCCATGAAGCTTCAACACAGTGTGCCTTTTCCTTGGATGTGTGCTTTCTTGAGGGGGTTTTTAACGCTCCTCCAGAGTGTAGGAATTTAGTTCACTGTTATTTACTGGATGTCGTTAACTTCTGAAATATGCTTCTTCACTCTTTCAGAGTTACTGGAGAATGTGACCCTAATACATAAACCAGTGTCATTGCAACCCCGGGGCTGATCAATAAAGGAAACTGGTGCTACATTAATGCTGTATCCTTCTCACATGCTGTCTCCAAGGCCCGCGGACCACGGCGTTCTCTTCCTCCGGTGCATTTGACTTAGTTCAGCTGCCATGGGGCTTCTGCCTTAAAGTTTGAATCCGAAAACTTGGTTCCTTACTTAGTCTGCCTACCTTGCTTAAAAGATAGAGTTCTTCCTGCCCCCCAAAAAGATGATTTGTTGACCGGTGAGTGACAGAATGAGGCCAATTTTATTTTCATTAGCATGGCCTCGAGTAATAGGCTAGCAGTGTCCACTTACAGCTGGAAACATTGTTGTAATTGCTACATCCTGGTCGAATCAAGTTTTTGTATGTAAACTGCTGACTGCAGAGTAAGGCCTTACATGGAAATCGCAAGGCAGTTGTCCCTACGGTTATTTGGTTGATTCCTTGAAAGTTTACATACGTAAGTCTTTCAGTGTCCTTGGCTTAGTTTTACATGCTTTGTGTTTAATGTGCCTTTCAGAAGTTTGGAGTGTCTGTTTCATTTCCTTTACGCTTCCTTACTGCCACTCCTTAGACGCTGCAGGCACTGGTCGCCTGCCCTCCAATGTATCACCTGATGAAGTTCATCCCTCTGTATTCGAAAGTGCAAAGGCCTTGTACGTCAACACCCATGATAGATAGCTTGTAAGTAAGGTGCCTCCAGATGTGTTCAGGGGCTGGGTCGTTTTGCCTCTGATAATTCAAATTCAAATAGTTTAGCAACGTTCTTACTTTCTTGCAGACGAGTCCTTTAATTTTTTAATTTTAAAAATTTTTTTTTTTTTCAACGTTTATTTATTTTGGGGACAGAGAGAGACAGAGCATGAATGGGGGAGGGGCAGAGAGAGAGGGAGACACAGAATCGGAAACAGGCTCCAGGCTCTGAGCCATCAGCCCAGAGCCCAACGTGGGGCTCGAACTCACGGACCGCGAGATCGTGACCTGGCTGAAGTCGGACGCTTAACCGACTGCGCCACCCAGGCGCCCCAATTTTTTAATTTTTTAAAATTCACTGTTTGTGTTTTTATGTGGAAGCTAACCAGAAATGGAATTGGAGCACTGCCTGTGTTCCTCAGATTTGTTTATGTCAGTTTAGTGCTTGCCAGTGTGTGTCCCTGAAGATCTTCCGGAAGTTACGTAGAAAAGGTGGAAGAACCACTCACCGCTCTGGCATCGGTTACCAAAAACTTGCCACCTTCATACTAACTGATATTCTGAGTAGCCATCGAGAGTCTATCTAGTGAAAGGATGTCTTTTACAAAAATGTACTAAACTTTTTCTCCCCCGTGTTTAGTGTTCGGCTAATGAATGAGTTTACTAATATGCCAGTACCTCCAAAACCCAGACAAGGTGAGTAGCGGTGAGGCCTCCTGATGCCATTGTGTACGGACGGCTGGGGAGGCAGGTGGCTAAATTTCATACGTTCAGTCTTGTCGCAAAGAAAAGGTTTTTAAAATAACCGGCGCTACACCTGTGCTGTTCTCAGCGTCGCGAGGGGCGGGGAGGGGGGGGCGCCCCGGTGATGTTGCCTTTCATTGTGTTAAGACTCTGTTTTAGTGACGAGAATCTGTGTCCTGTTCCGTTGCAGCTCTTGGGGATAAAATCGTGAGGGATATCCGCCCTGGAGCTGCTTTTGAACCTACGTACATTTACAGACTCCTGACGGTGATCAAGTCGAGCCTGTCTGAAAAGGTTTGGCCCTGCTCGCGCGTAGCTCCAGTCCCTGCTTGTTCAGTGCTCGCCCTGCACTTGCATTGCTGCCATTTGGTGGGTGTTCGGTAGATCTAGGCTTGTTGTGGAGTCAGTTGCTTGAATGAAGTTTAAAAATACGACGATCGTCCTCGTAACCAGAGGCAGGGCGTGCATCACTTACTGGGCACCGAGCACCCTTGTAAGTTTTTTCCGTACCTTAGCCGACCTCGCCCCCTGCGGTCCTCTCGTTGTTACATTTGAGAAAAGGGCGATCCTTATCCAAGGCCACATAGCTCGTAAATGCAGCGCCTGGCATCACGGCCAGCTCCTTGACCGCCGCACGGCCTTTCACGTGGAGCGTGGTCCTGGGGCCCGGAACCGTGGCAGCATTCGGGAGAGCTGCATCTCCGTCACACTCACACGGCTCCTTGACTCTCTTAGCTGCATCTTTTGTCGCACACTTTGCTACTAAAGGCGTGGGACCAGGGGCCAAGGGGGTCTCACGTAGGGCGCCGACAGCTGTCGAGAGTGAATTGCATACCCTTTTTGCGAAGTTAACTGGAGCCTTTCTTTCCTCCCTGACAGTCTGTGATGAGTCCATACGAGCAATTGAAATGATACTTATGGGAATTATTTAGAGAGAAAAATCATCCCCCCAAAAATTCCATTAAAGCTAAGTAAAGTGTGTTGAAGCGCCATTGTTTTGCGGAGGGTGAGTGGCCGGGGTGGCGTAGGCGGGACACCACCACGGGCGTTCTCTGCGCGAACTGTGCCTCTCCGTGTTCAGTTGGAGATTGACGTTTCCGGGGTGGCGGGAATGTACGGAATGTTGGGAACGCAGAAGCAGATGACGCTGCACCCTCTGCCCGCCCACAGCTCACCGTCCGGTAGGGGAATTAGGTATTTAATCTAAGGAAACAGCAAAGAAGTCCTAAGATAGATGCAAATGCAGATGCTTGAGAAGCCGAGGCAGGCCACCCGGTTCAGGTGGCGGCCCAGGAAAAGCAGTGAAGTTCAGGGGGCGTCCCGTGGCCGAGCCCCACTGACATCCGGCTCCGAGGTTATGTTCGTGGACGGAAGTGTCTTTTGAAGTTAGGTGCATCCTGGCTGTGTTGGGTCCCCCATGCCACCCTCAGGCTTGGTGGTCCGAGGGAAGGGCTGTGAGTCACAGCCGTTATCGGAAGGACTCAGAAGCCGTTATCCTCACAATCGGGTTAGGACAGCATGAGGACACAAGGCAAGACGAGACGTCCGGTGTGCGGGAAACCTGGAGACTCGCGTCCTGGTGCGTCACAGAGAACGCGCTTCGTTCGTTGGCGTCAGAGTGCGACAGCACGTGGAAAGATGCCGTCTGCTAGGGAAGCGCATTGGAGCCTCCGTGCCCGGGGTCCCCAAGGGGCCCGTCACATAGGCGTCCTCTGCCCGGCACAGACCAGAATTCCACACCTGCACAAGGAAAGTGGGTGTTCAGCGTAAACCATGCTGTACGACTCAGGCACATTCCCTTGTCAGTTCTTGGAGCGGGGGGACCCTCCCCAGATCCCACTTCCCAGATGCCAACCAGGGAGCGACCCGACCCGGCAAGCGGCCCTTCCCGAGAACGTCAGGCCTGCCGCGTTGACCCTTGTGCCTCTGAGCCGTGCCGGTTTCCGCCCTTTGCCGCACACACAGAGTGTGCTCCACGCCCATCGGCTGCCGTCCGTTTGGAGTCCTGTTTGGAGCGGGTACGCCAGAGGCTGAAAGAAGGGTTCGGAAATCCTCGGTCCCTGTGGTCCTTCTCCAAAGAAGGAAATACGAACTCATCCTGAGATCATAAAACAGATATCTGGCTGTCGCGTGACTCGTCTGGAGATGAATTTGCTGATGTGTGTGCTTAAAAAAAAAACGTCCGCGGAGCCTTTGAATCAGGAGAGATTTTCACGTGTGATTTGGGTCCTTTCCCCTGTAGTTGCCCATCGTTGCAAACGGGGGGACCACCCGGGCTCCCCCTCACAGCCACAGTGTGACCTTTGGCCCCGGGGGTTGTGAGACGAGGGGGCCCTCGTGTCTATTGCTTGTTCGTCCCTTTTGTGTCCGCAGAAGAGCAACTTTTCAATAAGTGTTTTGTTCTAAGGGTAACGTGTGTTTATTGGAGAAAATTTCAAAAAGCCGGAAAAAACATAACAGGTGGAAGTTCCTCCTCATCCTACACTTAGACATAAAGGTTTACTTTGCACCCCCACCCCCACCCGTGCCCCCCTCACTCCACCTGTTTCAGCCCACAAAGAAGTCACGCGAAGGGCGCCTGGGGGGGATCCGTCCGTTAAGCGTCCGGCTTCGGCTCAGGTCATGATCTCACGGTTTGTGGGTTCGAGCCCCGCGTCGGGCTCTGTGCCGACAGCTTGGAGCCTGGGGCCTGCTTCCGATTCTGTGTGTCTGTCTGTCTGTCTCTCTCTGCCCCTCCCCCACTCGCGCTCTGTCTCAAAAAAAAACGTAAAAAGAAATTAAAAAAAAGAAAAGTCACATGATTTCTGGAAACACTTTACATTAAGTCTTGTTAAAAATTGAAGAGGAGACCTGGTCTGAATGTGCAGGCTCAGTGTTCCCTGCAGGCCTTGCGTGGTGATCAGTTAAAACTAACGTGTTCCTATCTGGCCTTTTCAGGGTCGACAAGAAGATGCGGAGGAATATTTAGGCTTCATTCTAAACGGACTTCATGAGGAAATGCTGAACCTGAAGAAACTTCTGTCACCCAATAACCAAAGTAGGTCGTGGTCTGTTGGCCACAAAATTGCGCGAGAACATTTCCCCAAGAATTCATTCTGAACAGATGTCGCGTGCTCGTACACGAAGCCGCTTCCTCCCCAGATCGTTGGCCCTTCGAGTCACTTTCTCACCGGGGCAACTCTGGTTATCTCTACACTGTTTATTTTTTATACCACCGAGAATGCTCCCTCTGGGTAAATCAGAGTACACCCGGCACCTCTGCTTTTGTTCGTTCAGCTTTTAATGAGGAAAACGATCAAACATACGCAAAAGCTGGGAGAATGGTTTGGTGAATACCTGTGCAGCCGCTGGATTCTGCGCCCGTTGACGTCCTGCCGTGCCTTCTCTCTCTCTGTCCCCACGCACGGTGTGTGCACGCCTTTCCTGAGTGACACAAATTAAGTGGGAAGTAACAGTTTATTTAGTTCGCCCCTAAAATGGCCAAAGCACGTGTGTCCGGAGACTGAGCGTGCTCTCCCGTGTGACCAGAGCCCCTTAGCACGTGAGGAAGACGGGCCGCGCTCCCCCCGTGCTGCCTGGCTTCCGGTCTGTCTTCACGGCTCTCCGGCTGTCCCAGGAGCGCCGTCCTGGGTGGCTTATGCCAGCAGCATTCAGGTGGGCGTCCGTCCCTGTCGCCTTTGTTCTTTGTGCAGAGCGCGCCTTGGTGTCGCCTTTAAAGCTCACTCCGTGCAGGCAGCTTACGGAGAACCTTTTTTTAAGGAAGCTGTTTCGCGGTCATTGTTGCCGTGAGTGGCCTAAGCGGACCGTGTCCTTTTCAGAGCTCCCTGTTGCCAACGGACCCCGGAGCCCGTCGGTGCACGAGGACGAGCAGGACGAGCCGGGCGGAGGCAGTGAGGACGAGTGGGAGCAAGTGGGCCCCAGGAGCAAGACTTCAGTCACGCGCCAGGCGGAGTTTGTTCAGACCCCGATCACTGGCATTTTTGGCGGACACATCAGGTTTGTGCTCTTCTGGAATATACTGTAGTGTCGGCCGCTCTCAGGGTTTTGCCATCTGGCCGCAGGGGGAGGGTGTAAGACGTGTCTGAGGAATTCCGGGCGCGACGCTTTGCCTCGACGCCCCCGTGCCTGCTCTGTCCCCCGCCGTCCCTGCGCCTCTCCTGCCTGGTGCTTTCACTGCTCTCGCCCGGCACCAAGGCCCTTCGGGCCCGGGCACTGCCGCCGTCCCCCAGGCCCTGCTGCCCTCCTGACTCCTCCCTCCGTCAGCACTCCAGCCGCTCACAGCTAGGTAGAAAGAGAAAGACTTGTTAAGTTGGCAGGTTCTGTTAAGAGAAGAAATTCTGTGTCTGGCTGGAGGAATTTTAGGCTCTGGAACCAAGTGAGCTAGAAAGGTGAGGGAGTGTGGAGGGAGATCCTTCCACGTAAAGGGGGACGTGGGGCCTCCTGGAGGGCCTGGTTCCCTCCTCTGGCCCACTTCCCAAAAACCAGATGCTCGTCGCTCTTTAATGACCTCCTTCTAGAAGAGTTCTGCCTGAGTGCATTAGAGACGGACATTCGGTGCCGCTTCGATGTGGAACTCAGGAGCGCTGGGGCCGGCTCCAGGGAGGCCCAGGCGTCCAGAGTCCCGAAGGGCCCCCGGAGCAAGGTTTCCTCGCGGACGGCCTGGCGTTGGAACCTATGAGGGGGGTTTCGTAGTGAGACGCAGCCTTTGCCTGTCCCTAATGCCGTGTATCCAGAAGAAGTGACACCCTTTCCGAGGCAGAGGCAGGCAGAGTCGGTTCGGGCTCGCCCTGCCCTACAGCTTAGGTCGAGCCCCCTTCAACGAGGCTGATACAACCCCCGCACGTCCACTGGCTCCTTCACGGCCCCGCGCGGTGCTGCTGTGCCGCGCCGGATCCAGAAGCCAGTCGTGCCGCCTTGTCCCCTTGAACGAGTCCTTTCTGGGCTCCCCACTGTGCACTAGAGCCGCCGGGCCCCTTTCCGTTGTGACGTCTCCACGTCAGCCTCGTGGTCAGGTGTGCCCTGGGGACTGCCGCCCCTGTGACTTGGTGTTGCGGATACGATTCCTTGGGCTGGGCTGTTTGGGGAAGGGAAGCCGGGATCCAGGTCAGGCACGTCACTGAGAGAAGGCCATCTTGTGCCCTTGGCTCTGCGTGAGACCGGCAGCCTGATGTCCGTGCTCTTGGGCCAGCCCAGTGGGCGTGACAGCACCGTGTGTGTGCGTGTAGGTGGAACGTGCAAGGCTCCTGAGGCCGGCGTACCCCAAGATCTCACGTTTGTTTGAGAATAACCAGCATCCGATTTGGAGGAAATTCTAGCTCGGCGTGCACGGCCCTGCCGTGCAGGACCTCTGGCCTTGGCCTTGGCGGGCTTTTTAAATGTTGAAACGGCTTGTTGATACTTTGGAGAACTAATAAAGCAAAGGTTGGAATGATTTCTTAAAATTTAGGAACTTCTGTGTGTGTGGTAGCCATCATGAAGTGTGGTTTTCTTTGCAAATCCACCTTCCTTGGGTGGGTTTTCACTCCCCCTGGAGAAACCATCACCTCTCTTCACCCTTTTCCCCCCGCCCGTTCAGAGCCTTGAATAAAATCGAGGCCGTTGGAGTCCGGAGGACCGCTTCTTGATTCCACCACCAGTTTTAATGTCCGCCCTCCCCCGTTGCTCTTGGAACCAGGGGAATGGCCGTGGCTCTCGAGTCTGTGCCCTCAGAGGGAGCACAAAGATGCTTCCTGGTCCATGTGGCAGGGGAGTGCGCGTGGACTTGAAGCCCGAGGCAGAGGAGTGTTTAGTTCGCTCTTGGGGGCACCTGCTCTGCAAAGTCTGAACCCCCAGGCACCCATCTGATTCCTTTCGTAAACTGGGTCACTCAGGCTGCAGAAGCAGAATTCTCGTTGTGCGCCTGGAACGTTTCCCTGCCGGGGCTAAATGGGAGATGGGCTTCAGAGAAACTCAGAGAAAAATGAAATGAAAAACCAGCTAAGAAAACAAGGTTGAACTGGCACCCTTCTTCTTGAGGGTGGTAGGTAGCCTTGTTTCCTGGAATGTTAGCTTAGTTTTTGTTAGACACACCCTGCTTCTCTTTTGTAAGTCATTTTTATAGGGGAAAAATGCCATTAAAAATATTGTTTACCTTGGGGTTTTCTCTATTTTATTAGAACGGCTCTGATACTTTACGAAGATGAGAAGTGTCAGCGTTTTGAGGCCATGGCAGGATAAGGGCAGTTACTAACTGGTGCATTAAATAAAGTGTGGAGTGGAAGGGAAGGAATTTGGAAGATGAAGTAGGTTTTCTTCCAGTGTGCTTGCGCTGGGAACGCGATCTGCTGAACTGGTGGGCTTTTGCTTAGAAATACTCAGGAGGTGGTATTCAGCCTGATTATTATTTTTTTTTTTTTCCTGCCAATAGTTGGTGTCATTATTTTATTTTATTTTATTTTATTTATTTTTCCTGCCTGATTATTTTTTCCCACCAATAGTTGGTGTCATTATTTTTTTTCCAACCTAATTTTTTTTTTTCCACCAATAGTTGGTGTCATCATTTTATTTTATTTATTTATTTTTCCCGCCTGATTATTTTTAAATTCGGTACATTTGTGGCTCTTTTCCCTCTCTGGCCTTCTGAGAGTGGTCCTGAGAAATCTCGTTCCCCGCGTTAATCCCTCTTCTGCTGCTGGGTGGTCTTGAGGGAAGGCGGGAAGGGGCGTTGTCTCACAGTTGTCTGGTCGTGTCTTCCAACCCGCAGGTCTGTGGTCTACCAGCAGAGTTCCAGAGAATCCGCCACTTTGCAGCCCTTCTTCACGTTGCAGCTGGACATCCAGTCTGACAAGATACGTACGGTCCAGGACGCATTGGAGAGCCTGGTGGCGAGAGAATCTGTCCAGGGTTATACCACAAAGACCAAACAAGAGGTACAGCCATAGTTGGTCTTGAATGTGTGTGCCGAGGCGCTCCGGTCTGGTGGAAAGAGCGCGCGGCACAAGCGGGTCCGCGCTCTGCCTCTTAGGCCCCTTGCTTCGCTGTTTCGCACTGAAAGTTTCCACGTGTTTAGAATGGGACGGCTGAAACGGCTGGTCCTGACACCACTTCACATAGCCCAGGGTGACGGTCGTCGGGAGCGTCTGTCCTGAGCTGTGTAACTTTGCTAGTGCGATCGCGGTACGATGAAGTCGGCACCACGTCGAACAGAGGCCGAGCGGCTTCTGACGTCACAAAGCATAATTTCATGAGCTTAGGTAGGCCAGAAAAGAGGTTCCAAACACATCTATTTAGCATTTGGTTGTAGGTCTTCCAGGAGATCAAAAACAATTAGAAAGTAGCTGTTTTCCTGCGTGTTAGTCTTTAATCGGATGTGGACAGGAGGAAAGTCTTTGAGTCTTCAGTGTTCGGGAGTCAGAGAGGCAGATGGCTTCGTGCGGGGTACCTGTCAGCCGAGTCAGGAGAGAGCTGGAGTGTTTGCTCCCGGAGAGCTTCCTGGTGCCTGGGGTCCAGATGTGCCAGCGGCCACTGTTTCCACTCCGGGGTTGAGGAGGGTGTTGTCTCCGCTGCCGAGATCGTGCTGGTGATCTCGGAGTTGGTGAATTCAGAGAAACGTGACAGATGGACGCAGGCTAGTTACGGGTGGCACCTGTCTGGACAGCTCGTAGTATCCCTGGGGAGCGTGACTCAACAAGGCTGTGGTGGCTGAAGGCGCACGGGGAGCAGAGCAGAGGAGCACCTGGGCGCCTGCGGTTCCCCTGGGGCCTCCCGCCTGCACCGGTCAAGCCTCCTTTTGGGAGATGGGCACGTAGTTTGGCCTGATCCTCCACCGTGTTTTCCGACTTGCTTCCCACGGGCGATTTTGTTTAAAAAAGAAAAGCGGTAGGAGCGAGAGACGGAATCTCGGCGCTTGGCTTAAGTGAATCAGCCGAGTCTGGCGGTGGAACTTAATGAGAGAGAAAGTGGGTGTTTTCAGGAGGTCGGTTGGTGTGGCTGAGCCGTGTACTTGGCTCGTTGTGTGGCAGCCGCGGCTCCAGAGGTGGAGTCGCCGTCCTGCCCACCCCCACCCCCCAGCGCCTCTCTCGCTCGCTCTCCCGCGGCCACCTGTAGGGGTTGGTGGCCACTCATCCTGCAGACCTCGCCCCCGCCGCCTCACGCGTCTTTTCCTCTCTTGTTCCTGCTGCGGTGATGCGTGCACGTCGGGAGGGTGCAGATGAGATCGAGGTAGAGGGTGTGAGGAGAAAGAAGGTGGTTTATGCCAGATGGCTGGGGGGAGCGGGGAGAAGGACGCAGGACAAAAGAGGCCCTCGGGCAGAGCCTCGAAGAGGAAGAGGCAACACGCTGCGTGTCCCGGCTTGGTGATGGCGGTGGCATGTTACCGAAAAGAGCGAAAACTCCAAAAAGCAGACATTTGCGAAAGGGAGATCCGGACGGTTTGTACGGGGCGGGGATATCCAGAAAGAGCAAGTATCACATTTTCTGGAATGTGTTTTCTTTGAACGGACTTTTTAAAATACCGAGTTTGATGTTACTGTGTTTTAAGGTCACGAGATTTATTTTGCTGTGGGACCACTTGACGAAGGCCCATGGGAAAATAGGACTACCGAAAATACTTGCTGTGCGGAACGGGTCTGGTTTTGTTGCGTGAAGAAAAGTGTGTCAAGTTTGTGTGGAAACCCAAAACACACGGAAGAATTTCCGATTAGCCACTTAGTGAACTGCCCGAAAGTCTGAGGTCAGAGTCCTAGGTCCCTGGCTCGGAGAGCGTCCCAGAGATGCATTCGCCCAGCCCTCGATTCACGCGCGGGGACGCTGGAGTCCCCTTGCCACAATCTCGGTCTCTTGCCGTCGGGCCGTAGCCACGCTTTCCGATCGCTTGCACATCCTCCTCGGGTACGGAGACACCGGGCTCCAGACCCGTGATGAGCATCCAGAGGCGGGTCGGGTGGTTCCCCGCCCGGGATCTGAGCCTGAGTGGGAAGCCGGGCGCCCATTAGGACACCTCTACCCAGATGCACATACGGTCTTTTGAACGTTGCCATACACTTTGCTTCCACTGTTCTCTTTCCGACGGTCACCCGAACGGGCATTTCTACCAGAAGGATTCTTCATCTAAATACAGGGAGCATCCAAGAGTTTATAATTATAAAGAACAGCAAATAAAGGTAATAGGCATTGTTGGCAACGATGCATTTTTAATGAAACGCAGCATTCATTGGACCTGTGGAAGCAGATGAGAGACGTGTAAATTGATAAAACAAACCTGCGAAGCTAATGGTTACAATAGATAGCTTTTGGGTTACGTAGAACACCTAATTCGAGAAACACTTTGGCTTCGGTTTGAGTTACTAAAAAGCATGCTAATACGTACATAATGCGAGGTGCCACTGCCGAGTTAGCTGTTCATTTTTGTGCCAATTTGCCATTAATGTCACAGAACAGGTTTTTGTTTTGTTTTTTTTGAGAGCGAGAGGACGAGCGAGCAAGGGGCAGAGAGAATCTCATGAGGGACAGAGGTGGAGAGAGAGAGTAGCGGGGCTCACCCGATGCGGGCTCGATCTCACAAACCGTGAGAGCGTGACCCGACCGGAAGTCTGATGCTTAACCGACCCCAGAGCAGGGCTTCCTGCCGCGGAGCCGTGGCGTCCCGTGCCGCCGTGTCTGCAGGCACGTGTGCGCTTTCCCGCGGGGAGTGTGGGTGCGGGTGGCTCTCGCAAGACCTCTTGGCGGGATGTTAGATCCTCAGACGCTCCCCTGACCCGGCCGAGCGGGGAACGGGGCCGCGGAGCCGCAGGCCGTCGGCTCCCGGAGGGGGTTCTTGGTGGACGGACGCGGCGTCTGCCGCGTGGAGTGAGGGATGTGCGTCCTGCTCTGCTCTGTGCCCTAGGTGGAGATAAGTCGAAGAGTGACTCTGGAGAAGCTCCCTCCCGTGCTTGTGCTGCACCTGAAGCGGTTTGTTTACGAGAAGACCGGCGGGTGCCAGAAGCTCGTCAAGAGCGTCGAGTACCCTGTGGACCTGGAGATCAGCAAAGGTAACGGCCGCGGCTGGAGACCGCGTGTGTGGTGCCGACTCCCCCGGGAGGCCGGGCGCTTGGCGCCCAGCGTTTCTGCGAGATGCCGGAGTCAGGAGGTTCTCTCTCGTGACGGTTTGGTTTTAGATTTCTCAATTTGTAACGGATTTTGATGCTCAAATTGGCACCAGGGTAGCTCTTGAAAGATAAAGGCAAAAAGTGAATAAACCGTATGATCTGGAGGAGATTTTGTCCATTAAGATGAGCATCATCTTTCTGGAAATATCTTGTGGATCAGTGGTCCAAACGGTTTTCTTCATAAACGTTAAGAATTAGCACGTACCAGCCTGATAAATGGACTTTTTTAGTGACGTGAAGGGACGTTTCCCATAGGCCCCTGGGCGTTCCTCCGACCTCCGGTTGCAATGACACGTGTCAGGTTTGTGGCACCCTTTTCCCCCCGAGTCTCCGTCAGGTAACCGGGCCCCCTCAGCTTCGACGCGTTTTGACGAAGGCAAGCTCGTGTTGTCTTGCTTGTTACGCGTGTCTTCGTGTCAGCTGCCACCTTAAGTGCTTTCCAGAAAGAGAAACGAGATAAGCGAGGACCACAGGCCCTGGCTTGGGTCAAGGGTGGGGGTAGGGGAGAAGCCGGTGGCGAGCGGCTCCCGGAAGGGTCCATCTGCGGGGAGCCGTTCCCGCAGGGGGACAGTGCCTCTTTGGAGGGACCGTCTTACTGTTACATGATGGAACTTTTGCGGCCTCCCTCGCCTGTAAAACGTTTCAACTCTTAGTTTCCCCGGGCCATTTTGTTTCTAAGTGGGCGGCTTTCTTTTCCGTTTTTTAGCATGTCTGCTTCTGAGGGGGTTCTGGCATGAGCTTAACAGGCTCAGTGTATTTCCCCTGTTTCTTAACGGACTGGCTGCCGGGTCCGGGCGCTCCCGCGTGGCACAGCCGGTTTCCCTCCGGGGCAGCGCTTGCGCCCAGGGAGGCCTGGAGTTCGTTTTGTTTTCCTGGTCTGCCAGGGGGCGCATGTGAGCGGGGCTGTCGGCACCTCTTCGTCTCTGTCACCCTGAGCCTCTCTACAAGTGCTTCTTTACAGATTGCAGCTGTCGATATTTTGTTTTTCAGAACTGCTTTCTCCAGGGGTTAAAAATAAGAATTTTAAATGCCACAGAACCTATAGGCTATTTGCAGGTAAGTAAATCTGTACGTTATTTACTTATTAAAGCACTGATAAAGACGTTTAATACCCAGGCCCAATTTTGCCACAATACCACTTCGCATAGAGAAGAGTGTCTCTGCTGGTAACCCCTGGACTCTATAAGGGGACTCTGTCTTCTTTTGAAAATGTGCGTTTGACCTGACGTTGGTGCTTGGATTTGACAGAATATCCTTTTGGCTCTGAGCTGAATCCGTCTTAAGACCTTGTTTAACATCAGTTCTGTCCGTGAGTCAGAGGATCGGGTCGGAGGCCGCCTGCCGGGCTAGCGGTTTGCAGACGGGACCTTGCCTGCTGCGGTCGTGGCCCCTGCGCGGGGACGGTGGCGCCCGGGGGGGCTGGGTCCCCGAGACCCCTGTTCTCTCGGCCCAGAGCTTCCTGCGGCACCAGTTTGTCTAATACTGTCTGTCCGTCCTTCCGCTCCTCCTTCCTCTTTTGTAGCCAGGGTCTTCTGGGCCTTTGAGGCTCTGTACTTCTGCTGGCTGCTGTTTGCAACAGCTGCGTGTGCTTTCTGGCCGTTTTTACCAGAATTTCCTAGCTTCTTCCTTATCCTTCCTTTTGTGTTGGCCTCGCTCAGTCTGCGTGTAATTTAAACTAAGTTCCCATTTACTGACACGTGTTTACTGAACCTTTCTACTCGGCGCCTTTTTCGTGGTATCTCATTTATTCCTCACAGCTGTCCTGCGAGGCAGGTGGTGGTGTCCCCATTTTATAAAACAAACCCAAATTCTTGTTTGGGACACATGCCCCGCTCTGGCCCGCAGTGGTGTGGCCGGTCTTCACCCTCCTACCCTCCCTCCGTCCGTCCGTCCTGCCTGTTTAGAAAGTTGGTTGGCCCCCGATGAGCGGGTCAGGTCCCTGTGCGTCACCAGGAGGGCTTGGGCCCGGTCACCTTGCTCTTCCTGCCACGCTGTGCCTTTGACTTTCTCTTCTCCCCCACGTCAGCCGATCACAGCCCCTCCCCAGGCAGGGGGGCCCTGCGCTCCTGCGGTGTCCCCAGCCCTTTCCAGCCCTGCCTTGTGATGGAAACTCTGCCACCTGCCTCTGGGACCAGAGAGGCCGTAGCGGCCGGCCCGAGTCCGGAGCTGGGCCCTGAGGCCCCAGGGGGAGATGAAGGTCAGCCCTGCCGTCTCCCTGCTGCCCTCCCCGCCTGGGGCCGCTGCAGGGGGGAGGCCGCCGACCTGGGGCAAGGACGGGAATCCCTGTCTCTCCTGCTGGGGGAGCCCCGGTGTGGTCCCGCTCTGCCTGCCGGCTGTGGCCCAGCGTCTGCCCCGGGGCTCCCCTGCGTTCCCAAATCCTCTCATGGCTTCTCGCTTCAGAAATAAGGGCGCTAGATTGGATCAGTTGGACTTTTCCCGGTCTGCCAGGAATGTAAGGAAGCACTTCGCACAAATGGCTCTGACTGCGGGACCCGGAGAGCACGTTCGAGAAGTGCTGGCCGGTCCCATTCAGTCAGGGGGACTCGCCTGGAGCCCTGACGTGCCGTGTCTGCCCCCGGGTCTGCTGAGGGAACCACAACGTGTGTGGAGTGCTTTCTCTTGAAGTGTTAGAACGGGAGGGGCCTGCAGGAAACACAAACCCACAGCTCCTGAAATCCCACTGACTTGGTCACTCGATCACAACTCTTGCCCCAGACGTGTCTTGGAGGTGAAAATCCAGGACGAAAGCCCAAAGTGGGTTTGGGGCCTGGGGGACGGGCCATGTCAAGCCTCTTCCACGTCCTCGATGGCCTTTTGACGGGTGCGACCTGCCGTGTGTGCCGATCCCACCGCTGGCGTCCTGCCGGGGCCTCCTGCAGTCTTCTGTCCCCAGGGCACCAGCCGTGTTTGTCACGTGGCTGGCAAGGGCGTCCCCTGCGCCTCCACGGAGGCTCCTTTGCCGGGGGGACTGTCCTCTCACCAGCCACGACCTCGGCCACGGGTCCGGACAGGGCCGTCCCTCCGCTGGAGTGACCACTGCCGCCAGGGCCCAGCCACCTTGCCTCCAGCCGAGTCTTGTTCCTCTGCACTGGTGGTGGCACGAGCTCGCCCGGCCGCCTTGCCAGCCCCCTGTCCTCGGGAGGCGTCTCCCTCCCCCGGGCTCCTGCCTGCGGCCCGGCCCTCCTCCCCCCCCCCGTGGGGGGAAGATGGGGGCCCTTGGTGTCTTCAGGGGACTTCACTGCGTCTTCCAGTGGTTGGTTGTCTTTGTTTTAGGCCTTTGACCAAAGGCTTCTTGATTGGATTACAGAATTTTTTTTAAGTGAAAAGCTTCGTTTAAGCATAAAAGAAGAAAGAGTAATGACTAGGTGCCATTTCGGTGGGACGCCACCCGTTCCGCCCACATGACATCCTGCTGTCTGTCCCTCTTGGGGCCGGCGCGGTCACTCGTTGTGATGTCACAGAAGACCTAGAACTGTCCATTTTCCACGTAACACCGGCATATTCCTGCATCACCTGCACTCAGCCTGTTCCTCTTACTGTGCACGGCTCTTGACGTTTCCTTGCTTTTTCACTCTTACCAAATCTTTGTCGGAGGTTCACATGATCTCTTTAGAACGGTCTAGAAGGGGATGGGCTGGATCGAGAGCATGAGCGTTTGGGGGTCTGGGTGGCATTTCTGGAGGTCGGTCAGTGCTAGCGGTTCCGTGGGGGCTGGGAGGGGGTGGGGTCTTTGGCGCTATGTCCCCGCGTGCGCTTCAGCGGTAGGCCGTCCTCGCCCGGAGGGTTGGCTTGTGGGAGGGCCCCGCCGGGCCGGCGACTCCTCCGCGAGGCCTTGAACGTCCCGAGTGTGTCGTTAAGGTGTCCGTGTGTGACTTTCTCGCGCGTCGCTGAGGGTTTTGGATTACATGACGTTGCTTTGTGTGGTGGCATCTCTGCCCCACGCGCCTCGGAAAGGTGTGTCCCGCGAGGCGGCTCCGTTGGGGGCGTGGCGCGCGTGGGGGGCGTGGCGCGCGTGGGGGGCGTGGCGCGCTGCCGTGCCCCGCCCCGCCCCGCCCCGCCTGTCTCACCGGGCGCCCGGCCTCTCTTGCAGTGGTCTACCATCACGGCAGCAGCGCGACGGGCGGCCACTACACCACGGACGTCTTCCAGATCGGTCTGAACGGCTGGCTGCGCATCGATGACCAGACGGTCAAGGTGGTGAACCAGTACCAGGTGGTGAAGCCCACTGCCGAACGCACAGCCTACCTCCTGTATTACCGCCGCGTGGACCTGCTGTAGCCGCCTGCGCGCCGTGTGCCCGCCGCCCGCTTGCAGACGCCGACTCCCTCTGACTTCCTTCCCGTCTTTAGTGGCTCTCTAGGGGGAGCCTCTTCGTCCTTGGCAGAACGGGCTAGAACGGAGAGCAGACGCCTCGGGGCTTGTGCGCAACAGTTCACGTTGACGCCTGCCTTCCAGATCCGAATCATTTGGTTGAAACAGACCGTCACTCGATTTGAGAAAATACACAGAACCCGTGTTTCTGAAATAATGCCGATTCCTGAGTGAGAAGGGGGAACTTGCATTCGATTCGCAGTCTAATTGCTTAGTAGAATAAATCCTGCACCAGCGACACTTGTAAATTTGTGAAAATGAATTTTATCTTTCCTTAAGGAGTAAATTTTTTAATCCGTCACACTTTCCTTCCCCAGCCTCTAGTTTTTGATAAACGATAAAAACGAGCCAGTTATCAGAGGAGACATAGTTCTTACTTCTAAAAGAAACATAAATACGAAAAATAAGTTGCTGGTTCCTCACCGGAAAGATACGTGTTAGTAATCGTGCGATGAAAAGCTGCTTACGTATGCATTGCAGATCAGATACCTGGAGTTAAGACGTTAGCCCACGTAGGTGGGTGGTTGTAAACTTTGTTGCCATTAAAAGATTTCACGTTGCATTCATGCTTCTGTGTACACATAATGAAAAATGGGCAAAATCATGACGACGGATCTTTCCTTCAGTCGCTCTGTTTAATTCTGCCGTCTGCTCTTCTGTGATGCTGCGTCTCTAATTGTACACAGTTTAGTGATCTCTAGGACTACAGAAGTTGTCCCCCACCAATAAAAATCACAAAGTTGGTTTAAAGCTGTGCACGGTGTTTCTTTCTTCTCGCCACTTCCGGTCGCCGGCACTCCCGTGGGCCCGCGGGCTCCCCCAGAATCACGGCGGGCCCTCCAGCCAGCCGAACCAAGGCTCGGGTCGTGCCTGCTTAGTGTCGCCAACGCCACTAACTAGCGATTTGGGGGGATGGAGTTTTTGAATCTTCCGATAGCAGAAAAGGGAGGTGACTCTCCTCTGTTCCTTGTTCCTGTCCCCAGCGCAGTCAGCATCCCCAGAGCAGTGGGCTTACATCACGCACGGCTGAACACCGTGCTGCTGGGGCATCTTAGCAGCACTTCGGACACCACCCTTGGGTTGGGGACAGGAAGCCCTTCCCGGGCAGAAGAGACAGAGGAGAGTTCACGTGGGGGTCAGGCCACCCGCAGTGGCTCTCGTGCCTGTGGTGTCCTGCTTCCATCCCGTGCAGACCATTCATGGTAATGAACTGGGATCCCCGGACAAGCCAGCCAGTTTACGTGTTCACGGCCTCGCCCCCGAGCTCTTCCTTATGGCAGCCGGTGGTCCTGAGCCTAACCGTGTGCCGCTCGGGCTCCGAGCTTAGTTTTGACGGAGCCCACTCACCTGTCGCCACCCTATCCTGATTTGCTTGGCCGACCTACAAGTTATGGTTCGGTTTTCATTGAAACAGACCCTTCTCAGGAGCAGATGGTGTTTGGAGTCCACGTTCCCTCTGGGGAGGTGACCCCCCAACACTGCCCCCAGCCGGGGACCAACTGGAGCTGTGTCGTAGAGCTTGTCACCGAGCTCTGTGCTGTGATCCCGTGACCCGGGTCATGTCCTCGCTCACGAATGGCTTCTCCGTCCTGACGCACACCAGCTTCCGACCACTGCTGCCCGTGCCCCCCAGCGGGGTGAGGGTCTCTGTCGCCGGGCTGTCCCTGTCCCCTGTGAATCAGACTGAGTGCCCTCTCAAGGACGAGGCCCTCTGGTCTGAGAATGCCTTTTCATAGGCCTCTGGAGGTGAAACAGTGCCTTGATGGGACCTGTTTTCCTGTGTGTTTAGATGAGACCACATCCCCCCAAATAGCGTTCGGGGGTTTCTGTATGGTCTTTGCGCTGCTAAGGTACGGATTTCGTCAAGCCCAACATCTTTGGGAGGTGACCGCGAGGTATCACGGAACTTTGTTTGGAAGGTCTCCAGTCTCTCTCTCAAGCGCGGTGGAAGTGAGTTGGTCCCGCGGGGCCTTGGGTGTCTTAGTCAGTGTAGGATGGGTTCTTGACGTTGCTGTTCCCCGGGGGACACCGGACTTCCCGGTACAGCCGTCCGACGGCCAGCAAAGGGCTCCTCCTGGCCTTTGGGTCCGTATGTCATTTGTTTGGAAGGTGGACTCCAGCTCTGTAGGAAAGAGAGAACACCTGCCTTCCTTGATTGTGTGTGTGTGTGTGTGTGTGTGTGTGTGTGTGTGTGTGTGTGAGAGAGAGAGAGAGAGACAGACAGACAGACAGACAGACAGACAGATGGAGCTTCCCAGTTTCCTTCGCTTAAAAACAGACCCGCACACCCAGCGAAAGAGGGGTAAACTCACCAAGGGAGAGTATGCAGAGTAAGAAGTCAGCCCGGAATCAAGAGTTCTCATGTTGTCCCTGGTTAGAGAACAAGGTCGTTCTAGCAAATCCAACGTTCTCCAGGGTCCCAAGTGGATTGTTAGCCGTGGGGTCTGTGTTCTTCAGATTTTGAACTCTGGGTTCAGTATTTAGTGCTGCCACGTTAGTGTTTTCGTAAGTTTTGTAGACCGTTTCCCTGGTTTTAGGTCATTTACACTTCGAACTTGGCCCGTTAACCTTGGTGTGAGGGGCGTCGATTCTGTGATTTTCCGTTGTCAGCATGTGACACGTCTTTCTAGGGGGCCTCTTAAGCCTCTGCGTACTGGGGGGGGGGGGTCGTGGGAAGCGTATCACAGGGAGATGTGTCTTTGATGTGTGAATGGTCACTAACAAGACACGGATGTTCTCCTACAGGGAACGATGTCACGAAACTCACCTGCTTGGAATGTGTGCCCAGCAGCCAAGAAAGCGGGTTCCGTTCAGAACGGAAGGTGGTGGTCCTCTCGTCCCGCGTGGTACACGGGCCAGCGGCCCGAGCGGCTCATGGCAACGTCCCACTCTCGTGTCTCAGCGTCACCAGTCGCATCCTCATGGTCTGGCTCGTGGGCACCACGAGCAGAAACTTTGTGATCAACACACGCGCCCTCTTACGTCTTTCTCTGAGCGGACATTCCTGTTTATCGCTCTCTCGGGCTGTTTGCACTTGGCCAGGATGCCTGGTGACGAGGCCGAGATGGCAGTCAAAGTCAGACGCTTTGGATGAACGCAGTCAGCCCGCGGGTTTCGCACCGCACAGCCTCCAGACCAGCTTGCACCGTTAGTAAGTTGTGCCGCTGCGGACACGTCCATCTCATGGTCTGTTTGGTCCATCAGGCCAGATGGAAGAGATGGACCCTTTCTGTCACTGCGCTGGCTCGGTGACTGTCCCCAGGGAGACCATGCCCCTAAAACAGCGTCCAGGAGAACCACCTGTTCACAGCCAGCTGTACACGTGAGGTGATTTTCATTTATTACTTATTAATGTATTTTTTAATGTTTTTTTTTTTTTTTAATTTATTTTTGACAGAGACAGAACACGAGTGAGGGAGGGGCAGAGAGAGAGGGAGACCCAGAATCCGAAGCAGGCTCCAGGCTCCGAGCCGTCAGCACAAAGCCCGACGCTGGGCTCGAACTCACGAACCGCGAGATCGTGACCTCAGTCAAAGTCGGACGCTTAACTGACTGAGCCCCCCAGGCGCCCTGAGGTGATTTTCATTGAAAACCAGTCAAGTCCATCGCCAGGCAGGCCTGCTTTTTCTTCAGCAGGCTTCCAAGGATTCGTTTATTGTTTGTGTAAGTGTTGGTATTCCTCTTCTGAACTAACCATTCCCATCTTATATCTTTTGGAGAAAAATGTATTTCCTTGGAAAAAGACATTCGCTTCACAGCCCGTCACCCACAGGGTGACGTTTGTTCTTTTAAGGAGCAAACGATGAACCAGCCAACACGCATTGGGCCCCGTCAGGCAGTCGCTCGGTCTCTGGTCTGGCGCCCCCGCTCCCATGGGAAGGGCGCGTCGCTGTGCGTTGAGCAGGGGCTTCCCCCGGACGGCGCGTACTGCCCATGTCTCCCCGTTACACACGTTTTGTTCCTCAGACCTGGTTGTGTCTCCTGCACCCTGATTGTGGCCGAGATCACTTGCTAACAAGCCCTGATTTGCTGAACACAAGAGGGTTTTATCAGGTGACCTTGCCTTGGAGACAACCAGCAAGTAATGAGCTTAAGCTTTTTATGTATTTTTTATTTTTATTTTTTGAGTTTATATCTTTATTTTGAGAGAGGGGGAGAGTCCACGCGCACCTGCACAAGCGGGCGGAGGGGCCGGGTGGGGGGAGAGAACCGCATTCAAGGTCCTGACACTTTTGACCTTCGGACTCCACGCCGAGTGATTGTGTTGATGTTCTGTTTACGAGCCCCACTTTCTCATGGTTGACTCTTGAAGCGCGTGCCGTTTATTTGTTGGCAAAGTTTCCTGTGTGTTTTCTAACAAGGAAAATATTAGGGTGGCTTTGTTTATTCCGCCTGAAACCAACAAAACGCAAGCCTGTGTGTGTGCATTTGCAGAGTTCCCGGACGGACCTTGGGGAGCGTTCACGTTGTTCTCGGCACAACCGAGATATCCTTGGGAACCGGATAAACCTCAGCGCTGTGTTTTTATTTTGCCCTTTTGTTTTTTTTTAATACAGGCTTTTTTTTTTTCCCCCTCTTTATGTATTTCAGCGCCTCCAGAGTGAGTTTTGGTCTGTGTTGTGCAGCCGTCTGCGTGGTTTTCTGGGTTCGGCATCACCCAGGGATTCTGAGGTTGGGTCTGGTGAACTGCCCTTGGGTTTCCCACCTGTCCTTCAGAGAAAGCAAACCTCTTCATGTATTTTTAGAGAGTTTGGGGATTCTTTATGTGACGTAAGAAAAAGTTACTCTTCCCGCTTTTAAAAAAAGAGTGATGGGGCGCCTGGGTGGCTCAGTTGGTTAAGCGTCCAACTCTCGATTTCAGCTCTGGGCGTGATCTCAAAACCGTGAGATCGATCCCTGTGTCGGGTTCCATGCTCGGCATGGAGCCTGCTTGGGACTCTCTCCCTCTCCCTCTGCCCCTCCCCTGCTCACACTTGCACACACACACTGCCTCAAAAGAAACACAAAAAGATTGCAAACCTCTTGTGTACGACGTGGATTTACTTGCTGACGCGCGAGTTGACCCTGTCCTCCCTCAGTGCCTGTTGGCGTCGAGGGGGCCCCCGTGCTGCGCCTCCACACTGCCGATCTGCAGGTCACTCTTTGCCCGGCAACCGCGTACCGATGGCTTCTGACAGCCGCGGGACTGGGGTCGCTGTGCTCCTTGTTCTTCTCACATGCAGCTTCAGGCCCGGGACGAGTCAGTCGGTGGCTCAGCTGGGAACAGCACACCCGCCCTCACGTCCGAGGCCAGCAAGTGGGTCCCCCTGCCGGGTGACGCAGTGACAGAGCGTCTGTTGCGCTTTCAGAAAAATGCGAATTAACTTGGCGGTGGGTAACACGTGCTTTCTAGGGTGACACCCCATTTCCCATGGCTTCAGACGCACGCCGCCACCTGGGGTCACACCTCCCAGTGCGGGCAGCGGACTCCGACGGCGCCACCACCTGCACTGCTGACGGTGACCCCTGGGGGCCGGGACCGGCAGGGCACCGCGGCATCCTTTGCGGTCACCCTTGGGTGCTCCCGCTTGCCGCCCCTACAGCGCCCTCCTCCAGCTGCCCTGCCTGCCTCTTCCCTCTGTGGGACATTGACTCTCCTTTGGCTTATGGCTTGGATCCTTTCCTTTTGAAGATGTTGCTGGTGGCTAAGACAGGGCTTCGTGGGGACCAGGGCTGCTTCTGTAAAGGCGTTTGGTCCTCTGGCGACCCCTTGAGTACTTTTTTTTTTTTTTAATATTCATTTAAAAAAAAAATCTTTTTTTTTAACATTTATTTATTTTTGAGACAGAGAGAGACAGAGCATGAGCAGGGGAGGGTCAGAGAGAAGGAGACACAGAACCCGAAACAGGCTCCAGGCTCTGAGCTGTCAGCCCAGAGCCCGACGCGGGGCTCGAACTCCCGGACCGCGAGATCGTGACCTGAGCCGAAATCGGACGCCCAACCGACTGAGCCACCCAGGCGCCCCAGTACTTTTGTATGTACACCAGCTGGGTCAGCTCAGGAGCCTGTCCTGTGTGCAGGTGTCCCCCCGCCAGCCTCGTCCCTGCCCTGCTGTACTGAGCTCAGCCCTCGGGAGTAAATCGGAATGGCAGAGGCCGGTAGGTGTTGCAGCCAAATGGAAGGGAACGTGCGCATGAGCTCCCAGATGCTTGTAGCAGTGAAATAAAAGCAACAAAGTAACAAAAGGAATTAAAAAACGGGCTTATGGGCGCGAGGCAGCCTGCAGTGCAAACTCGCCCCGTGTGACCTGGGGGAGGTGGCCCAGTGTCTTTGGTCCATCAAATGGCCAGGGTAGCTGCCATATCGCATCAGGGACAGGACCAGGCAAGTTAATAGATGTGACCTCCCGGCACGGCCCTGGGGTCAGTGAGCCCTGGGCGCTGGTGGCCCTTCTGGTGTCATCGCAGGGCTCGAGGCCAGGGCCTCACTGTTCACGCCTCACC
Source organism: Leopardus geoffroyi (assembly GCF_018350155.1). Lineage (NCBI taxonomy): Eukaryota > Metazoa > Chordata > Mammalia > Carnivora > Felidae > Leopardus > Leopardus geoffroyi. Next base: position 57,786,940 of record NC_059335.1, read on the forward strand.
TTTGGACTTCCGTCTTTGGCCCGCCTCTAGCTTTGACTCTGCTTCTGGTTCCCTCATTCGAATTCTGCCGTCTTGTCAATTCCGGATGTGTCCGTTCTACCCTGACAGCTGGGTGGGGTCTCCTGCCTGGTCTGGGCCCACCGCGGCAGAGACACATTTGCTGCAGCCACACTTGCACTAAAATATAGCGTGAGTGGGGAGTGGGCAAGCCCACACAGACTGCCCCAGGGGAGTCCTCCTGAACAGCTCCGTAGAAAGTTTACTGCACCCCTGCCTCCCTTTGGTTCAGATGCACAGTCAGGGCCTGGCTGCACACATGCCTTGTGTTGTTGTTTTGTGTGGTTTTTTCTTAAATGTTCATTTACTTTTGAGAGGGAGACAGAGCACAAGTGGGAGAGGGGCAGAGAGAGAGAGAGGGAGACACAGGATCGGAAGCAGGCTCCAGGCTCCGAGCTGTCAGCACAGAGCCCGACGCAGGGCTCAAACCCACGAACCGCGAGATTGTGACCTGAGCCGAAGTCGGACGCTCAACCGACTGAGCCCCCCAGGCGCCCCTCGCCTTGTGTCTTTTTAATGTCTACTCTTCTTTACAGCTCTAATGGGGCTTAAAAAAAAGAAAGAAAAAATCAAAGTCACCAGAACACAGGAAAAATAAACCAAAGATGAGTCCGACCTAAGATTGGGAACAACCGAAGATTTGTTTTCAAATAAATAAAGATCCTCAACTCAACGCTCACGACAAGAAGGCACACCTCTCATTCAGTAACCACAGCACACACTTTAAAATGTGCTTTAAAAAAAAAAAAAAATGTGCTTTAATTCTGTCCTGGGACCAGTCAAGGGCACAGAAGGGGTGAGGCTGCGGGAGGGGAGCGGAGGCGCAGGGGGAGGAGAGAGGGTGCGAGTGAGGAGGCCGGGAGGGGCGTGGGCCCGGGGGCGCCTCGGGGTGCTGACGAGTCCGCGGGTCTCCGTGCCGGGCTGCCGTGTTCGCCACCAGCCGCCGAATCAGCCTCGTTAACGCTAACCCCCTCATCTGTGCAGGAAGGAGCCTCACTTCTCCTGGAGACGGAGCTCGCTCGAATTCTGCAGGTCTCAGTACCCGAGAATGGTTTGCATCTTAGAGACTCATTTCGGAGACTGGAGGTGTCCGTCCAGGTGGCCCCAGAGCCCATCCGTCGTTTACAAGCACGCGGTGGCCTCCTTTCTCTTGGGGCATTGGGCTGTTTATGTCGCCAGTGCCCGAAGAACCCACGTTTTTTTACTGTGCCTTCGGAGCGTTTTTCTCTCCGAACCGAATCTCTGTCAGTGTGTTGGGGTCGGTCCTGGTGACGGGGGGTAATAATGCATCACAGGGAAAATAAAATCACCCGAAGAAAACCGGAGTGAGCGGGGCCGATGGCTTCTCTGCGTCCTGGGTCTGGGTCTCGGTGCGCTCTTCCCGGAGCCGTGGCCACAGCGGGACCTCCTCGTGGGGTCGCCGGCCCGCTCTTGCCCCGGACGGGACGGGAGTAAGTCATGGCTCAGAACTTGAGCTGCAAGCCGGCTCTTCTGAAGTGACCCCCCCCCCCCCGCCCCCGGGGCCCGCCGGGCAGATGACCCACACTGCGTCTTTGCACAGCCACCAACGCTGACGGCCCCGTGTAGGTTTGTGGCTGGTGTGGAGCAGGAAGGGGTGGGCCCGGCCCTGCCCCCCTTTCACGGAAATGATGAGCTCTCCGAAGTGATGGTGCCAAAGCAATAAAACCTTGGGGCGGGGCTGGGCGCGGGGGGGGGGGGGGGGGGTGGGTGGGGAGGCGGAGCGTAAACTCTAGAGGCTTCTGTGCATGTTGCGACGGTGGTGGTTTGGAAAATATTGAGAAAGAGCATGGAGCGGCTGCCGCGAGTCTGCGTGTTCATATGGTTTGTGTTTGACTTGGGAGACCCGGCAACCCAACCCTTTAATTTCACTTGAGTAAAAGCAATTCATCGACCGAGACGCCCTGTCCTACTTAAGTGGGGGCGATGGCCAGGCTGCGCCGTGCTGGGCTGGGTGGGGGGGCAGCTTGCACCCCGCGGACAGAGTGGAGGGATGGGGGGGGTGCCGCTCCACGGGTGGCTGGGTACCGACACACCCACGAACACGTAGGGAGCCCTCGCAGCTCCCCAGGGTCCCCGCGTTACTCCGCTCGGTGCCGTGGGCGTCTGGGGCCGGTCATTCTCTGTGTGTGGCGAGGGGTGGCCTCCCTTGCGTCCTAGGGGGCTTAGCGTTCCGGCTTCCAGCCCTTCGGGTTGTGACGGCCCAGCATACCTCCCTGCACGGCCCCAGTCACCCCCGGTTGGGGCCTGCCGCGGTGGACAGCTTTGACCGTTTGGCTCTTCACGTAAATGCTGTCCCATAGCACGCACTCGATGAGTGGTTTTTTTTTTTTTTTTTTTCCAACGTTTATTTATTTTTGGGACAGAGACAGACAGAGCATGAACGGGGGAGGGGCAGAGAGAGAGGGAGACACAGAATCGGAAACAGGCTCCAGGCTCTGAGCCATCAGCCCAGAGCCTGACGCGGGGCTCGAACTCACGGACCACGAGATCGTGACCTGGCTGAAGTCGGACGCTTAACCGACTGCGCCACCCAGGCGCCCCAATCTGAGTGTTTTTTTTTTACTCGGGGTTAGTTCTCTGAAATGAGCCACGTGGGAGGACCACAGTGTGTTGGTGACTCTGTTGCTGATGGAGGGGCCGCATGAAGCTAAGACAGTCCTCTTCTGGTGCACGTGCGTGTCTGTTTCTCTGGGGCGGGGGGGTGGGGGGCTCAGGAGGGCAAGTGCAAGGTCCTGGGGTGACCCTACAGTGCACGTCAGCGGACAGTGTCACCCAGTCTTCCGAGACTACCAGCCGGGAGAGAGGACGCCGGTCGAGGCGCTCCCGTCACGGTCGTAAACGCACTGCGGGGTTAGCGCAGTCCTTTCGGCAGGCTCAGAGTCCCCTCGTATTAGAATTCACAGTAGGGAGGTTTAAGGTCACGGAAACAGGGCCGGAGCCTGCCAGTATTTTAGTAATGCCGCATCGACTCCCATGTTACCCTCGAAGTGATCAACTCGCATGGTTGAAAATGCCCTGAAAGCCATCGTTCGAAGGCACGCGACGTAGTCAAACGCCAGGCGAAACAGGTCCCGTTGAGTCCTCCCCCGGGGTCCTCCTGATGCTCCCAGACTCTTGGAGCAGAGGGGGAACGCGTGAGTCCCAGGTGAAAACAAGGAAAATGAAGGTGAGCTCGCGGGGCTGGGCAGAGCCGCCCCGTTCCGCCCATCGTGGCACACCCCGTCTCCTCCGGCTTGCTCCCACCCCGATGTCTCGGCCTCTGTGGGACGGGCAGAGAGCGGTTTCCCATTTTTCTGGATGGAGTTGGTGTGAGGGACGAGGCTGGCCACCGGGAGGACAGCCCCGCCCGTGTCCGGCCTGAAGCTTTCCCAGGGGGCCAAGGGCCGACGTCCATGCAGCCCCACCGCACCTTCCCGTGACACGTTTGCCACCTTCAGAGCCTGTCCCCGAAGGCCAGGGCGGAGCCCCGAGAGCAAATACCCTCGTCTAAAAGCATCCCCAGTGCTTGTCTTTGTGGGTTGCTGGCTAGAACCTATCTGTACGTGTATCCCGAGGTTTCTACGATGGGTGTTTTTTACTTTTGGAAGCTTAAAAATGCTTTGACCCTCTGTGTCTTCCAGCTGGAGTTGGCAGGCCAGGCCAGCCGGAGCCTCTCCTGTCCCCTTCCTGAAGACCGAGGGTCCCGGTTCCCCAGGACATGCAGTTTGGTTTCGTTGCGACCCGGGGGACTTCTTTTGAGTCCAGTAATCGGGGACACGTCTGCGAAGCATGTACCTGCTTGGACTTCAGTGCTGGTCTGAGAAGGGCCGTGAGGCTCCCGGCGGGCGCCCGGAGGGCAAGTGTCTAATTGCACGTTTCAGACGCGGGGTGTGCGAGCCCCCGGGCGTCGTGTGCCGTTCCGTTGGGGTGAGCTCAGCACAAACAAAAGGCTAAACCTAAGGATTAAGTTCTCCTTCAAATACTTACGGGTTTCCAGCTTCTGTGGAAAATAGGCCTGGGAAAAATCTCTTTGGGGTTTCATGAAACACTTGGAAAATAAATCTGAAAAACATTTTCCAAACCCGGGATGGTTCCAGCCTGAATCCCAGTTGATACTTAATAACTAGGTCTATAGGGGCTTTGCCAGTCCGCTCGGAGGGCTGTAAACGGTTGTAAACCGTTGTAAACGGCTAAGGAGACCTCTCCTGGGGATTTGTGCTGGTGCAGATGGGGTCTGGGGGTCGCTGATCTAGCAAACCTCCGCATTCACAAAACAGCCTTCCCCACCCGCCTCCCACCCCCTGCCCAGAAATACTCGCCCGGAGTCCACTGTTAACCATCACCAGAATCAGATCTTGGGGCAGCTTCAACTTGATTTATTCATTCTTCAAACCGTTACTGAGCACCAGCTCAGGGCCATGATTGGCTTGTAGTTGCGGGGAGATCAGAAGTGAAAGGAGGTGAGAATTTCGCCCATTTTGATGAAGTCACAGACTGTGGGAGGACGCTGGGCCCGGGCCCGGGCCCGGGACTGGGAGGGAAGCACCAGCGTGCGCTCCGGTCCCAGCACAAGAGGAGGGGTGGGAGAGCCCAGAGGGAGGGCAGACTGTGCATAAGAGGCGGGGGGGGGGGGGGGGAATGGCGGGTGGAGGGTAGGGTGGGGGGTGGGAGAGCCCAGAGGGAGGGCAGACTGTGCATAAGAGCCGGGGGGGGGGGAATGGCAGGTGGAGGGTAGGGTGGGGGGTGGGAGAGCCCAGAGGGAGGGCAGACTGTGCATAAGAGCTGGAGGCGGGGGGGGGGGGAATGGCGGGTGGAGGGTAGGGTGGGGGGTGGGAGAGCCCAGAGGGAGGGCAGACTGTGCATAAGAGCCGGAGGGGGGGGGGGAATGGCGGGTGGAGGGTAGGGTGGGGGTGGGAGAGCCCAGAGGGAGGGCAGACTGTGCATAAGAGCTGGAGGCGGGGGGGGGGGGGGAATGGCGGGTGGAGAGTAGGGTGGGGGGTGGGAGAGCCCAGAGGGAGGGCAGACTGTGCATAAGAGCCGGAGGGGGGGGGAATGGCGGGTGGAGGGTAGGGTGGGGGGTGGGAGAGCCCAGAGGGAGGGCAGACTGTGCATAAGAGCTGGAGGGGGGGGGAATGGCGGGTGGAGGGTAGGGTGGGGGGTGGGAGAGCCCAGAAGGAGGGCAGACTGTGCATAAGAGCCGGGGGGGGGGGGGAATGGCGGGTGGAGGGTAGGGTGGGGGGTGGGAGAGCCCAGAGGGAGGGCAGACTGTGCATAAGAGCCGGAGGAGGGGGGGAATGGCGGGTGGAGGGTAGGGTGGGGGGTGGGAGAGCCCAGAGGGAGGGCAGACTGTGCATAAGAGCCGGAGGGGGGGGGAATGGCGGGTGGAGGGTAGGGTGGGGGGTGGGAGAGCCCAGAGGGAGGGCAGACTGTGCATAAGAGCTGGAGGGGGGGGGAATGGCGGGTGGAGGGTAGGGTGGGGGGTGGGAGAGCCCAGAAGGAGGGCAGACTGTGCATAAGAGCCGGGGGGGGGGGGAATGGCGGGTGGAGGGTAGGGTGGGGGGTGGGAGAGCCCAGAGGGAGGGCAGATTGCACAGGTGCAGAGCAAGTTCAACCTTCCTCTTTCTCACAAGTATTTTCTGTCTTCTGGGTCTTTTGCTTTCCCCACTGGCTTTACTTTCAGCTTGCCTCTGTCTACAAAAACTGCTGGAATTTTCTTTGGTAATGTGTCAAGACCTAGAGATCAGTTCGGGCAGAATTTGCAACTTAGTGACGTCGAATCTTCCGGTCCATAAGCACCGTACCTCTCCGTTTATTTAGGCCTTTGATTTCTTCTATCGGTGCTCTCAGGGAACTTACCAGGCACGTTCAAATTTAGATTTATACCTAAGTATTTCATTTTGGAGGAGCAATCGTAAATGGCGTTATTTTTGAGATTTCTGTTATCACTTGTTTATTGCGAGTGTATAGAAATAGGATTGAACTTTGTTGGCCTTGTATCCTGAGACTTGGCTCAACTCATTTCAATCAGCTGCTTTTACACGTTCCTTAAAATTCTCTACATGGACAGTGATGTATGCAAACGGGGACAGTTCTGTTTCTTCTGTTCTAGTCTGTTTCTTTTTCTTGCAATATCTCGCTCGCTGGGCCTTCCAGTAAAATGTAGCTTAGGAATGGTAAGTGTGTGTGTGTGTGTGTGTGTGTGTGTGTGTGTGTGTGTGTGTATTTTGTTTCCGAATCTACGGGAGGTGACTTGGTCTCTCTCCATCAGGTATAATCTAAGGTATAATGCTAAGTAAGGAATTTTTGTAGACGTCCTTAGTCACATTAAGGAGGTTCCCTTCTCTCTGCTTTCTGCGCGTTTTTGTCATGAACGGGTGTTGAATTTTGTCAAATGCTGTTCACCAATTTTTTTGTCTTTTTTTTGTTCTGCACCAATTTTGATATGATCGTGTGTTTTTTCTTTAGTCTGTTAATACGATGGAGTATGTCGATTGATTTTTCCTTTTCTAATACGTTGCCAGCCTTGCACTCCTGGGATAAACACCATTTGGTCACGGTAGATTCTATTTTTTATGTAAGGCTGGATTCAGTTTGCTAATATCTGTTGAAGAGTTTTGTCTCTGTGTTCATGATGCACACTGGTCTGTACATTGTCCTGTTTTCGTATGGTTTGGGCGTCAGAATAATACTGGTCTCACGACATCAACTGACGAGGATTTCTTTCTCTTTTATTTTCTGGGAGACACTGGTGTAGGATTGGTGTTGTTTCTTCTTTAAATATTTGGGAGAATTCACCAGTAAAACCATCTGGGCCTGAAGATTTCTTGTCTTTAGCTACAAGTTCAATTTCTTTAAGATACAGTCCAAGAAATAGGACTCGTGGGCGACTGGTTCATCTTGGATGAGTTCTGGTCGTCTGTGCTTTATCAGGAATCTTTGTCATTCATCTGCATCGTTGAGTTTATGTGCATAGAGATACTTAAAGTGTTCTCACATTACCCTGTTAGTGTCCGTGAGGTCTGGTGATAGGTCCCTTTTATTCTGGGTATCGGTCATGAGTGTCTCCCCACCCCCCACCCCATCTCTCCCCCTCCCCCCCCCCCTTTTTTGTCAATCGTGCTAGAAGTCTGTCCAGTTTTATTGGTCTTTTTTAAAGTACCAGTTTCTGGTTTCATTGCTTTTCTCTCATTTTCTCTTTCCAATGTCATTGACTTTTGCCTTTCATCTTTGTTATTTCCTTCCTTCTGCTCATTCACAGAGCATGACTCATGTAGGGAGTGAATGCGCGCACAGCCAAGAATCTCTATTTTTAATACAGCGAGTGCCACCGCTCATTAAACGCGTACTGGCACGCTCCGCATTGGGCACTCACCAGGTCCTAAGCACTTCACGGTCCTCTCGTGCAGCTGCCCCGCAGCCCTGTGGGGTAGATCGTGCTCACGACCCTCATTGAGAGGCGGGAAGAGTGGGGCCCAGAGAAGGGAAGTGACTTTCCCAAGGGCACACAGCAAGGAAGCGCTGTGGCAAAGACCCAACACGGTGCCCTTTTCGTGGTGCCTCTTAGGATCAATGAAGAAAACAAAACGCCGACGTGCCCCAGGTAAACACAGCAGGCCAGCTGAGCTTGATTAAGAATTCTGGGAAGCCGGACACACACCGGAGTTGGCTCCTTTTCCGATGGAGCCAGACCACGTCACTCTGGGGAACTTCTTAACCTTCCCTTCCGCTGACCCGGCCCGGTCTTGGGCAGCAGCACTGACTCAGAGAGGTCCGGTTCTGAGGAGGTAAGGCCAGAAATTTCCCCGACTCCGTCATTTTGATGAATCTCAGAAACAGGTCACGGCAGGGGCGGGGGTGGGGGGGGGCTTGCACAGCTGCAAGGGCTCGATCGGGTTGCTGCTGTTACTGAATAGCTGGCAGCCCGCCTCCCTTTGCCCCGGGGTCGTAATGAGCCCAGAGGGTGCAGCTAGGGGTGCGGACTGTGGGACAGGTAGGTGTCCTTCTGCTGCAAGTTCCCGGGATGCCCTGTCCTGGCAGGTCGCCGTCAGCCTACGTTGAACGGTGCCCTGGGGGGCGGGGAGGGGGGGAGCTCCCGGCTTGCACGTGCCACTCTGTCCTCCCTCTGCGGGACGCCCTGCCACGTGCCTCCCTTCGGTCCCTCTGGCCCTTCCTCTCTCCCTTCTTGTTTTTTTTCTCCTCTTCCCTCCCACTCATTTTTCTTTCATTTTCCTGTTTTGCACATCTCCCTCTAAAGCAACACATGCTCGCTTTAAGCAGTTTTTGTCAGGCATGGAACAGCGGGAAAGAAATGATTCCATAATCTCATTCACATGACCCTGTATTTCTTTTTGGCCTTTTTTTTTTTTTTTTTTTTTTTAACGTTTTATTTATTTTTGAGAGAGATGGAGAGACAGAGTACGAACAGGGGAGGGGCAGAGAGAGAAGGAGACGCAGAATCCGAATCAGGCTCCAGGCTCCGAGCTGTCAGCCCAGAGCCTGACTTGGGGCTCGAATTCATGAACCACGAGATCGTGACCTCGAGCCGCAGTCAAAGGCAGGACACTTAACCGATTGGGCCACCCAGGTGCCCCTGTGTATTTAGGATTATACCCTTGATATGATGTTGTTTTTCTCTACTTTTTGCTTAGTGTATTTCACAAGCTTTTCCCCGGGGCCACGGAAAACACCATCATCGTTCAGGGTGGTTCTGGGGATTTCACTGTGCATCTTTAATTTACTGCAGCTTAGTTGAGGTTACTAGTGAATGACTCCAGGAACATGCAGGAACATTGCAACAGTACATTTCCATTTATCTCCCCTGCCCCCCTCAACTTTGTGCCCTTGTGGTCCATACACACTGTAAACCCAGCAAGGCAGTATTACAGTATTTGCTTTAAAAAAAGGTTTTCTTTTTTTAAATTATTCTTTATTTTTGAGAGAGAGACAGATCATGAGTGGAACAGGAACAGAGAGAGGGAGACCCAGAATCCAAAGCAGGCTCCAGGCTCTGAGCTGTCAGCACAGAGCCCGACGGGGGGCTGGAACCCACAAACCGTGAGATCGTGACCTGAGCCGAAGTCGGATGCCCAACCGACTGAGCCACCCAGGCTCCCCTTCATCCCTTTGCTTTAACCTGTCTGGGGCTTTGTATCTCAAGTTGGTTTCTTGCAGACAGCACATCATGCCTTGCCTTTTCATACAGTCTGATAGCCTCTGCATTTCAATTGGATTGTTTAGACCATTTACGTTTAATATAAATATTAGCATAGTTGAGGTCAAACCTGCCATCTTGTTCTTTGTTTTCAGTTTGTCTCACATCTCCTTTGATACTTTGTTCTCGTTTTTCTTCTTTTGGATTAATTGCAGGGCTTGTCTCATTCCAATTTACCTTTATTATTTGCTTGCAGATATTTACAAAGTTGAAAGTTCATTGGGGGATGTAGAGAAAGGAGAGGTTTTCCCTAAAATAACGAGACCAAATTCCAAGACGATTGGTTAAGGAAAAGGTCAGTATGACAATGCATTTTTGGATTTGCCCCTGGTTACCATTAGGAAACAGAATACACTTAACACCAGAAGCATTTTATTCCTTAAGCTCACAGTTGTGGTGTCGATGGTTGGAATCCTCAAAGGAACAAAGTGGAGAGTCCTGGAAATTTGGGAGAAACTAGGTAATGGCACAGAAGCTCAGCCAACGGCAATGACGTGCTCACCTCTCTCCCCTTCCTTCCCTGTGGTTCTCCTTCCTTCCCTCATGCTAAGCCTCTGTCTCTCCGGAGCGATGTATTGCATGATCCAAAACTGCCCTGGCCAAAGGCTATTTCTCTTAACTAGTGTTTTCCATTCTCACATTGTGAAGTTCTTGGGGTGGCCTGTACATCTCTCTGACATACCAATTTTGGGGGAGCATTTTGGGCCCAACAATGTGCCAGGTACCATACCCCGAGCTTTACCCGCGTTAATTCATCTCCTTCTCCCAACAACACTCTGAGGTTCACACTGTTGTTAGCCCCACTTTGTGGGGCTCAGGCCCCTAAGAAAGCGGCTGGGCTTTAAGCCTGGGGTGTCCACTGGTCAGAACCCATGGTCTTAACCTCTAAGCTGTCCCAGAGAGGGCCCGTCCTGCTGGGATCTCCTAGGTCTGTCTTTCCTTCCTCTGGCTGAAATGAGTAATACGTAATTTCACGAGGCCTTCTAAAAGGCCTTCCCCTTCAACTGTGGGCCCTGTGCTCGTGCTGAGGAGGCAGCGGGAGTGAGACGTGGTCTCTGCACCGCGTCCGGTGCGGCCTGGCTAGGGGACGCCCGCCGGAGGCGAGCCCGCTAGTGCGTCGAGTGGGGCCACTAAGAGGATGTATCCAAGCGCCAATTCCCAGAACTGGTGAATGGGACCTTGCTTGGGCAGAGCGTCTGCAGGTGTGAGGCCAGCAGCAGAGCTCTCAGGCCAAGATCATCCTGGATCACCTGGGTGGGCCCCAGAACGCAGTGACGAGTGTCCTTGTAGGAAGAGAAGGCTACAACAGGACGGAGGCAGAGACGGGGGTGATGTGGCCACAGGGACACCTGGAGCCCCCAGCAGCTGGAGGAGGCAAGGAGGGTTCTCCCCTAGGTCCTTGGAGGGTGCGTGGCTCTGCTGACGCCTTGAGTTTGGACTTCAGGCCCCCGGAAGTGGGACAGAGGAAACCCCTGTTGTCTTGAGCGCCCCCCACCCTCGTTTGTGGGGACTCGTTCCAGCAGAGCCCCAGATTACTAACCTTGGCTCCTGTGCCTCAGAGATGGGTCTGGGGACCTGGGGGTGGGCCGTCCCCCCATCAAAACCGCAAGGACCCCAAGCTCCACCCCGTTGGCATCTCAGGAAGGGGAGAGCTGAGAGCTGAGGGAGACCCAGCGGCGGGAGGCTCTCCCCGCACTGCCCCACCCGCCCGTTACAGAAGGTACACACACCTCTGAGCGAGCGGCTGCCCCGTCCACGCACGTGAGAGGTGCGTGGAGCTTGGTGGCTCGGGGAGACGCCGAGGATGCCCTGGGCTCTCTGCCCGCGGCCCGGTCGGGGCTCCTGCAGGCGCGTCCAGGCTCCCCAGATGGTGGCAGGCCGGCTGCTGCCCACCGGGACCCTGCAGGCACTCCAGGGCACGGGGGGGGGGGTGCCATGACGGCCACGAGGGCCAAAGCCCCCCCCCACCCCCCAAATGTGACCTTGTTAGGAAATAGGGTCTGCGAGGTGTGAAAATGGGACCAAGCCGAGGTCGTAGTGGGTCAGGATGGGCCCTGATCCAGGCAGGCACCGGCGTCTTCGGAAGGGAAGGGAAGTCTGGACCAGGGCGCACAGGGAACACGGCCGCCTGAAGATGCAGACAGAGACCGGGGCCCGAGGAGACAACGCCAGCAACTGTCCACGGCCAGCGGGAGCTGAGAAAGGAGCACGTTGACACCTTGATTCCGGACTTCTGGCTTCCAGAGCTGGGAGAGCACGAGTTTCTGTTGCTCTGTTGTCCCCGCCCCACCTTTGTGGCTCTTTGTCACAACAGCCCCAGAAGAAGGCATCCTGTGACCTAATATTCACGGGGGCCAGGGAGCAGGAAGGGACCTCCTCGGGGGCCATTATTCAGCCGACCACAGAACCTCAGAGGTGAGGAGGAGCACCCATGTGGGGGGTGGACCGCAGGCTGGAGGTTCTGGGGCTCACAGCCTCAGCTGTGCACGTATGCGGGATGAGCAGCCCCTCTGGGCCTCGGGTCCTTCAAGGGAGAGGGGAGAAAACAGCACATGCCCTGCAGTATGTGTGTGGACTGCACAACAGATTGCAAGGGCCATATTGTAAGTAAGCTCTTAGTCCAAGAGGACTGAGTGGGCACCTGAGCGTCAGGCGGGAGCTCGGGGCTGGAGGCCAGCTGGGCCTTCAGGGGGAAGGAACAGTTGGTTCCCTGTCCTCTGATGACAAAGCAGGGGTTGAGTCAAGGTCAGTTCAAGTTTCCAGCTCAAAGGTGTGGAGAAGCAGGGAGGTGGGACCGCAGGCTTGCATGGCTCTGCTTGGGCTCTGTGACAATGTGCCAGACTGGGGCGGGGGGAAGGGGGCGCCGGGGGGCTTCAACAAGAGAAATAGATTTCACACCAGTCATAAGGATGATCTCGTTTTACCTTAATTACCTTTTTTAAAGAAGACTTTATTATTTATCTTTTTTAATGTTTATTTTTGAGAGAGAGACAGAGGGCAAGTGGGGGGAGGGGCGGAGGGAGAGGGAGACACAGATCCAGAAGCAGGCTCCAGGCTCTGAACTGTCAGCACAGAGCCCGACGCGGGGCTCGAACTCAAGAACCCTGAGATCCAGACCCGAGCCCAAGTCGGATGCTTAACTGACTGAGCCACCCAGGCGCCCCTAAGGTTTTCCTTTTTAAGTAATCTACCCTCCGTGTGGGGCCCCAACTCACGACCCCAAGATCAAGAATCACACGTCCGCTGGCTGAGCCAGCTGGGCGCCCCTCCTTAATGACCTTTTTAAAGACCTATCTCCCTGTGCCGTGTGGGTGGTTCACTTGGCTAAGCGTCCAGCTCTTGATTTTAGCTCAGATCATGATCTCAAAGCTGTGGGATCAAGACCCTTCCTCTGAGCACGGAGCCTGCTTGGGATTTTCTGTCTCTCTCTGCCCCTCTTCTGCTTGTTGTCCCTTTCTCTCAAATAAACATTAAAAAAGAAAAACCTGTCTCCAAATACGGTGCCCTTCTCAGGTCCTGGGGGCTAGGGCGTCAACATGTGAGTTTGCAGGGGTGGGGGTGGGGATGCTATATCAGAAGCATGGAATATTCCCCAGGATTTTTTACTGGAGCCTTGGCTGTTTGGAGGGGAAATGGATGGCCTTCAGAATGATCTCTCCTTGACAACGGTGGTCACGCCACACACGGTCTCTTAGCGTTCGCCGCGCGATAAAGCATCCCAAACTGTAGGGGCTTCAAACAACGGCACCGTGTCATTCTCACGTTCTGTAGGGTGGCAGTCTGGTCCTTCCGTGGTCTCGCTGGGCTCACGCAAGCAGCTTGAGTAGGGCTGGGGGTCCAAGGTCACTCGTTGGAATGGTGCTGGCTGACAGCTCAGCGCCCTGATCTGCCTCCATGTGGCCGCTCAACCTCCAGGAAGCTGGACTGTGCTCCTCCACAGCTGTCCCTGGTCTGAGAGCGCGAGAGCAGAGGCTGCACAGCCCTTCGGTCCCAAGCTTGGAACGGGTACCCCTCATTTCACCACGGCCTGTTGGCCAACGTGAATCACGTGGCCAGCCCACGCGCAAGAGAAATCCTCTTCACCTCTTGATGCTCCAAGGGGCAGGGTCACGCAAGGGACAGGACACGGGGACGCAGGGTTCCCTGGGAGCCATCGTCATAACGATCTCTAACGACTTACACGGGCAGTTCTCTTCTGAAGGGACATTTTCATCTTCCGCCTGGCTTGAAAGCAAGACCTGATGAGCGCCAGACCCCTGTTCCGGAACTGAGGACCGTGATCCCGAATACCTGCCCCCAGGACGAGGTCGTTCTTACGCTTGTCCCCGGGTCGAAGCACCTGCTAGGACTTGGCACGTCTGCGGGTCCCGGCCTGCCGCCCGCTGTTGGTTCCTCCCCCCCAGGGCGGCTTGGGCTTCCTGACAGCAATGGTGGGGGGCTTCCGCGAGGGGCGAGCATCGCTTCTCCCACATTCTTGGTCATGTAGTCCAGAGTCGAGGGAGGAGGGTCCTTCCCAAACTCACGTCTACCCGGAACCTCAGAACGTGGCCATGTTTAGAAGAAGGATCTTGGCAGATGCCATAAGATGAGATGCCATCAGAGTTGCCGTGGCTCTAATCGTACGTGGCTGGTGTCCCTCGAAGAAGACAAGATCCGAACAGAACAGAAACCGGAGGAGGCAGGAATCCCCCGCCTTCAGGCTCCAGAGGGAATACGGGTCCTGCCGACACCTGGGTTTCAGACGCGGCGTTCTGGGCGAGGACAAGTTCTGGCGCTTACAGTCCCCCCCCCCCTCCACTCCATCCGTGGTCATCTGTCACCAGATGTACTCACGCACCCTGCTTTTCAAACGTTGACCACAGACTGACTTACTTGACTGTTTTCTGGGGTGGGGTGGTGAGGGGGGTCATGCTTGGCAGGGACAGCGTTTATAGGAACGGGAGTGAGGACAACTTGGAGAACAAAGATAGAAGGGTTGATACTGTGGATTCTCAACCGTTGCTAGCTCATTCCCGGCCATGGCACCGTAACGTGCGCTATTCGTATTCCCATCTACAGGTGAGGAGACGGGGGGGGGGGGGGGGGGGGACGGAGACGTCAAGGCAGGCGTGATGGAGCTTGGATTCAAGGCCCCACGGGGCATCTGGAAGCTCGGGGCTGTGAGGAGGTGTGCGAGGGCCCCTCCCCAGCAGGGGGCGTGGTGCTGCCCTCAGGGGCCCAGCTCACAGAAGGACCCAGCACAGGCCCTGGGGGACCCGGGAGATGAGCAGCATCCGGAGGCTTGGCTTCCTCCCAGGCTGACAGAAAGGTTTAGAATCTTCCGGAAACACCACACCCTGGGCATGACACTCCGGGCCAAGCCTCCCTGGAAAAGCCTGATCGTGACCCAGGGAGAAAGCAATCACCGTGGCAGCCTTCGCCAAAAGAGCCGGGTTTCCTGAAGAGTTTCCAGTCATGGTCGTGGCGTCCTCTGGCCTTGATGCCTTGATGCCTGGAGATCGGAGAGGGAGGGTGTGGAAACCCTGATGGTGGCAGGAACCCAGGCATGTCTCGGACGCTGGCGTGGGCTGACCACGATTAACGTCAAAGCAGGATGAGCAGGGGGCCTCGTGAAACTACAAAGTGGGGTCTCCCCTTTCGGAAGGATGTGAAGACTCCTCGGGGGCCACCCCCACCAGCCTGGCCATCGGGCCCGTCCCCCCAGCCCGTGGTGCCTGCCGTCGTGGTCGTGTTGCCTGGGTGTCACTCGATTGACCAGGGTGGACGTCCACTCCCAAACAGGGCCAGTTAGATTCTGTCTCCGGGATTCACGACTGGGAGGTGTCTGGGCCCAGCCTGACCCGTCCGTGGAAATAGGGGGGTGTGGCCGTGCTGGTGTGATGGTCACGTCCACAGGAGGTGGAGGAGGCCTGGCCACAGAGGGAGGGCAGAAGGGCCCCCAAATCGGGGCTGTGAGAAATGCACACGAAGCATCGTCACCTTCCAGGACCGACTCTGGTTCTTTGAGGGTCTTGGCTGTCCTTGGGTTCCACACCAAGCTGCCACCCTTCCAGAAGCCCCTTCTCTGCCTCCGCTGACTTGCGCGCGTTTCCGTTACAACCTCACTCCGTCAGGACCTTGCCCCAGGTCTCCCCACTGGCGGGGCCTGCACGGCCCCCAAAGAGTTGCCTGCCAACAGCAACTTGTCCTCTGTTAGCAAGCCAAGCAAACCCATCCCCCTGAGGTCCCGGTGACACGATTGTCACCACCGTCGCTCATGACCCTCTGGTTCCTCTTTCAAAGCCATGCCCATCGCAAAATGGCACCCCCTCCACGTCTCCTCGTCTCAAATCGTCAGTGGCCTTTCATGCCAGTTGAGGCGCAGTGAGTTCGATTCTGCAGCTGCTCAACGGGTGTGGCAGGAAGAGACCAGAAGCTGGAAGTCCCCTGGGCTCTTGATGTCCAGCCCAAGAGCTTCTGATGAAACCAGCTGGTGCAGAAGATGTTGGTGTGAGTCCAGACCCACCAGCCCTGTGGCAACCACATGGAGATAGGAAGGAAAGACCAGGTCTTTGCTCCGAATGATGGAACCTTCGGGACCACCTGGTGCGACCCACTGTTGCGCACTTGTGTGTCTGGCCCTCTGAGCAGCCCACCTGGGCTCTGAGAGCAAGTGGGCAGAGGGAGGGACCTTCTGGGTTCGGGACAGGCTTGTATACGTGCTCCCTCTTCAGGCTACGCTCCATTATAAGCAGAAAGACGTTCCTCTGTCTCAAATGCTCCATGACTTGACTCCTGCCCGGCTAGCAAAAAGGATCCTTGGCTGGGAGTTCCAAGGAGAGAAGTGGCCAGTCCCTTCCCACGAGGGCTCGGGTACATCTTGGCCCTTTCCCATTCAGGGCCTCTCAGGAACCCACATTCCCCATGACACATCATCTGATTCAAATTCGCATATTACTTTGTGGAAATTAGATTCTAAGATTGCACAATGATGGAAAACTGTTCACCAAAATCACAATTCTCTGTCTCTTGTTTTACTTGGTTGGCTCTGATAGCAACGATATTAACTACTTCCTGCTACGGGCCAGATCCGGTACTAATTATTTTCCCTTAATTAATTTATACCTTGAAACGATTTAACGTTTTAAAGGCAGCCCACAGGGAGAAGGATGCCATCGTCGTCACCCTCATTTTACAGACGGGGACCTGAGCACAGGCCAGCAGCTTGAAAGTGGAGGCGTTGGGATTGGGACCCAGCCTGACCGGTTCCAGACGATGGCACCAACCAGCGAGTTACGGACTCAGTCTGTCCCCTGGGAGGCAGCTGTCGCCCAGAGACAGCAAAGACACACAGCTGTGCATGGTGAGGTCAGGATTGACACTCATCCATGGAGGTGGAAATATGGTGCCCATTCCACTGGACCACTTAGCTTAGCCCCCTAAGAAGAATGGATTCTCTTCTGTTGAGGGTCTGCTCGGGGCCAGGCCGTGTGTTGTCACGTGTCTCGTCTGCAAACGCTTCGATCTCCGGCTCTTGAGACGTGTGACCGACGTCCTGTCTCCTTGACCCTCGGCAAGCTCTGTGATTCGACTGAGAGTAGGGCGGAAGTGAGCTGAGGGGACGACAACGTGAGTCCAAACCCCAGTTGCTCCCCTCGGGAGCAGTATGGCCTCTGTGCCTTTCCTGACGACAGCGACACCAGCCTCGGAGAGTTGTTGGGGGTCGGGGGAGGCCCGGTGCCTGAGAAGCATCTCTTCTGCTTGGGGTTTGTCCTTTGTCAAGTGGGGCACCTGTTGTGGACCTGTCTGCGCACCACTGAATACCCCACGGTGTTTGGAACAGAACCTGGCACACAGTAGGTGCTTGCTTAGTCAGTATTAGGTGAACGTTGAGCTGGCATGATGCTGCAAAAGTGAGAAAAGTGAAGGAAACAAACGAAGGTAACAGGAGGCCTGTGCCGCTCTTTATTTGCTTTTGAGCTGCACCGAAACCCTGGCAAGCGTTGCGGATTTCTGAATCTGTGCCTCACGTGCCCTGCCAGTCATCGAAGGGCCTTCCCTCGTCCCTGCCCCGCTCGCTCTCCATCAGTGTACCCCCATATGCCCTGACCTTTCCGGGTGCCCCTGACGCGGGAGATCCCAGAGGGGCCTGTCCGCCCTGCTGGTGCTTCAGAGCACAGGGGCTGGTGCAGAGTGCTGGACTCCTGGCGGTCTTCGTGCAGGGACGGGCGCCATGAGGACAGGCTCTTCCTGCCCTGGTCCGCACATAGTCGGTCCACCCCCTCCTCTAGTCCCTTAGCCCCTCTAGCCTTGGTTTCTTCACCTGCTGGCCAGGGCCTTAGATTTTTGTGTTTCAAAGGCAGTTCTCCTGGCTCTAAATTGACCAGGTAGTTACCTGCACCGGTTAAGGATGCTAAATGCCTGCGGGCATAATGTAGCTAGACCAAGCCTACTGCTGGCCGGCAGCGGGACTCCGGGCACTCTCTTCTCCAGGCCTCAGCTGTCTGATCTGTGAAACGGGACCACTTCCACCACCCCACTGGATTCCTGTGAACGTGCTCTGGGATCGTGAAGGTCAAGTGCCCAGTCTGGACCATCGCTTAACTGCCCCCATCCGGGACCATCTCTTGAGGCTTCCTTGAGGCTTCCTTCCTTTCTTTATCTGCACGCTGGGAATGTGCTTGTGTACGTGTGTGTCTGTGGCCGTGTGTGTGCGTGTGTGTGTGTCTGTGCGTGTGATGAGTGGAGTTTTCTACCACCGTGTGGAGGATGGGAGTAAATTCAGCAAATGTGTATTCTGTGCCGCAGTTTACGGAGCCCACACCCTTCCCGGTTTTATTTGCTGCAAACCCGGGAGGTCACTTCCCTGTTCCCATTTTCCACTTGAACCACAGGGAGATGGGATTTGGTAAGTTTGCAAACTCCTGGTGGAAAGTGCTTGGCGCCTCGCCGGGCGCATAGTAAGCGCTCAGTGGAAACGGTACTTTCATGGTCGCAGTGAAGAAACTGCGCGCGTCCGCGTCCTGTCCTCCTCCAGCCAAGATCTCTGGTCGCCTGCTCCGGGCCCCCACCACCCCGCCCGCCCGGATCGGCGCCTGCGGCTCTCTCCGGGAGGGACGGCCGGGGCGGGGCCGGGGCGGGGCCTCGGCTCCACGGCCCTATCAGCGCTGCTGGCCTCCGGGGGGGCGTGGCGCGAGGAGCCTACAAGAGGTGGCGCGCGGGGCCTCTGCGTCCACTACATCCCTCCGCTGCCCCCGGTGCGCGGCCTCTGCGACCAGCCCGCCGCGTCCACCGTGCCCGCCGTGTCCGCGCTGCTGCCGCTGCACGACACGGGAGACGCCGGTGATTGGGGAGCCCTGCGGAGGTAAGTGTGACTTCGCTTCCTCTCCTCTCCAAGCTGCCATCCGTTCCCGCCATCTCCGAGGAGGTGAAGGGGCCCCGGGCAGACGCCGTCTCTTGGGGCTCACTCTGCTCAGGCACTGTGCTGGGCGCGCTGCCTGCGGCTCGGAACCCGGCTCGGCTGGCCGAGTGGCCTTTCACAGGTGGAGAAACTGAGGCTCAGCAAGGACAAGACGTTTGCCCCAGACCTCGCAGCCAGGAGGCGAGGGAGTCGGGACTCAAAGCCGGTCTGAGGGTCTGACCGCATATTCGTGCCCCGGGAGCCCCCCGGGTATTTAGTCTTGCCTCCCTTACGCAGTTGGCCAGCATCTGTTGCGTTCCTGTGTACAGTGTGGGCGTCAGTAAACGGAAAGCTGATGGCGTGGATGCTGCAGGGGTTTGAATGTGTCGACCCACACGTGGATGGCCACGGTCATCCACCCGCCTGTGCGTTCTGCCCCGGTTTACAGGGCCACGCCCCTTTATGGTTTTATTTGCAACAAACCTGCCAGGTAGCCTTTCTCTTCCCATATTTCAGATGAGAATACACCGAGGGTCAGAGGGGAAGTGGGTTTGTCCAGCTCGAGCCAGGGATGGATGGAGCCCAGCTCTCCCTGCCTCCAAAGCTCCAGATGGAGGTGTCCAGGCGCGGGGTGCGTCAGAGTGCCTGCGGGTTTGGGAACACATGCGGGGGGTCTCTTGGCCAGAGTGGGCATCTGCATACACTCCTGCTGGGGGAAGAGGCTCCTGACCTGAGCGCTGAGGGCTCGGCTCCGCGGTCCTGGGGAGACCCCCAGAGGGACAGTCAGAGCCTCCCTTGCCCAGGGCTCGGCTGGTGGACAAGCCAGAAAAGGCTTAGCTGGTGCCCGCCCATTGAAGTCTAACTTGAGTTGGACGTCTTTTAGGCAAAAGGTGAGTTACTGCTCCGGGCGAGAGAAGTGCCTGGGAGCCTGTGCAAATGCCCAGCTTCTCCTGCAAAGTGGGTTGGTGAACTTCCACCTTGAGCACTTGGGTGCCGTGTTCTGGCAGAATGACGTGACCCTGCCTTACCCCAGTGGGGTCTTCTAGGGTCACAATTGGCCGGCCAGGTTGAGAGCCGAGGGTCCAGCAGCACTCGGTGAGGGGCACGCCTTCTTCTCCAGATAGACCGAGAGGCCTTCTAAGACTCTTGGTATTTTGTGCACCTGATTTTCTGTTTCTGCCTCTGATCTGGCTGCTTCCACATGGGTGTGGCAGGTGTCAGGCCATGCCACCTCCCTGCATTTTCACCCCTGGCACACACCTGGGCAGGAGGCCTCTTGGTCCCCATTTCACAGATGAGTAAACCAAGGCTCGGGGAGGTAAAGGTTGTGCATCAGGACCCTTGGCTGGCTGGCTGGCTGGTTGGTTGCAGACGCTGTGCTCTTAACTGCTGGGTCCTGCCTCCTTGAAGACAGTTCTCTGCCCAGCCACTAACTCTCCCTCTGGACCTGACCCGAGATGTCGTATTGTCCGAGAGGGTTCCAGGTGAAAACTGTCGGCAGCGTTAAGCCCAAGCCCCAAGTTCCCAGTGACATGCGCCCTGGGAGGAGAAAGAAGGATTTTGATTTTTTGTTTTTTTTTAACGGAGTCCCTTAAGATGTGGAAGTGGAACAGCAATGATGACATTTATAAGAATACCAGAAGCTGGTACTGAAACTTAGAATGAGCCAGATGTGCCCAGGGTTTTACATGGATGATCTCACTGCCTTCTTTATGAGGTGGGCACTGTCTTCCTTTTTACAAGAAGGAGACTGAGTCTCGGATGATTAAGGCATGTATACAACGTGACGCAGCCAGGGCAGGGGACAGCTGGCCCCCCTCCAGATCCTGGAGGAAGGTGTTCGTCCAGTGGCTAGCCTGCTTGCTGCGGCTGGTCAGGGCCTCTCGTGCCCTGTGGGGTCGGGATCCCTGCCCGGGTTAAGGGTGGGCCTGGAGAGGGGCTGTCCTGACCCAGGGCTCGGGCTCCACTCTGCTGACAGGTACCGGTGTCGACGTGCGGAGAACCCTGCTCTGGGACCCAGATCCGTGCTGGCTCCCAGAGCCCCCTCTCTGGACTTGGTAGCAGAGGGCCTGGAGCCTTGGCTCAAGTCCCACACTCCGTCCCTCCCTCCAAGACCCCTCGTTGGGTCTCTGGCCTTTTGTAGGCTGCGTTTGAAAACCATCTCCCGGAGGCAGGACCCTCACATGCTGACCTCTTCGGCCTGTGGGAGCTGGAACATTTCTTGTCTCTGCCACCAGTGTAATTTACTACGTATGGGAGGTGCCTGTGTGTCTGCTTGCTCCAGACCTAGGAAGCTTTTTATTTTTTATTTTTTGTTAAACTCAGTGGTTTTTGATCAGTCCCAGATGTGCAAGCCCAGCATCACTCAACGGGGCTGATGGCTTGTCAAGCAAGGAAAATACAACACAGGCACCATTTCATTTTATCTTCCGTTAACGGAGTTGAGTAGATGGTCAGACCTTCACGGGATGGGGATTCCAAGCCTCTCATAAAGTCCTAAATGAAGCACGCTCTGTTCTGGAACAGGCAGGGTAGGACAGATCTGGGTGGTGGTTGGTAGGACTAGCCGTAACCTTTTTGTTTTTCTTTCTTCCTTTTTTTGAGAGGCAGAGAGACAGAGCACAAGCAGGGGAGGGGCAGAGAGAGAGAGGGAGACACAGAATCCAAAGCAGGCTCGCGGCTCTGAGCTGTCAGCAAAAAGCCCGACACGGGGCTCGAACCCATGAGCTATGAGATCATGACCTGAGCTGAAGTCGGACACTTAACCAACCGAGCCACCTAAGCACCCCTAAAATTTTTTAAAAACATTTATTTATTTTTGAGAGAGAGACAGAGCGTGAGTGGGGGAGGGGCAGAGAGAGAGAGGGAGACACGGAATCGGAAGCAGGTTCCAGGCTCCGAGCTGTCAGCACAGAGCCCGACGCGGGGCTTGAACTCGGGAATGGCGAGATCATGACCTGAGCTGAAGTCGGGCGCTTAACCGACTGAGCCACCCAGGCGCCCCATAAAAGCTCGTCCATCTTACAGTGTGTGTCAGGCTCTATTCCTTTCAGTGGCTGAGTAATATTCCACTGCGTGGATGGACCACGTTTCATTTGCCCATTCTCCCTTCTTGGCTTCCTTCTTGAGGAAGCATCGACATAGGTCGTCTCGTTCCAGAATAGATCAGTGCCCTCCGCGGTGGACACGGGGGAATCTGGCGTCTGGGTGTTTGGGGGGACGTGTTGGCATTCCACCCGGGGTCACAGCAGCAGCTGGCAGAGAATCCTGTCTGAGACTTTGTGCCCCAGCCTGTGCAACTGTGGGTGTTTGTGGACAGACACCCCTTGTCAAGGCTGCAAGGACAGACGGTTTCTTGTGGTGCAGCCCCAAGGAGATTTCTCTTCTCTGATTGTCTCGGGTGCTGTGTCAGCTTAAACAAAACCACGGGATCCGGAGGAAAAAGAAATTCCTAATGCGCATCATGCAACCTCTGGACCATCACTTAAAAAATATTATAAATGATGAAATCCCACATTTTCAATCCAGATTTCTGGACCGCGTCCTGTTGTGAGTGCAGAAAGGCAGTATCCCAGAAGGAAAAAAGAACAGAACTTTCCAGTTCTTTTTTTTTTTTTTTTTTTTAATGTGTATTTATTTTTGAGAGAGACAGAGACAGAATGCAAGTGGGTTGGGGCAGAGAGAGAGGGAGACACAGAATCGGAAGCAGGCTCCAGGCTCTGAGCTGTCAGCACAGAGCCCGATGCGGGGCTGGAACTCACGAGCTGTGAGATCGTGACCTGAGCCCAAGTCGGACGCTCTACCGACTGAGCCCCCCAGGCGCCCTAGACCTTTCCATTCTGTTTGTAGTCAGGTGGTCCTGGAAGCATTGAGCCCGCTCTCAAGTTCTCCTGAACTGGAAAGACCCTTCTCTGATCTCTCTGGGATTGGGACCTTGCTGGCATCTGCTGGGACTGGCTTGATCAGAGCCTGAGAGATCCTTCTGGAACAGACACAGGGAAAAGTGACAGCGCCCCCGGCAGAGGGACCGTGTGTCTGTGCAAAGGCCTGGGGATGGGGATAGGGCCAGGCACCTAGGGAAAATGGTGAGAAGTCTGGTGTGGCTTGAGAATCTAAGCATCAGGCCGGGTGGCCCGGTGTCTCCCTGCCAGGCGGCCTGAGCTGGGCTGAGTTTGGACTTCCTGCTACAGGCTGCAGGGCGTGCAGTTCGGAGCAGATCACTGTGAAATGGACAGTGTTCCCCAAAGTGGGGGGTGCCGTCCCTACTGGTCCTCGAGGTGACTCAGCCTGTGCACAGACCCAGCAGCCAAGGCCCCCCCATCCAGGAGCTGTCCTTTGCAGTCAGGGCGAATGTGGGTGATGCTGTCTGCCCCTAACGTCTGCCCAGCACCCTGCTCCCCTTTATGGCAAAGACAGAGCACCCCGGGCATCAACGCTTGGGGCTGGCGTTCATGCCCAGCTGGGAGGACCTTATTTTGTTCTGATTTCCACACGTTACGTTTTACTCCTCCCCTCCAGTCAAGGCAGAATTGATCGTGTTCTTTGTAGATGGTGGCGACCGAAAATTCCCTTTTACAGGTAAATTTCTGCAAACCCTCCATGCCGGCCATCTCGAGGAAAAATACAAAATCCGGCCCAGCGCGGGTAGCCGGTGGGAAGGTGGGCAGAGCTGGGGAACGGGGTTTGCCAAGGATTGGAGTTTGGGGAATGCTGAATTAGTTTAAGGTGGGGCAGGGGATTTGAGACCGTTACAGTCTGGGGCAGCGGCTGTCAAAGTGGGGTCCCCCTCCAAGGCGGGGGAGCAGCCGTCCCTCGGAACTTGTTAGAAATGCAGATTCTCAGGCCCCACCCCCGGGCTTCCTGCGTCAGCGGCTGGGGGGCGTGGGGCCAGCAATCCGTGTCCTAACGGTGCTCTCTGGTGCAGGCCTGAACGCGGGACCTCCCGCCCTAGAAAGCGGGTGAAGCCTGGCTCTGGGGCGCCAGCACAGAGGCCGGGTGGGGATGGCCGGCTAGTGGGGGTGGGTGGTGTGGAGCCGTGTGGAAGGTTCTGTTTCGGGGCCCGGTGCGACCGGCGGGAGCTCACACGGCCAGACGGGAGGAAGAGCCCTTGGGGGCCAGTGCGGCCACCTCCCTGCAGGGTCCAGAGGCCCCCTTGGCAAGTTCTCGGCAGACTCCTAGCTTTTCTTCCGGAAGAATGCTCGGCTTGGTGGCACTCATCGCTCTGGGGCCGGAGCGAGTGTCCTGGGGATTCTGGCACCTTCCTTCAGGGCACATGTGGGGCCCCGTGTGCCCTGGAGCTTTCGAAGCACGGCTGTGTGTGAGCCCCACACGCCCCCTCTGAAACAATGAGCCGTTCCCTGGACGGCACCGAAAACGTGTCTGCATGTGTGTGTATCAGCCGCTGCCCTTCCCGCCCCCAGACCGGCTCCGACACAGCCCGTCTGTTCTCCTGGGGGGAAGCGCCTGGCCACTGAAAACCCTGTTTATTCCCGGGAACCTTCAAGGCTCGGGCGTCACTGGCACCGAAGGTATTTTCAGCTTTGGCGTCGCTGGACAAAGTGCCCTCTCAGACTTGGGATGAACTGCGCCCTGTCTGCGAGAGTCTGTGTCTGGTCCAAGTGGGAGGCCCCAGCCGGCCGCCGGGTTTCATCCGGGCTCCACTCTGAAGGGCTGTCAGAGGCCAGGCCCTGGAGCAGCCCCTGCCCTGCGACTTCCCCCCAACCCCCAATCCCGCCCAGCCCTGGGGGCAGCTGCCTCTCAGGCTTCCCTTGATCCATTCTTCAAACAGAAGCCAGAGCGATTTCAAACTTAAAAAAAAAAAGTTTCCTTAAAGTTTCACAAGGCAGAGAGGAATGCACACCCCTTCGTGGGCTGTGCTGGGGGGGGGGGGACTTTTCCCAGAGTGCCTGGGCTCACCGCCCGCCCCAGGGCAGAGCCTGACCAGCCCCAGGCCCCTCCCACGGCCCCGCCCCCAGGGGCCACCGTTTCCGGACTTCTGATGCCTTAGGTTGGTCTTGCCCGGTTTTGAACTTGACGTAAACAGCACCGCTCCGCGACCCCCGTTTCCCCCCAGCTCCGCGGGCTTTGTGCCTGTCCTCGGTCATGCCGAGACGGTGACCGTCCCTGAGGCTTTGTCCCTGTGGTCCCTGCTGTGTGGCGTTCCCTTGCCTTGAGAGTTCAGCGGGACCTTGCCGTCCCCTGCAGCCAGAGTGGCCCCGTCCCCTCCTGTGCCGAACGTTACCATCCCCATTCTCCACGCCGTGTCCTCACGCCTTTCTTATCTGTCTGTCGTGATGTCTCCTCCGGTTCTCGAGGGCAGACTGCCTTGCGCGCCTCGACTATCCCAAGGACTCTGTGGCCACCTGAGGGCCTGCCCTGGGACTTTCATCTACAGGGCAACCCAACAGCAGTGAATCGTGTACGTCGGGCAGGAGGCTGGGCAGGTGCCCCGTAGCCTGCAGCAGAAATGATCTGAGATGCCTGAATTCACCCGGGAGGAGAAAGGAAAGACACGGTCGGTAGATAGCCCTGGAGCCACTATTTTTCTCCTCTTCTTACCCTCTGTCCTCTCTCCCTGGGAGAAATTCAGGGCCTCATTGTCCCCCTGAGGAATCGAGGCTCAGAGGTTGAGGGACCTTTTGGGCGGCACGGGGCTCTACAGGGTGGAGTCACCGTTCGAACCCGGGTCTCACCCCATGTCCACGCTTTTCCACACTGCCCTCGGGCGGTCCTTGCCTGCTTGTCCTTGGGGGCCGGAGGTTCCCTGCCGTTTATCTGAGGCTTTGCTAAATATTCGCGTGTGTACAAGAAGGCAGACGAGGGGCCCCAGGAGTCAAGGACAGGGGATTTGGAGAATATAGCATTTTATTGTCTACTTGCTTTAAAATGGCTCTTGGTTGACGTTGAACACAACTGATTTTTAGTTTCTTTTTTTGCAAAATGAGTTCTCTCTTTGCCCAGGATTTTGTGTGTTCTCGGCATAGTGTTAAAAAGATTGAATGGGGCTTCTTGTAGGATCCTGTTGGCCCCTGGGTTGTGGACAGCCCGGGGCTGGGGGCAGGGCGGCTGCAGGGGAGGGCACGGGCCTGCTCCCGCTGTGTCCAGCCCTGATCCTGTGGAGAAGAGTTTAAGAAAAACCGCCTGGATCCTGCAGAGGATGAGACCCCCCTCTCACCCCCTGCTTTCCCCCCTCCACGGCCCGGGGTATCTGGTGCTCACCCAGACGCTCTTCCCTGGAGGTTCTGGCCCGTTCTGGGATTTGCCCCAGACACACCGGGGCGTCCCTCCTCCCCACTCCCAGCCACCACTCCATTCCTAGGATTTTGGGTGGTTTGTGGGTATGACTGGGATCTGCCCTTGGCCTTAGTCACATTTTGAGTTCTTTGTGCTTCTGATAAAGAGCAGAGCTTGGGGCTGTCCCGTTGGGCCGGTATGTCACTGAGTGAGTGCGGCTGGCACGGGCCGGAGCCTAGAGGTGCCCTGCCGGGCGGGCGAGCCGCCCCGACGGCCAGGGTGGGCCAGAGACCAGGGCGCGACGGACGTTCCGTGTTGACTGCGGAGCAAGTCGCTCCTCGCACATTAGACGGGGCTGACGACCGCGGTGATCCCATCGGCCTGCGGAGTACGGGGAGTGGGGGACCCGCCACCCTGCGGCGCCCCGTGCGCACCCCCCAGCTGTTGGCTGTGGTACTTGGGATAACTGTTTGTGGGACACTTAACCCCCGCCGGGGCGTGAGGGGGAACGAGGCTCAGTGCCAGCCGGCATCGTGCTGGAACCGGCTCGTGACGTTTTGTTAAATTTCCAGAAAGGTCGTGAGCCAGTTAAACACAGCCATCGTCAAACATCAAATTACATAAACTTACAGTTAAATGAGTCCTATTGAAAACGAGGCTAATAAAAACTCAGAACTTCCCTGTTATCTCTGCCCGTGAGGTTCTTAGTATCTGTCCCGTCTCTTTGATGGAAAGACCACGTGCTGCTGTGCTAGCTTGAGACTTTCCAGAAATCCCATGTCCAGTGACCTCACACGGGCTGCTTGAAATTGGCCACAGTGGGAATGTTTATACCAAGGGAACTGGCAAACAGTACTTATCAGGGTGAATTCTAAGAAAACGTTTTTTGATGTTTATTTTTGAGAAGGGGGGGAGGGACAGAGCATTAATGGGGGAGGGGCAGAGAGGAAGGGAGACACAGAATCCGAAGCGGGATCCAGGCTCCGAGCCGTCAGCACAGAGCCCGACGCGGGGCTTGAACCCACAAACCGCGAGATCGTGACCTGAGCCGAAGCCGGACGCTCCACCGACGGAGCCCCCAGGTGCCCTGAAGTTTTTTTTTTTTTTTTTTTTTTTTTAAGTGTCGGTTGTTAGACGTTTATCCACACACGCTGGTTCCAGCCCTCAAGAAACCCACGGTCCAGCTGGAGAGGCAAATGGTACGAGCAGGCACAACGTGACCACACGGGGTGATGAGGTCTAGGGCTTCTTAACTAACTCAGCGAAGGTTGGGCCCTGGAAGGGGGTGGAGCTTTGTGGCAGTCCGGGCAACGTGACTGGGTCATTGTCAATCGGAATGACCATGTACCTACGTACAGGCAGTTCCCGGCCAGATAGTCAACATTAATGCCCAGACCGGGTTCGTTTTAATTTTTAAAAGTTTGAAGTAGGCTCCACACCCACCCCGGGGCCCGAACTCAGGACCCCAGGATCAAGGGTCGCGTGCTCTACCGACTGAGCCAGCTAGGCTCCAGACCTGGCTCGTGATGGCTTGGAACCTGCTTACCCAGAAAGCCGGGAGAACGTGGCCACGGCTCAAGGCACGTACTGAGTAAAGTGTGTTTCAAACTCGGGGGAGAGTTTTTGACCGCCACAAGCATCACACACGTAATGCAATTTTCCAAAATCAGGTTTCGCGCATCAAGGCAGAGGCGGGGCTTTGAAATAGTGCAGTGAAGTCACGAAGAGAGAACAGTACTCCATTCCCCATTATTAATCCCATCCTTCTAGAAACTTCCCCAAGCGATGCTCTGTGGCACATTGAGCATCATCGTCGTCATGAGAATAGGGAACGCGTACGAGGCACTCGTGTTCATCGTCTCGTTCGTTGCTCAGCCCACGGCTCATCCCATGGCCCCAACCAGGCCAGGGGGGTGAAGCCCTGCTCATCAGCGAGCACTCAGGTGAGAGGCCGCCGCCTTCTGGAAGCCTCCTGGCGCGTCAGCACGTCCGCAGACCTGTCCGGCTTGCTCACCGCTGACTCGCCAATGTCAGACAAGCCCCGTCGTTCCCCTCTGCCCTGTGGACGTGGCCTCTGGGGCCCCGAGAAGCGACATGCCCGGGCTGCGGGGGACGACCGAGAAGCCAGCGCCACACGGAGGCCTTATACGGCTCTTCTGATCTCATCGGGAGGAGGAGACCCACACACTCACTCCACAAATATTTATGGAGCACCGACCTGTCTGATGTCGGCGGTTCAGCGGCAAATGAGCCCGACGGGTCCCGGGGTGTGTGATTCAGCAGTGACCCCGGAGCTGAGTCTTTACCGAAAGAGCAGACGTGAATGTGCCTGGCCTGGGCCGGGCGGGGCGGGGGGCAGGTCGGGGCCTGGGGATGAGCTGTGGGAACAGCATGTGCAGGAGGGAAGAGCTTGGCGCCTCTCGCGGCTGACTGCTGACAAGCCCAGCGCGGAGATTCATCTTCCTGGCAGGCTTTCCCAAACACGGCGGAGGCAGCCCCCGAGGGTGACGCACGGAATCCGGAGCAAGCCCTCTTTCTCTCACTGGCTCCCGAGAGGCGGGTTTGGGGGGGTGGCCTTGCCCGGGAGGTGACCGTCAGGGCACCCCGTTGCTGGATCGGGAACACAAGGGTCTGCTGATCCCCTACAGGTGCACAGAGCCCTGGCGGGGTGGCGTGTGGGTTTCAGGGCCCCTAGCGCGGCCGCAGCCGTGTGTTGGGCCTGGGTGGCTCAGTCCGTTAAGCGTCTGACTTCAGCTCCGGTCATGATCTCGCGGTTCGCGAGTTCGAGCCCCAAGTGGGGCTCTGGGCTGACGGCTCTGAGCCTGGAGCCCGCTTCGGATTCTGTGTCTCCCCCTCTCTCTCTGCTCCTCCCCCGCTCGCCCTCTGTCTCTCTCAAAAATAAATAAAAACATGAAGGGAAAAAAAAAGGAAGTTCCCCCAAGCTTTCAGAAAGCTGGTTGTCACGGCTTGGCTCCCTCCCTAACTGGCTGCCTCACACACACCCGGCAGGGTCTCCCGGACTCGGTTTTACTTTCTGTAAAGGGGGGTGGGAAACAGCCACCTCCCTGATGGACTCCAGATGCATTTAAGAGCTCCGGGCAGTCTTGTGGGAATTTGATCCCTGCGACTTCCCTCTGCCAGGCTGGGGTCTTGCCGTCCGTCTCCCTCCCCGCCTCCCCGCTGGCCTGACATCTGGTATGTTCTCGTGAGACCTCGGTGCCACTCTTAACTCGTACCCTCACGGGCTTGGTTCTGCGACTGCGGCAAGGGAGAGCCGTAGCTTGCGGAGGGTGCTTCTGCTGGGCTGGGCAGCCGTCCCCAACGCGTGGCTCAAGCCGTGGGGACAGGCCAGGGATGACAGAACGGAGCAGAACTTTTCTAGAAACAAGGTTTGCCCTTAGCAACCCCAGGAGAATCAGGGGTCCGGATCAGAGAGCATCTGTCCGTGCCAGGGGGTCGGAGGTCAGCTTGGCACGGGGCCATCGAGGGCACATTGGCAGATGGAGGTTGGCTGGCCACCAGAGCTGGTGATGGAGGTGCATTTTGGTGAAGGGTCACCGTGATGTAAAGGTTTTAGTCCCCTGGGGGGTGACACATGGGCGCCTTCTCATGGCCAGGAACCACCGTCAGACCCAGAGGCCAGTGGAAAGAGGGTTGTAAGTTGAGGCTGGGCTGTCGCGGGGCCTGTCCCTGGCAGGGTGGGGCTGGAAACTCCTCCAGAAAGCCCACCCTCGGGGAGGCAGGGTGGCACAAGGGAAGGGCTGTGTCCCAAGCCCACGGTGTCTGCTCCCCTGTTGTATGACTTTGGGTACTTCTGAAACCACAGAGGCCTCAGTCTCCTCCCCTGTGAAATGGGCGCAGTAGAGCCCAAACCCCTGGCTCATCGGGTGGGTAAGACGAGTCGTCGAGAGGTCGGTCTCATCAGCGTCAGCCTCCTGGGTCGGTCGGGGAGCGCGCCTGTCACCGGGAAGCCGCAAGCAGCCTTGGACAGCGCATGTGTCTCGTTTGAAAAACCGGTTTAATTTTTTGATTGTGGGTGGGAGACTCCGTTGTGATTTGAGCTGTTGGGGCCGAGGAGGCCGGAGGCCACGCCCGGGGCCCCGGGAGGTGGGGCTCGGCCTCCTGATTTACCGTGCCCCCCTTGCCTCCTTCCGTGCAGTGGCCGGCGGGAAATCAGGAACGGAATCCCATTCATCCATTTATTGCCTGGTGCACACGTGTGAGGTTGCCACAGCGGCCGTGACCAGGCCTCACCGGCCAGAGGCTCCAACAGTTCTCGCGTTCTGGAGGCTTGGGGTCCGAGGCCCCGGTGTGGGCCGGGTGGGTTTCTCCCGGGGCCTCTCTCCGTGGCTGTCTGCTTCCTCATTCCTTCTCTTATGATGACAGCAGTCAGATTGGGTCAGGGTCCGCCTAGTGACCTCGTCTTAACTTCACGACCTCTTTAAAGCCCTGCCTCCAAGCACAGCCACACTCTGAGGTGCTGGGGGCCTCAGCCTGTGGATCTGGGGACAGCGCCACAGCTCTGCCGTCCCTGTGGTTCCCCTGCAGCACAGGCTTTGCTGGAGCGTCAGGACCCGGGCCTTGCCCCTCCCCAGTGGGGACCCCCAGGCCCCCCGAGCTCCGACAAGACCCAAACACCTTCAGAACCAACAGTGCCCTGGGCATGCTGCCCACGAGGTGCTGTGAGTGGCCCAACCTGGGGCAAGTCTGCGTCTCCCAGGCACGGATTCTCATGGGGGCCAGGCAGAGAAGGACCAGCCTATGAGCCCTGGGCACAGGAGGCCCCATTCTTTTTTTTTTTTTTTTTCTTTTTCTTTAACGTGTATTTATTTTTGAGAGATGAGAGTGTCAGCAGGGGAGGGGCAGAGAGAGAGGGAGACACCGAATGCGAAGCGGGCTCCAGGCTGCGAGCTGTCAGCGCAGAGCCTGATGCAGGGGTTGAGATCATGAACCGTGAGATCCTGACCTGAGCCAAAGTCGGACGCTCCACCCACTGAGCCACCCAGGCGCCCCGCTACAACTTACTTATCTGACCCGACGTCGTATTTGGGATTTGTTTATGCTGACCCTCACACGGCCATGGGTCGTTCCTTTTGCCCTGCTGTGTGATCCTGGGGCCCAGTGCCCCACGGTGTGTTTACCTGTCCTCGTGTGGGAGTCATTTGAGTGGGGCCCCCAGGTGATTTGACCCTACCCGGGCTTCGGGCGAGTCACGGTTGATTCATACGAGCAATTCACGCCTCACGCCTGCGGGGGCGCCCTGGCCCTTGAGCTGCCGGGGCGCACAGACCCAGTGCGGTCGTGACGCCCGGTGGGCGCTCTGTGACGTCGGTCTCTGCTCTCACTCTGTCTCCAATGGCAGTCTCCCGGGTCAATGTCTTGGCATCTCTGTCAGCCGGCCTTCTGCAGCTGGGAAATGTTCATATATGGTGACGCCACTAACCCGGGAGAGAGGTCGGGACCCCGGGGGTCTGCGTTACTGGACTGACGTGCCGTCTGGTCTCCAGGGCTCTGCCCCAGAGGGAACTCCCTGGGAGCGAAAGATCCAGAGAGAGCCGGGCCTCCCTGCCGGATGGCGGCTATTTTCGTCTGCAGCAAGGCTCGGTCAGGACCCTGGAGAGTTTCCAGGGTCCGAGTGGGAACTGCCCCGTTCCCATGGCTCCTGGGTTCCAGGCTGTGCCTCCCTTCCCTCCCTGCCCCCTGCGTCGTGCCCCTGGCAGACCCAGCCAACCCGATGGGTGAGAACTGGTTACTGCTCACGTTGGGGGAGACCAGAGGAGGCTTGAGGCAAGGGCGGAGCCTCTCGGGGTCCGGGGCGGCTCGGCGTCCCTCACGCTGTCCGCCCCGCCGGGGGCGACTGTGGGTTTCCTCGCCTCTGTCCCCAGCCCGAGCGGGAGCTCCCTGAGGCGACGCACAGTGTCCTCTCCACTTTTGCGTCCCGGGGTCTGGCGCAGAGATAGATGCCCAGTAAAGGTCCCAGTCACTGACCGACTCTGCCCGCTGAGCAAACACACACCCTCCAGCCCTGCCTTGTCCTCTCGGACCGGACGACAAGCCAGGACGAGGATCACGGTCTGTGGGGGGGCGGGGATCCTTGGTTATCGAGCCTCCGCGAGCCTCGGTTTTCACGTCTGCAGGGCGGGGCGAGCGATGGCTGTCCTGCTCTCTGCCCCGTTTGAGCCCGCGCTGTCGCTGGTCTCATACTGACTGATGTCCCTGTTGCCCTCCGCTTCCCTTCAGAGCTCTCGCGCCCCAGCACCGCCTCGGGAGCCCAGCCCGCCTCGTCGCCCCGGTCCCCGCTGCCTGCCCGGCACCATGAGCTGCGTCCCGAACGGCGTCGTGCCCTTGGGGCTGCTGCTGCTGGTCTGCGGGGCCCAGGGCTTCTTCCTGCCCAACGTCACCCACTTGGAGGAGCTGCTCAGTAAATACCAGCAGGACACGCCCCACTCCCGGGTCCGGAGGGCCATTCCCAGGTCGGACAAGGAGGAGATCCTCATGCTTCACAACAAGCTGCGGGGCCAGGTACAACCCCCGGCCTCGAACATGGAGTACATGGTAAGTGCCGCGCTCCCGCGGGGGGGCCTGGGCCGCACATGCTCTTGTCTCAAGGGCGGGGGCGGGGGCCGGCTCGGGGTCTCCTGGCGAGAGAGCCCCCCCCCCCCCCCGCCTCCATCCTTCACACCCAGACAGCGCTCGTGAGTTCCCCGTGAAGCAGCCCGGCCCGGGTCCCGCCCGTGGCTCTCCGCTGGTCCGTCCTCGAGGCCGTCTAAGGGCTGGGCTTTGGCGAGCCCAGTCCCAGCTCCACTGGCTCCTCGCGTGTGGCCGTGATGTGTCCCCAGCCAGTGGGAGCCTCGGCCTCCACTTCGAGAGTCCCTCCTCTCACGGCTCTGGGACGGTGTGATGACGTCACGTAAAGTGCGGGCCACAGGCGCTCACCCCTGGGGCCCTGGGCCCTGTTGTCACGCCGCGGCTTGGTCCCCGGCCGGTCTCGGGCCACCCTGCTCTGTCGGAGCAGCAGCGGGGGCCGAGTCCGTGAGAGATGGGGTGTCTGTTGGTGAGGGGGCTGGCAGACGGGGGACAGTGGAGGGTCCCCCGTGACCCTGGGGAAATCCGACACGGAGGAGTAGAAGGTTAGCCGGCTCTCCCAAGTCCGTGCCTCCAGCCCTGCCTCCCCGCCCGCCTCTCCGTTCCTGCCCGCACCCCTTCCGTTCTCCCCAGCCCCGTCAAGTAGCTGCTGCTGTCCTCCCATTTTACAGAGTAGGAAACTGAGGCCCCAGGTCAGAGCTGGTCGTGGCAGAACCGACTGCGGGACCCAGGCTCAAAGCCACCTCTCTGCACGCCGTTTCAACCCTGGCACCCGCACGGCCCCTGCCGGCATCCACGGCCTCTCCAGCATTTTCCATCCTCTGTGCCTGTCCCCCGACGCCTCAGCTAGCCCTGGGGCTTTTCACCTCCCATGTGGCCCCCGCTGGCCCGTCCTGAACCCTGCTTCCTTTTACCTTCCTGACATTCACAAGGTTTGTCTCCTGCCCAGAAGCCTCCAGGCCCCTGTGTGCCCAGGGTGGAGCCCACATGCTCAGGCCTGGCACTCGGGGCCTCTGATCAGGAGCTCCTCTGTCCTGAGAGGCCATTCGGGGTCCCCCGAAGATGCTGCAGGCCCTCCACCCCCCAGGAGTCTGGTCCCCAACTCATGCCTTATCCCGTCGTAAGCAACCGTCGCTCAGTACCCGGCTCGTCTCCCTCCCCTGGACTTCACCGTCCCTTTTCATGGTGCCTTGTGCCGTGACGTAGGAGGCCCTCGTGGTCAGGGGTCATCCTGCGTGCCTGCAGACCCCTCATCGTCACCGTCTGTGCCCTCCCGAGGTGGCCCATCCCCGGCTAGAGGGCACGTGAAAGGCTAGCCATGTGGGCAGAGCACCCCCGAGCACGGCTGTCCTCTGGGAGTTTGTTACGAAACCATTTCTTTCTTCCCTCAAGAAAACCACCCGGGCATCTACTCGGAAGGGGTTGTGCTAATCTTTGTTTTGTTTTGTTTTGTTTTGAGAGAGAGGGAGTGAGCCAGGGAGGGGCAGAGAGAAGGAGGGAGAGAGAGAATCCCAAGCAGACTCCACGCCGTCGCCACAGAGGCCGACACAGGGCTCGAACTCACAAACTGAGATCACGAGCTGAGCCAAAGCCAACAGTCGGCCACTTGAACGACTGAGCCGCCCGGGCGCCCCCGGGGTTTGTGCTAATCTTAGGAGGAAGAGTGGGCACCCTTTCAAAATGCTGATGTATGAGACAGCTGATGCAGACCTTTTTAGGGTTAAAGCCGTCGAGAATTAGAGCGGATTTCTTTGTGGCTTTGGGTGTGGACTCTTCCCCCATCCTTCCCGACACTCTCTACCTCTCTGGATAGGTCAGTCTTCCTCCCGTGCCCCTCCCCACCCCAAGGCCCTGTGTGGTGCCCGCCAGGGAGCAGAGAATTTTCCTTGGCCTGAAGCTTGACTGAGCCCTAAACCCCCGGGATCCCGTCTGCTTCCTGCCTCCTTTTGGGAATAGGCTAGGTTTATGCTGGTCTTTTCGTCACTGCCCCGTGCTTGCCCAGGGGCCTTGTGGGAGATTCAGCGCAAGTGAGCAGGGCTTAGCTACGCAGCAGGGAGGGTCCCAGTGCAAGCCTGGAACGGGCCTGCGTGTCTTCGTGTTTGTTTACTCGCATGACTTCAGGATTGGAGCTGGGATCTGGGTCCTTGGGTCTGCACGGCCTTTCAGGGAAGCTGAGCCTTCACGGGTGTGGTCGGGGCCACCTCTGAGCAGGGCCACGAGGCAGGGAAGGAGGCACGAGTCCCAGTCTCTCCCCGGTGCTGCCCCTCTGTGCATCCTGCTTCCACACAAACAAGTGGCAATAATTCGAGAAAACGTCTTGAAAATCTCGCTTCCGGCTCAGCCCTGCCTGCCGGGGCTTTGAGCTGCGGTCCCTTGAAACAGCCTCAGCATTGAAAGGTGGTTTTATTTTTAAGTTTATTTATTTATTTTGAGAGAGAGAGAGAGAGAGAGAGAGAGAGAGAGAGAGGGGTGGGGGGAGGGGCAGAGATGGGATGGGGGGAGGAGAGAAAATCCCCAGCAGCCTCCGTGCTGTCAGCACAGAGCCTGACGCGGGGCTCACGAACTGTGAGATCTTGACCTGAGCCAAGATCCAGAGTCCGAAGCTTAACCGACTGAGCCAACCGGGTGCCCCGGAAGGTGGATTTTCAATCTCCAAAGAGTTAAGGCACCCTCTTTTGAGGTTTTATAAGTGGACAGGCTCCGGAGCCAGCCTTCCTGGCTTGGTAGCTGTGTGACTTCAGGCAGATTAGTTAGCCTCTCTGTGTTAACGTTTCCTGGCCTGCACCATGGGGACAGTAAAAGTCCCCTTTTCCCAGGGTGGTTGAGAAGAGTCAACGAGATGATGCATGAGGACTAAATATGTCATCTTCAGCTCATCTTCAGCTGGGAAAGCACAGGCTGAGCGGGGGGTGAGGGGCAAGGTGGGGACTGGAGGGGACCCGTGAGGGCTGGAGTGAGCAGGGGCCCGGCCCGCCCTGCCTGCATTCACCCAGGCACGCGTGCGTCATGCCGGGGCAAGAGTCGTGGCCTGCGACGCCGCCGTGGCAGGGGGGCACTGAGCAGTAGAGGGTGTCGCACACAGTCACAGCCTTGACTGCCAGCCCTGCGCCCCTCTGTTCGGGAAGCATCGTTCTGAGGCCCTACTACGTGCCGGGCACGGCCGGAGCCGAGGGGCGGTTGGGAGGTGAAGGGCAGGCCCCGGGAGGAGGCCTCGGATGCAGGGGCGGGGAGGGCTGGGTCCCCGTTTGGCCGCGGCCTGGTGCAGACCACGTGTGGAGTCTGCCTGTCTCCAGCCAGAATTGCAGACGCCTTTGACCCCCGAGATCTGCCAGGCATGACCTCGCCCTCCCCGCACGCCTCCCCGCTGAGTTGTAGAAGATGTTATGGCCCCGGACCAAAGGCACACAGGGTTCACGCTGCTCAGAATAAACAGTGAGCTTCTGAGAAGCTTCTGAGAAACCCCTCAGGGCGGGGTCCGGGCCTGCACAGGCTCCGCCCTGCCTCCCCGGGCTCCGGGAAGGACCTTAGCCGGCCGCTTCCAGAGAGGTCTCCCAGAGAGGTCTCCGTGCGAGCTGCCACCCGTCCCCACTGTGTCCCCCCCACCCCGGCGCATGGCGTCTGTTCCTTCCCGGAGCATTGGGTGGTCCGCTGCTTGGAGAAGGAGTCACCACGTTGGTTCCGTAGTGTATTTGGGAGGGGGTGACCCGTAAATCCAGAAGGCGGGAGGAAGGTGGTGCCACATCATGGTACAGTACGGGGGGCGTCTCGTGGCGGGAGCGGGGGCTCAGATCTGCTAAGGAAAGGGCATCGGCAGGCAGGTCACCCGCCCGAAGGCAGGCCCGTCCCCTGTTGACTGCGTGTGGCCTCTGCGATGTCAGCTCCCGTCCCCCTTCCGGCTGTGCCTGGGCGTTGGAGAAGGACCCCGGGCAGAAGCGGCACAGCGCTCGGTGGGCACTAAAGGCAGGGCGCTGTCGGCAACAGAGGAGTCTGACGTCTGAATGCCCCTGGCTGTTCGGGGCTCTGTGTCACTGAGGCTGGAAAGAGGTGGCAGGGCGGGAGGCCGGGGAGGCGCTCAGCTTGGCGGGGGTTCCGTACCGGGGTCCCGCAGCCTCGCGTTCCCGGCCACGTCCCGGGGCTCTGGCCGACAGTCTTTCAGTGATCACCTACTGTGTGCCAGGGGCTGGGGCTCTGCAGAGAGGGGACAGCCCCTGCCTGCCCCACAGGCCGCTGTATCTGCCCGATGGCGGAGACGAAGCCAACGGCAGTTGGCAGAGGCCGGGAGGCCGTGCCACGGGCTTGCCCGGCGTCCCCGGCAAGTCCGAGCCCGGGCGGGAGCTGTGAGGACGGCTGGAGGCCCGGCTTCTCTGGGCTCCTGGCTGACCTGCTGCTCTCCCCTTGCCGGCTCAGGAACCCGTCTGACGTGTGCACAGAACGCGGTGTCCAAGGGGCTGAGCCCCGGCCCGCGGCTCCACCTGGGGCCCAAGTGGGGGTGTCGCCGCAGGCTCGGTCCTGACACCCGTGCCTGACTCTGGCCTCCCCCGTGCCCCCTCCCCCTGCAGACCTGGGACGAGGAGCTGGAGAGGTCGGCCGCGGCGTGGGCTCACGAGTGCATCTGGGAGCACGGGCCCACCGGTCTGCTGGTGTCCCTTGGGCAGAACCTGGCCG
The DNA here is from genome assembly GCF_018350155.1 of Leopardus geoffroyi. Taxonomy (NCBI): domain Eukaryota; kingdom Metazoa; phylum Chordata; class Mammalia; order Carnivora; family Felidae; genus Leopardus; species Leopardus geoffroyi. The sequence goes on from NC_059335.1 coordinate 57,824,070, forward strand.
TCCACTGGGGCAGGTAAGAGCCGCCGCGGTCCCGCCCTCACTTGTGAACTGGCCGCCACGGTCCATTGTCACGTCCAGCCTGCTGGCCGGTCCAGACGCCGATCGCCGCGCTCGGGCTTTCTGGAGCCGGGCTCTTCCGTTCCGTGTCCTTGAAAGGATTCCTGAGGGAGCCGGCTGGGTGAGCTGGGAACGCGGGGACGTTGCTTGCAGGGACGGGCCAGAGGGTCTTCTCCGCCCTCGGATGTCTGACTCCTGCTCATTCTCCAGGACCAGCCAGGCTCCGCCTCGCGAGTGGCTGCCCTCCTCCTCCCCTCCTCGTCCGGGGCAGGCCGGCTCTCACGGCCAAGGCCCCCTTGCCTGGAGGAGGCTCTTGACGGTGGTCTGTTACATGTCGCCCCCTGGCCTCCCCGGGGTCAGCTGGGCGCACGGCCGAGCCCCAGCCCGGCTGACGGCTGGTTTCCTTAGAGGACGGGGCGGGGGTGGCGGGGCGGGGAGTGTGTCTTCTGGGCCAGCGCAGACCCGCTGCCCAGCCGGACGATGTGCTGTGTCCCCACGTCCTCCAGGCCCGGACCCAGAGCCAGCCAGGGGGCTCAGGGCCCCCTTGGGCTTTGCCTCTACCGTTGACAAGTTGGACTGGACTTGAAGTGTCCCCTCGAAGGACGGGTCGGGGTTGGCCTGACTTGCAGCCCAGATGGTTCCCGGCTCTCGCGTTCAGCGTGGCCACAAGCAGTACCCTTCTCTTAGGCCACGCATCGGAGCAGGTGTCACGAGGGGCCCAGACACGTGACTTCACGGAAGCGAATTCACGCTTTTTTTTTTTTGTCCTTGGGTGAATTCTGCTTTTGATAAAATCCGTCCTCCGGTCGCACGAAAAGACAACGTCGACAGGGAGGAAGCCCTTCATCCCACGGCCCCGGCTCAGCCGCCCGCACTTGACTCTGGCGTAGCATCTGGCTGTGGGCCGGCATATTTTTACACAGTCGAGGCGGTGGCCAGGACAGCTTTTCATCCTTTTTCCTCCCTCCTCAGACGACGTCAGGCAGGTTTTCTCTTGTGTAGCCGTCCCGGCTGTCGTCGCAAAGGCTGCCTTCGGGCCGCCCAGCGGACAGGCCCAAAGTGAGCCGTTCCATCCTGGGACCTAGCCTCCGCCGTAGCTGCATCAGACCCCCTGGGAGGTGTGACAGTGCAGAGGGCGCAGAGGTCTCGCCCCTCCTGGGTGCGTCGTGCCCACCTCCCTTCCCAAAGAGCCCCTCGTTCTCCGGGACCCCGCGGCAGCCCGGCCGTGGCGCTCCGGGGAAACGGGCGGGCCAGAGTGTCCCTCCGCTCCGTGGCTGTGTGGCCGCGAGCGTCTTTTCCTACGCGGGCCCTCGGGAGACAATCCATTTCCCCGGCCACGTCGCTGACCGCCACCATTCGCTGTGGGTTCTGACAGTGTTCCAAGACCTCCCACTGCCTGCTCACCGCGGGGCTCGTGGACGCGGCCAGACCCCTATCGAACCCGCTTTGTTTAGACTTTGCTGGTGACGGTGACTGGGGATTTACATCCAGTTTATTTTCTCTCCCGGTAAGGAGAAAATGATGCCAACCCAGCGGACGGAGCAGTGGCCAGCAAGGGTGATGACCGGGTGGGGACAGGCGTCCCCTCCCCCTGGGGGCAAGGGAGGGCTCGGGTGATAAAACCCTAAATAGGAAGTTTCCCAAAGGGTCTGCCCACGTGACTGCAGAGCTCTGCCTGCCGGTTCCTGTGTCTTGAATTCCTTTTCCGCCTCGTATCTGACTCCTGGGGTCCCCGGCAGGAGTGCGGCCAGCCGTGACCGCGTGGAAACGAGAGCCTCCGGGCTCTTGTTTGGGGGGTGCCAGGGACCCGCGCCCCCCCCGTAGCCAGCCATCTCCCAGCTTTCAGACCTTCCCCGCCGCTGTGGATGTCCTATCTGAGCCTTACCTGGACAGTTACTCACTGTTGTTCTCTGCACTGACCTTAAACGGACTCAACGCCTGAAATCAACTTGTGTTGTTGCTTTATTTTTTTTATTTTTATTTTTTAAGTTTATTTATTTTTGACAAAGACAGAGTGCGAGCATGTGCGGGGGAGGGGCAGAGAACGAGGGAGACACAGAATGGGAAGCAGGCTCCAGGCTCCGAGCCGTCAGCCCCAGAGCCCGACGCGGGGCCCGAACTCACGAACTGTGAGATCCTGGCCCGGGCCGAAGTCGGAGGCTTAACCGGCTGAGCCACCCAGGCACCCCGTCAACCTGTGTTTTAAGCGACATCCGGGAAATGTGGGGCTCAGGGGCCACGTATATTTTCCCAAATGTACACTTGAGTGTAACGTAAAGAATGGCTCGCTGGGGGCCGGGCGGACGTTTCCTGCACACATAGGTGGCATGTGGGCCCCCCAGGGACTCTCCTGGCGCCCGGGGGACCCCGGGGGTACCCTTGCAAGGGGAGCCCTTGCAAGTCGGGGTTCTCGGCAGCGATACAGGCGCTGGGTGGGATCTGCGGCCCCTTGCCCGGGGCCTCCCCTCCTCCCGCCTGCCCGTGCGTGGTGGCGCTGGGAGCTGCGGTCTCCGTCTGCCGGGGGTGCGGGGGCCGGGACGTGACAGGCTCATCTGCCCCCGCAGGTACCGTTCTCCCGGCTTCCACGTGCAGTCCTGGTACGACGAGGTGAAGCACTACACGTACCCCTACCCCCACGAGTGCGACCCCTGGTGTCCGGAGAGGTGCTCCGGGCCCATGTGCACCCACTACACGCAGGTAACGCTCCAGGCGCCCCCCGAACCCCTTCACTCGCCTGGCCGCGCAGGACCGCCACCCAGCCGGGAAACTCTGCGCTCCCGTTGCCGCAACTGTTTTCTCTGACGTGGCGTTAACTCCAGGTGTCGCCGGCGGGCCGGGCTGGTGTTTGTGACCCAAGTACGGAAGCTGAGAGTGTAACAGGGATCTTTAGGGGGTGAGGGGAAAAAAAATCTGGTCCTTCCCCGCTTCGCGTCATACCCCTTTAGCACCAGCAGCCTGTAGATCGAGGTCACGTCGTGTTGGCTCGTCCTTAACTCTGACACACGGGTGTCCTCTTTTCAGATAGTCTGGGCCGCCACCAACAAGGTCGGCTGTGCTGTGAACACCTGCCAGAGGATGAACGTGTGGGGAGATGTTTGGGAGAATGCGGTCTACCTCGTGTGCAATTACTCTCCAAAGTAAGAACACGTGACATGGCTGGAAGGGCTGGGATGCGCTCGCCGGCCATGGAGGACCCAACTGAAATCGGCTTGAGTGGTGAAGTCTCTTCACGAGTTCACATAACGACACCCCTAGCGATTGGTGCATCCGGTGTAGCTTAAAAGCGCTGCAGTATCGGCGAAGACTCAAGCTCTTTCTTTTTCCCGGCTGTGCTATCCTAGCCTCTTGGTTCCAAGATGGCTGCAGAGCACCAGCCATCACATCCCCCCAAACTAAAGGGAAGAGAATGGTAGAAAAGGGCTTTCTCTCAGGCCTTCCTCACCCCCGGCCCACTTTCTCACGTCATTGGCCAGAACCAGGCCACTCACAGACGAGGGGGGCACAAGATTTCCCCAGTTGGCTTTAACCAATGAAATTGCCCTAACTGGCTTTGCCGGTCATCTGGGACCGTCCGAGCAAATCGGAAGTGGGAATAGCTGTTGACCGGCCAACCAGTGGGGTGTGCCATGGCAATACTCTGGTTTTCTTCTTCTCTAAAAATACGCAGCGGACAGCATTCTAGCAAACAAAGTCACGCTAGACCAGGTTTTCGCATTTTTACGCTTCCCCTGCTGGGAAGGACCGCGTGGCACCTCTGTGTGGCAGCCCCCTTCTTCCTCACGCCATGCTGATACCGTCGGCGTGCCACTGGTCCCTTCACTCATTCACCCCCTTTGCCCCTCAAACACGTGCCGATTCTCAGAGCACGATCTTCCCAGCGGAGAGCCCGCGGTTTGCACGCTGGCCACGGGGCTGGCCGCCACCCTCGCACCGAGCCGCGCACACGGTGTGCCCTTGGCGCGTGCTTGCTCCGTGACCGAATGCAATAAAAATGACCTCACTTATTTGGTTTGGGCCGGGAGTGGCCGCGAGGAGGCGGCATGGGGCGGGGGGTGGGGGGCAGCATCGCTAAGGTCGGGAAGAAAATAGCCACTCTGGGTGAAAGCATCTGGCACGCCCGTGTCCGCCGCGTCTCAGCAGCCCGCAGGCCTGAGGGCCGGCGGATTATGTCATCGCTGGGGGGAGGCGCAGGCCTGACAAAGACCAGTGATGGGCCCACGATGGTGGGACCTCCCCCCCCCCAACCCCGGCCCGGTGGCAGGTGGCGGGTGAGGGATAATTCCATTTGACTGTTGATGTAAAAAAAAAATCCGCCAGAAGATCTTAGCAGAAAAAAGTGCTGCCTGTTTTTGGTTCCGGCTGGGGTTTTTTTGTTGTTTTTTTCCCCAAAAGGAATACCGTCTGTATGGTACACGCTAGTCTTTTTTTTCTTTTTTAATAATTGACAGACCTTTATTTTTAATATTCCGTGTTCATGATCTGTCACATTAGGAAACCGATTCGGGGTCCTCGGTGCCCACTAGTCTTAAGTGTGTGGCTCGATAAATCCCACCCGTGTCTGTGTGGACCGGCCCGTGCGGGCGGCCGCGACCCAGTGCCAGGGGCTGGGGGCTCACATTCTAGGGGTTGTGCGCTCCGGGTCGAGGCCGGGTTCTGGTGATTCTCTTCCTCCCTGTGCCCTCACGTGACATCTCAGTGCGTGCAGGGTGGGGGGAGAGGGGGCCCTAGTGTCTCCTCTTATAAAGACTCGAGTCCTGGTGGCTCAGGGCCCCCCATCCATGTGGCCTTGTTGAACCCCACTTACCTCCTGGGAAGCCCCGTTTCCACACTGGGGGTGAGGGCCTCAATTAGGGGCCGGTGGGGAGGCAAACGTTCAGTCCGTATGATACGTCTACACTCATGGAACTAGCACCCAGCTCAGGATGGAGAGTGTTTTCAGGGGCCCAGGGTGTTGCCCAGAGGGCCCACCGTTCCGACATCCCTCCCCGTCGGTCAGTCTGTCTGGTTGGGACCCACACGGCAACGGGCCAGGCAGATCGGCTGTTTCGCGCCTGGCGTCTTCTGCTCAACACCGGGTGTTCGAGATTAATCCACAGTGTTGGCTGTTCAGCGGGCCTTTTTGATTGCCGCCTCGCACCCCGCGGCGTCCGCGGCCTCTTTCCTAAGAGTCCGAGCTGCTGGCCATTCAGGACGCCGACCTGGGCACCAGACCCGGGGGGTAGCTGACAGGGTGGGCTCGGGGGTGGTGTTTGGGCAGAAGTGGGGGATCCCAAAACCTGATGGCCTCGTGTGTCAGGGGGGACACTTACTCCAAGGACCTGTTGGCAGAGTAAGACCATCGTCCGCCCGCAGGACGGTGGCCTAGGACCTGGCACCCAGCCATCGGGCCATAAACGTTAGTGGTTCGTCTTTGAGGAAATGTGGAACCCTAGATGGGGGGCAGACTTGGCTGGTGGGGAGGGACGAGCCCATCTGGGGGCCAAAGACTGCGACGAAACCTCTGCCAACTTTTGAGAAGTGGCTTAAGAGGGGGATCTCAGAAGCTTCCCAGCACCAAGGTGTTGGGGCCTGGGTAGGGGGTGGCCCGCGGCGTTCAGAGTCGCGTAGGGCAGGACACGGGCAGGTGTGGGGCCGAAGGGGTACGTAGACGCGCACGCTGACGTGACAGAACACGACTGGGATTCTTCTAGAATTTTCTAGACTCTTTGCAGCTGCCCGGAAGCCTACGCCCTCCTTCCTCCCCCAGACAGCCTGGGAGAGGGGAGAGGGGGGCGCCCCAGGCCCTGGGGTGGCAGGCCCCCCCCCGATGGTGTTTCTGGTCTGTTCGCAGGGGGAACTGGATTGGAGAAGCCCCCTACAAAACCGGCCGGCCCTGCTCCGAGTGCCCGCCCAGCTACGGAGGCGGCTGCAGGAACAACTTGTGTTACCGAGGTAGGTCGTGACCCCCGGGAGCGCCTTTCTGCTCCCATCCGGGACACGACATGCAGACCTGGCGGGACGGAGGTCTAGCGGGGTCATTGCCACGAGCAGTGATGCGTGTCTTCCCAGGGGAATAGCTGATGCCACGGGGCTTACCGCGGGGGCGTTGACGGTCATCCGGCGGGGCTGGGGATGACAGCCTCCTGAGCAGGTGGCCCCTGAGGAGGGAGATGCAGCCTCGGGGCGAGAGCAGGAAGCGAGCACACACTTGTGCCTGGAGCTGTGAGGACCGCGAACTGCGGTTTCGGTTTCTCCCGCTGGCCCGTCCCTCTTCTCTGTCTTCGGGGCGCCACACCCTTGTCTTTAGGGAAACCCCCCTGGGTGTCCCCGCTCGGGGTCCTGCACTCACGAGCCCCGCACACCGGCTTTGAGAATAGCCCGCCCGCCGCATTCCAGCAGTGGGACCCTGGGCAGGCTGCCTCCCCTCCCTGAGCCTCAGTCTCCCTGCCTGAAAGTGGGGGGTCACGGCGGTACGAGAAAGTGGGCGGGGGCTGGCACTCGGGCCCGACCGGCCTTCCCCGTGTCCCTGGCAGGCAGGGCCTGTGGCCGCAGTCCAGTCACCCCAGCAGGGGTGAGTCCCCCGTCGGATCCCGAGGGCTGATTTGGGGAGCGTGAGGGAGGGACGCTCTTGGCCTCTTGGCTCTCCCACTGTTCTTTGCGGAAACCTGATCTCATCACAGGGCTGTTCTCAGAGCACTGTTCTCGGAGCCCCTCCGTGAGGGGCGCCAGGGGCCCAAGCCACAGCCGCCTGGGCTGGGGGGGCATCTGTGCTGTCACTGGTGGTGCGTGCTCTGGCGTACCGCTGGCTTTCTTTGTGCCTCTGTTTCCCCAGCTGTAACGGTGACAGACTCCTTCTGTGGCGGTTTGCTGGGAGGAAGCAGAGAGAGGGACGGGAGCTCCTTCCCGCCAGCCGCCAGCACATGATGCTCGGCGAACGGGCCCTTTACCCCTCGGAGAAGTAGTGGGCAGGTGTGGTGGCACTCCCTACCTTGCGTGGGGTCCGACCTGGCAGATACCTTCTCCTTCCTGGAGACGCAGCTCTGGTGTCCCACCTCCTCCAGGGAGGCTTCCCTGATGACACAGGCAGTGCACCTGCTTCTGCAGTCTTACCGTACGGGGACCCCTCGTGAACCCTGGTCACCTGTTGTTACAGCTGCCCGTTCACCCTGGGGCCTCCAGGGTCCTGTAGCAGATGTGTTCTGAATACATATGTCCCCGGTACCCCCAGAGGGTCATTTTCAAAGAGCAAACGCACACAAAGGCACCTTAGATGCTCGGTTACCCACCCAATGAAGCCTTTGTACTCGTTTCTTTATTTTTGGTGGAAGACGCCCAACTTCCCTTGGCAGGACTCCCCGTTTCCCCAGCCAACCACGCAGAAAGTCTCCTCCAAAGCAGCTTATCTGCGTAAGCTACTTAATAAGCGTTTATTGAGGGTGCCTGGCAAGGCCTTGACCTATAATGGTAGACGGAGCGGGGATACAGATAGACTGTGAGAGAAGTTTCCGCCCCTCCAGCCTGAAACCGGGACCCTGTGTGGCGACCAAGGACATGGGCTTCACGGAAGGACAGTGTGACCCTCAGCTGTGTGAGCTTGGGCGGGTAGCTTAGCCTCTCTGAGCCTCGGTTTTCCTGTCTGTGCAATGGGGCTGATCATGCCTCCTGGGGAGACGGGACCGCACACCGAGGAAGGGCCGAGCCGGCGGGCGGTCACACGGTTTGTGTTCAGAAGACGTTAGCCGTGAGCTCTGTCCCTACCTACGGAGGAAGCTGCGGGAGGACGTAGGCCCAGCCGTGTGCCCTGAACCCCCAGGGCTGGACAGCGTGCACCATAACCTTGCAGTGAACTTGGGCACGGAATTTCCCCAGTCCTGTGCTGCTCTGCGCGGGGCACCTTAATTAGGATGTGCTCAAATACAGCCTGTCCTCTGGGTAAACACACCTCTTTTCATGTGTGCGTCTGAGGGCGAGGACTGTGTGCCCATTTGCTTAAATAGTGAGGCCTCAAATGCTTCGGATGCTCTAGCAAACTATATTCGGCCGAATAAAGCCACGATTATGAGGTATAAAAATCCTACAGGCCAGTGGAAGAAACGCCGGCTCATTCCCGAGATAGCTCTGGCTTTCGGTTGAAGGGCCAACCTGAATAGCGACATTGACGGGAACAGCGGCCAGACGCAGAGGCAAACCCGGGGTCTTTGTAAAAAGCCGTCACCGATAGCTTTTGGCTACAAGTGGCGAATTCCAGAATTCCCATCTTGAATGTCTCTGAACTCAGCCCGGACTTTCTTTCTTTCTTTTTTTTTTCTCTCTTTCCCCCCAAGAACTCAAAGACACACTTCTTTTAAGACTTAGCTCATCATTCAGCAGATTTTTTGGGCAAAATTGTGCAGAGCCGGATGTCCGTTGTTGGGGGGGGGGGGCAGAAACAGGCTGGCTCGCTTCTGGCCCCAGGGAGTTTCCAGGTGGTGGTGACATCGCACCTGTGAACAGACCTCTCATTAGGATAGCACCCCGGCTCTGGACCTAAATCCGCGCACCCCTCCCCTTAAATCCCACCCGCTCTCCTTGCCTGAGGGACCGGCCAGGGAGACAGGTGCAGAGCGCCCCAGCCTTGAAAAGCAGGGGACACTTTGCCCCTCGTTTGCACACTTGTTTTGCTTAGCTCTGAGACGCTTGGTTCCCCCTTTGGAGAAGAGAGGTCGCTGTTCCTCAGGAATGAGGCGAGGGGGTCCGTGAACGCTCGCCAGGACTTGAATTTCAATCCGGTGCCACAGAGAGGCCGGGGAGGCCCCGAATGTCATCGTCACTGGGCGGCGGGGGGTGGGGGGTGGCTCTAAGGCAGCAGTTTCCAGCTCTGGTCCACGGACGCCCCTGGGGGACCGGTGTGCACGCTGGGAAGGTGGGAGGGCTTCCCCGGCAAAGGCACGCATGCATCAGTCGGCCCTCGACAAGGCCGCTCGAGCAAATACAACTGGCAAGACTTTTCTGCGCCTCGGCTGGAGTTCACCCTTTGGGACCGTGGCACCGTGGCGGCCTGAGGGTGGTTCTGAGGAGTGGCTCGCAGTTGTGTTTCAGGATGCAAACTCGAAGGTGCACCTGATCCTTAGGAGAAATGGAATTTGTGTGGCCACTGAGCGTGTTTGAAAACTCGGGGGTCGTGGTCGAGGTTGGAGAAGCGACGGCAGCAGGGTGACGTAACTCTGCGTTTAACCCGGAGTTGGGCTAACTCACCCCAGCTTCGGCTCTGAATGTGGCAAAGCTGGCCGTGAACGCCGGGCAGGGAAGCTTCGGTGCCCGAAAGCCCGAAAGCCGCGGTTGAGCAGGGACTCACAGGCGAGCGGAAGGGAGCAGATCCTGCCGGTGGCCGGGCACAGCGCGGTCCGAGGACAGCGACGCAGGGCCCCGTGCGCCACGGTGGGCGCACAGACGAGGAAGGCCCCTCCCCCAGGGAGAGCCCCGGGGGCCAGAGGGAGCTCAGGGGAGACCGTGCCAGCTTGGGCTTGGACGGGGAGGCGGCCCCCCGAAGCCGCGCCCTCGGGCAGGTGGTGGCGAGCGGGAGGAGGTAGGACAAGGAGCCAGTGTGACCACCCGGGTGTGGGCACTGGGGTTCGCACCTCTGGTCGGGGCTGCCCCCGGGTCCAAAGCAAACACGGTGAGCAGAGAGCCGGCCGCCTCGCCTGGGCGGGTGGGATGCCCCCTGGCCGGCTCGGTGCTGCCGTGGAACTTTCTCTCTGCTGCTGAAACGAGTCTTTGTGAAAGCGAACCGCAAGCAAGTTCGGTTTCCCGGTTGCCGTTTCCGTGCGCCCCCCCCCGCCCCCCCCTCGCCCCTGCCATCCCGCAAAGTGCATATTTGTGGCATCCTTCGTGTTGTCTGTCTCGCCCCCGCCCCCACCGTGAAGAAGAGACTTTCGTCCCCAAACCCGAAACGGACGAGATGAACGAGGTCGAGGTGGCTCCCGTCCTGGAAGAGAAGCACGTCTGGGTCCAGCCGAGGGTGACCAGACCCACGAAGCCCAAGAAAGCGGCCACGGTGAACTACATGAGTGAGTGGGGGCCACCTCTGCGTGGGGGGGGGGGGGCAAGGAGGGGCGCCGCGGGGCGGGGAGGGCTCCGAGCGGGCAGACAGTGGGGACACAGGGCGGGTCTGGGTACAAACGCGCCGCCCCGAGACGTTTTCCAAAAAGGATACTTTTAAGTCATTTCCAAAGCAAGCGTTATGGGAGTGGTGCTTGGGGGGGCCTTTCCCGCCAGGCAGGTATTTCGAGGTGAGGCCTTGCCCTTTCAGCGGGGGGGCCTGGGCTGAAACTGGGTCCTCCTGGAGGTGCCGGCAGGGCGGGCATCCGGGCCCGGCTCTGGTGCCTTGGACCCTCGCTGGCCCCTTCGAGACTTGGTTTGCTCATCCATAAAAGGGGACAGTAAGGCCCATGTGGGGTTGCTTTGAGCATCCTTTGCAGTAATGGGGGCCACCCAGTGTCAGCTCTGAGGTCATCACCGCAGTGCCATCCGCGCTCCCCCCAAGGCTCCTGGAAGTCCCCAAATGCAGGGTATTGTCAGGCTTTCCCCTCTCCTGCCCCTCGATGCCCTCACCTGCCCTGGCTGGAGCTCAGTGCTCCATTTCCCCAAGGTAGCGCCTTTCCTGAAGGTTCGGGGCTCTGGAGGGGTGTTTTCTCATGAGCACAACACAGGCCTGGGCCATCCACTCATGGTTCTCTGCTTCCCCCTAAGCCGGTTCCATTAAGAAAATGATAATTTAACATTACAAAATAAATGTCTTTCTTTCTTTTAAATAAGAGAGACAAATCAAGGAACAAGATTTTTTAAAATGTTTATCCGCTTTTGAGAGAGAGACAGAGAGAGAGAGCGTGAGACCAGGAGAGGGGCAGAAAGAAACGGAGAGACAGAGAATCCCAAGCAGGCTCCACGCTGCCAGCGCAGGGCCTGATGTGGGGCTCGAAACTCACAAACCGTGAGATCGTGACCTGAGCCGAAATCAAGAGTCAGATGCTTAACCGACTGAGCCACCCAGGCGCCCAAATAATAAGTCTTTTTGACAAACTCTGACCCCACGCCCGATTCTGACGTGTCCCTGTAACACAGACAAGAAAGTAATGCTCGACAGAAGTGGTCTTGGCTGGAGAAGGCCTATAAGTCCCACCCTCCAGAACCTTCTGGGGCCTCAGGGCGCTTGGTGCGTATCAGGCCCCCCCTCCAAAGCCACATGCACGTTCTCAGTTAACGCTGACAGAAACAGCACCCAAGGTCCTATCCCCACTATCCGTACGCGGACACACCCTCACGGAGGGGAAGGAACATATCCAAGGTCACACTGCTTCTCTAAAGGGGCAGGTCGGGGATTGGAACCTCACAGCTGAAGCATGCCGCCAGTGGGCACTGCTCCCGCTCAGGTTGTGGCACGGATTCCAGAGTGTTCCAGAAAGTTCTTCGGAGTGGGGGGTGGTGTCTGTTAACTCAGACCGATCCCCCTGCTTCCGTGACGTGTATTTCCGCACTTCTCTCCCAGCCCAAGTTGTCAGCTGTGACACCAAGATGAAGGACAAGTGCAAAGGGTCCACGTGCAACAGGTAAGGCCCGGCTGCACCCCTCTCTGGCCGACGCCTGCACCCCTTCGAAGCGTGTGCCGCGGTCACGGGCCACGTCGTGATCAGTGCGTCGCCGGCCGGCCGGGCCGAGCTGGGTAGAGACTCGGGGGAAAATGCCCTCCTCTACTCTTAGCACAACGGTTGTGCCGGGTCGAGCGGGATGCTAGGCAGGCTCGTTCCCTGTCATAGGCCAGACCGGCTCAGAGCTCCCCCCGTCTGCCACCGTTTAGTGCCTAGACCCGAGCTTCTCGGCCTCGGCACTCCTGACGTTTAGGGCCAGATCATTCTCTGGGGCGGGGCTGTTCTGTGCACTGGAGGGCGTCGAGCAGCATCCTGGCCTCACCCCCCTGGATGCCAGGAGCACACCCACCCCCAACTGGGGTGCCTCCAAATGGCCCCAGAAACTGCCCCACGTTCCCTGAGGGCTAAAATCAGTCCCGGTTGATAGCCTTTGACCAGGGAGCTGGCCCAGGCTCCCACCTCGTGGGGAGGACGGGCCCGAGTGACGGAGGCTCTGGGTCCTTGGTCCAAAGAGAATCCCCAGGCTGTGGATGTGCCAGGAGCAGATACACTGTAGACACGGAGCTCGTGCATGGCCGGGGCTCCGTTCCACCTGCTGCGTGAAGGGGGTCGCGGGGTGGCCCGGGTGGCAGAGCAGGGGAGGGCGGGGGCCGTGGGAGGACACGTGTGAGCCGGCGCTGTTGGCCGCGGGCAGATCCAGCTGCACGGCTGTGAAACCCGAGTCCCCACTGGAGTCAGAGCCACCAGGATGTTCCCCGGCGGTTGAATGAATCCGTCCGGCTGATGGGCTCACTTAGTGTTGTCCACTCAGACGCCGAGGAACGACTGCCAGGAAGGCCGGGCTTGGATCTGGCGAGGCGGCCGCTGGGCGCAAGCGGCCACCACGTGCCGCAGGGTCACGCGCAACCCCAGGCTCGTGGCTGGAAACGCGTGTCGGTGGTGGAGCCCACCCGCCTCGTCCGCCTGTGGCTCCCGGCGACCGTTCCTCTGAACGCGAATCGTGCTGTTTAGGTAGCAGATCCTGCTTCGTACCCTGGCGACTCGGAATTCGGTGTGCCAGGAGGACGCTTTGCTCGGACTTTGGCAGGAGCGTTAGGAAGTGGCCCCGGGGCATCCCAGGGCGGGGTGGCTCGAGGGCCAGCAGCTGCCGAAGACGTCAAAGCAGTCGGGTTGTCGGCAGATGAGCGAATGCGGCAACCACGGGTGCCAGAATGACGCGGGCATGGCGTGAGGACACATTTGCGTGGCCCTGGGGCCCAGTAGTCCCTTCGCGGTGACGTGCTTTTCTGTACCGCGAGTTCCTGAGGAGAACATCACACCAGAGTCGTCAGTGGGAAAAAAATGACGAGGTTGGAGAACATCCGTCAGATAGCCTCGAGAACGTTCCAGAGTCGGGGGTCGATGGGACCCTCTGCAAGCAGGGAGAAGGCAGGGGTCCGGCCACACGGAGGCCACTAGAGGCCTCTGATCAGGGACTACGACTCCCCCCCCACCTGCAAACACAAGAGCCTCCACGGTTCGCCTCCTGGAAGTCAGCCCATCCCCTGGCTCATCAGTTTTCTGTCCACGGTGCTTTTACAATCATAGTATTGACCGGGCCTCCCCCCCTCTCCCCCGACTTTAAAAAGTATTCACGTGTATCGTCAGTAATTCAGGAAAACACCACCACCACCAGAGATTAGAGAAAAAACTAAAGATCCCCGCCTTTCCGCGATATCCGTAGAGATTTGATGTAGCTTCCCTTCCGGTCTTTTTTCTGGGCACCGGGGAGGCTCCCACAGCTAAGGCCCCTCATGTGCTACTGTTTCCATTTAAGATTTTCCGAAGTCACATGTTTTCCAAAACCCTCATTTCTCGCGGATGCATCATACCCTAACATACGACCGCACAAAAATGTGTTAGGCCGTCCCTCCGACGGTGCCGGCTTCTTCCTGGTCTTTCAACGATTCCAGACCTTTGGTGCAGTATGTGACCTGACTTTCCGACTTCTGGCCTGGGCTACGCGCTTACAAGGAAAACTTAAGAATTGAAGGATAGGCATTTTTAAGGCTTTCCGGAAAGGTGCATTTTCCTGGGCAAGAACACCATCGTTGAATTTTATCCTATCTAAAAAGAAAAAAAAAAAAAACCCCTTGGAATCTGACACCTAGAAAGAGGCTTGTCCTTTCCATTTGCACCTTCTGTGATGACTGATGTTTGAGGATTTTTGTTTTCGTGCCTTTGAAACCTCTTGGTTTTCTTCCGTGAATTGTCCATCGGTTGGCGTCTCTGCCTTTGACATGAATCTTTTTATTATTTTTTTTAATGTTTATTTTTGAGAGAGAGAGACAGAGTGTGAGCGGGGCAGGGGCAGAGAGAGAGAGGGAGACACAGAATGGGAAGCAGGCTCCAGGCTCCGAGCTGTCGGCACAGAGCCCGACGCGGGGCCTGAACTCACTGACCGCGAGATCATGGCCTGAGCTGAAGTCGGACGCTCAGCCGACTGAGCCACCCAGGCGCCCCCTCCCTATAACATGAATGTTAAACGCATGAAAACGAGGTGAAATTGAATCCACAATGGTGTTCCTGTGACCATGAACTTCACCTGGGTCTGCCGTGACTCCCTTCAAAACATCTGGAGCCTGCTTCTCTCTGGTGTCCGTCATAGAACTTCCGGACAGGAAGAACCCCGATGAATTCCTGGTGGGATTTCATCCACACACGTTCACCTGTGGGAATCATTTGCTTTCTTCTCCCTCAGGTACCAGTGCCCAGCGGGCTGCCTGAGCAGCAAGGCGCAGGTGTTCGGAACTCTCTTTTACGAAAGCGTAAGTGGCCCGTGTGGACTCCCAGCGCGTTTGGAACGGAGGTTGCTGGTTTTGGCCCGAGGAGATTTTTTTCCTTCCACCCCCTCCGTCCCAGAGCTGATGTGCGCCTGTCTCCGGGCTCACAGACTAGTAAAGCCACTTTTGGGACCCGGGGTGGACCCTCGTGAAGGTCAGTCTCCATGTTAGACCGAGCGTTAATATGCCTCACTGCGTGGGGAGAAAGGGCCATTTGTCACCGTTCTTAGTTCATAAAGCACCTCAGATGGGTTTTCTCAGATAAGCAACCCCAGGAACAAAGACGTGTTCTGGGGAAAGGCGGGAGTTAGACGCGGGGTGAGCGTTGGCCTGGCGTTTTGGCTTTTTGTGGCTTGGGGACAAAACCTCGGGCATCTCTAAAGCAGACTGGACAAAGGTGAATTCAGACGTACTTACCGTCTCCCTTCCCGCCCCCAGTCGTCCAGCATATGCCGGGCCGCCATTCACTACGGGATCCTGGACGCCACAGGTGGCCTGGTGGACGTCACCAGGAACGGGAAGGTCCCCTTCTTCGTCAGGTCTGAGAGAAACGGCGTGGAGTCTTTGAGGTAACTGTCCCGTGCTCAGGATTCCTTCACGCTTTTCTTTTTTTTCTCCTGGTTATGAAACTATTGTCGAAATTTTGAAAAGTACTGAACGATACGAAGAAGCAGGGAAACAAAGTGTCACGGTGAACTTGAACGCCGTAGCTCAGACATCACCCCGTAGGCGGTTCACCACCTCTCACCCGCGTGGGTTTTTCTGGGCGTGTGTTTAAGTGTTTAATTCGGCTGAGGTTCAACTCCTGCTTTTCCTCCCATCCTTGGGTTTAGAGGCTGACTCTTGACAGACCTGGTGCCCCCGCCCCTGCTCTGTGACCTTGGGCGGGTGTCTTCATCCCTTCCGGGTGACAGCGTCTCGCTGGGGAAAGAGGGCCATGGTAGGACCCGGCTAGTCCACACGGGTGCAGGCAGCCAGTTTTTTAAACGATGCAGCTCTCCCACAGTCGCTAGGAAAGATCTGTCGCCCCTGGAAAGGCCCCTCGCGCCCGGGAGTCCCCTCCCCCCATCCAGGACACCTAGAGCCTGGCCCAGCAGGGACACCGGGGCCCCTGCCCCAGCTCCCTGCGTCCCTGGGCCACGGTGCCTCGCATCAAGAGAGCCTCCCTGCGTCAGGGCCCGTCCCGCCTCTGCAGCCAGGGTCACGGCGGCCAAAGTGCCTGTGTGTGTTCCAGGGGGTTCCACGCAGAACATTTCAAAAACCGCATGAGTCATTCCCCTTTGAAAGGTCTGGTTCTTCAAGAGTGCTCGCAAGATTTCCTCTTCGCCTTAGCTGGGGTCTCAGGGGCCGCGTCACCACGAGAGTGAGGATGTCTAAACAGAAGCAGAGAATGCGTTCGCGGTGGCCCGGTGACCTAACGCCGGCCACCGCGCCAGGCTCAGCGGGGGCACCGAGGGCGCCGTGGGCCGGCCGGGTCCGGGCCCCACGTGGCCCGCACCGCTTGTCCCGGAGCCGCGTCGGGGCCCTCCCGGCGGCGGCCAGCTTTGCGTCTGGAGGGCAGTTCTTTGCGTCGCAGGGAGTCTGCCAACCTCGACACAAAGTGAACAGAAGCTTTATTTCTCCAACCTCTAATTGAAACATAGTTATTTCCTGCTGGCGGAGTGTTGGTCCCAAACGGGAGTAGGGGTGAGGCATCTGCAAACGTCTGCCGTCACGACCCCGGAAAGACAGTGGTTGGAAGACAGTTTCTGCTTCGAGTGCATTCGCAAGGAAGCACAGCTCTCACCCAAAGGCAGATTCCTTTTTTTCCCCATGTTTATTCATTTTTGAGGGAGAGCGTGAGCAGGGGAGGGGCAGAGAGAGAGAGAGTGGGGGACAGAGGATCCCACGCGGGCTTCCTGCTGACCGCAAGCGAGCCAGATGCAGGGGTTGAACCCACAGACCCCGAGATCATGACCTGAACTGAAGTCGAGGCTCAGCCGACCGAGCCACCCAGGGGCCCCACACATTCCTTTTGATACTTTGGTAGTGATCCCACCAATAACCGATTTCCCGTTAACCTTTTAAGTTTATGGTCTGCATCTTAAAGTCACTGTTCTGAGCGGGACACCAGCCTGCCAGAGGGGCTCTTGGCACAAAGTAGGTTGACACCCCCCCCTTGAGAATGGTCTAAGGGTTTCAAACTGATGGGAAACGAGTAGGGAAACACAAAGTTGAGTCCGAAATGAAACAAACGTGGGACTTTGTTTCAACAACCCTGCACTTTTAGAGACAATTCTGTTTGCATTGAACCTCCTGTTTTCTTCTCCAGCAAGTACAAGCCTTCCAGCTCGTTCATGGTGTCCAAAGTAAAAGGTAAGCTGGCCGGTCTTTTTTATTTTATTTTACTTTTAATGTTTATTTTGAGAAAGAGGGGGTGTATGAGGGGGGAAGGGTGGAAAGAGAGAGGGAGACCCGGAATTCAGAGCAGGCTCCAGGCTCCGAGCGGTCAGCATAGAGCCCGATGTGGGGCTCGAACCCACGAACCGCGAGATCATGACCTGAGCCGAAGTCGGACGCTCAACCGACTGAGCCCCCCAGGCGCCCCCTGGCCAGTCTTTTTTTTTTTTTTTTTTTTTTTTTTTACGTGACCGTAATACGCAGGTGATCTTGGGTTTCCCTGGAGATGTCATTCTCCTGAGCTGTTGCCTTAATGTGAATTCTGCCTCTTAACGCTGCGGTCCTCAGCATCGTAAAGGGTTTTTAAAGAGGTTCCTGACAATGCTGATTCTTTAACTAGTTTCTAAACGTATCTGCCCCTGGCATCGGCCCTAAATCGCTAAAAGGGCGACACAGGCCCCGGGGGTTCCCAGCTGAACGTCACAGAAGTCCTAATGCCGGGGTCTGGAGCAGCCAATAGCTTGTAGACGGAGAGTCTGTTTCTGTTGGTTGGTGATGGTGGGTGGAGTAGTTAGTAGGATTCTGCAGCCTTGTTCTGGGCTCCTCAGAAAACAGGCCTCGATAGATTAGTAACGTCGGCCCTGAACGACAGAGGGGAAACTTGAGGAAGCACGCGGCCCGTCCGTGCCCTCCCGGCCTCGCTGTATAATCCTGTCTACGGTGCGTTCACTTGGCAGGGGAGGGCGTACCCCTGGGGGGCGTCCTGCGGGCACAAGCGGAGCCGTGGGTTCTGGTTGTGCAGACAGAGTGCTTGACTGGGACGGTCTCAGGGGAGCCGAGATGTAGGGGCACCCCGCCCGGCACCTTCCTCGGGAAGCTGGCCCGACAACCCCTTCCTTTGGGAAAGCGATTCTTGGCTTGTCACAGGCCCTGGATGCAAGACTATCTCATTAGATGTCTTTATAAGAACACATAGCGGCTTTTCTCCTTATTACAAAATAATGCCTATTCATTCCAGATAATTTAAAAAGACCAATTAAAAAATTTTTTTAATTATTTTTTTAATGCTTTTATTTATTTTTGAGACAGAGAGAGACAGAGCATGAACAGGGGAGGGGCAGAGAGAGAGGGAGACACAGAATCCGAAGCAGGCTCCAGGCTCTGAGCCGTCAGCCCAGAGCCTGACGCGGGGCTCGAACTCACAGACCGTGAGATCATGACCTGAGCCGAAGTCGGACGCTTAACCGACTGCGCCACCCAGGCGCCCCATGAACCCAGTGTTAATGACCTCATCTGCCTGCCATGATACGGCGGCCCCTGGTGTAGTGAACCAGTCCCCTTTGTTGGATTGCTACATCGATCCCCGACCCACCCAAATGATAGGCTGGACCACGGGTTGGCGATCTGCCACCCTGAGGGGCGAATCCTGCCTGACCTCTGTCTTTGTAAATAAAGTTTTATTGGCACACAGCCACGCCCATTCGTTTACACGTCCTCTGTCGCGGGTTTCTGCCATAACAGCAGAGTTGAGTGGTTGCAACATAGTCCATAGGGCCCCCAAAGCCAGAAATATTTGCCCTCTGGCCCTTTCGGAAGAGTTAGCCGAGCCCCAGACTAGCTGAAGACACGCAGTCAGAGACTACAGGTGGGTGGTGTTAGAGCCCCTTTTTACCTCTGTTGTTTAAACCCACGTGACCTTGAAGATCGCTAGACTGGGAATCAGAAGCCCGGCCTCCCACCGTGTCCCGTTCAGACCCAGGGTTGTCTCTTGGCCTTTGGGCCTCTGTTTCCAACGCTATAATTGGAATAATACCTACCGTGAAGAAAAGGAAGGTGAACAGCTTCAAAATAGAAAAGCAAATGAAAGGTCTCGTGGGTCCGACGGAGGGACGATCAAGGGTGGTAACACTCTTGTGCTGTGGACACGCTCAGGCCACGGGGCTTCTCACCCCTTGAGGGGCCCGAGGTGAGGTGCCAGCATTGCTGGGGCCGGGCACTTGAGGGCTTCCCATCCCACCTCTGTCCGAAGGCCCAGTGAGCCTCTTGGACCCGGTTGTCCGGCAGCCCATTTCGTAGGCGGGTAGCCCGAGACCCCGGCTTGCGAGCGACCTGACCGTTTCCCATCGCGTTCCTGTCCCCAGTGCAGGACTTGAACTGTTACACCACCGTTGCTCAGCTCTGCCCGTTCGAGAAGCCGGGGACCCACTGCCCAAGGTGAGACTGTCTAGCGTCTGGTTTTGCCAACACAGGGGCCGAGAGAAGGCGGCGTCATGTTGCGTCGGGGGTCATCGCGTGGGGCTTCTTTCGCTCTGCGTAATGCTTTCGAGACTCACCTGTGCTGCTGAGCACGTCGGTGGTTCCTTCTTCACGGTGGTTTCCATTCTGTGCCTGGACCACACTTAGGTTTTACGTGCGCTGCCTAAACCTTCTCCGGCTGATTTTTGGAGGGTGATGCTTTGTGACAAAACGATGGGTTCCCGGTAACGCTTCCTTCTGAAGCACCTGTTAGGTCCTCTCGGGAGCTGTGAACCCTTCTCCCTCCGTGAGACGGACCTTAAAACTAACATGTGGAGACCCCCAAGGTGTGAGCAGGGAAGAGCCCCAGGAGGGTGCTGGTGAGGGGCGCACCCTGGACGGGGACCCCCCCCACTCCTCCCCTCTGCTGTTCACACTCCCCTCGGGGCCCTCTCACTGGCCCCCACTGGCCCTCCGCCGCGAAGCTGATCCCCTTTGAATGGTCCAAGGATCACAACCTCTTATTAACTATCAAATAGTAAACCCAAATATTAAAGAGAAGCACAAGGAAGTTATTTCGGAAAGAACAAATGAACAAAAAGAAAAGCTTGACACAGTACAAGTATAGAAAACAGAGGTTTCTGGCCTGCCGTTCTAGAGAAAGTCAGAAAGAATTTTCGTTCCCACATTCTGTTTTCTTTTTTAAAATCTGACACGCATATTCTCTCGGTCCACTCCTGTCCCCTCCCTCCCACAGGACTGTTTTAACTTCCCAGTCCCTTTGTCTGCCTTTCTTGCCTCCCGGGATCCTGCCTGCCTTGGGGCCAGATGGCTGCCGGACGCCATCTTGGTTTCCTGGTCCCTGGGTTCCAGCAACATGGCATACTGTTGTAGATAAAGGCAAAAAAAAAAAAACCCTTTTCTTAGGTGGGGTTCATGCTTTTCTCACACCAGCTGGGGCCCACCCATTTCCAGTTTGAGGTGCTCTCCTAATCCTCTAGGCCCACAGCAGGGATGTGGTTGACTGACACAGTGGTGATCTAACCTCTTCCGCCTCAGGTTATCAGCGCCCCCTCTCTGTAATAGTCTGACTCATTGAGGTGAGGGCCCTCCACCCTTTCCACCCTCATGCAGGGAAACGGCCTTTAAAAAAGTCTATTGAGTATAATCTCCGTGATGTACTCCCGGTATGAGTTGGCCAACCCCCAAGAATGGGAGGTATGACCTCCGACAAGCCCACATTCCCATCTCTCACATATTTATTTTCTTTCACCTTGTTTCTGCGTGCCTCTTTTGGTACGGACTTTTAAAATTCTATGTGCACGATTTAAGAAGAGGAAAGATATCTTTACCACCGCTAGGGTGCGAGAGGTATACATTTTTTTTCTCAAAGAGTACACACTGTGGTAGTTTCCTTTCCCATCCAAGTAGTTAAACCTTGACGCTCCAAGAGGGAAGGCCAGCCGCTTCTCGGGAACTGTTTTTCTGCTGGCCGTGATCATCGCACAAACGTGTCTTGTTTTCCAGAGTTCATTGTCCGGCACACTGCAAAGACGAGCCGTCCTACTGGGCTCCCGTGTTTGGAACTAACATCTACGCAGACGTGAGTATGCTGGTGTTTTCGGGGACCGCCTCTCGAAGCACGCTAAGCCCTCGGAAATCACGTTCCAAAGTCTGGGTGCCAGAAACCCGAGATCTCATTCCTGTGTCTCTAGCTGACTTTAGACCACAGCATTTCTTTCTGCAACCGTTGCCCTCGTTTCCCGGTTCATAGCGACTACTTCCGCTCGTGTATGTTCGCGAATACAGATGCAGGCATACCTCGTCTTACGCACATGTTCTCATAGTTCGGTCGATTGATTCCGCTTCCCCGTTGATGGGCATTTGTAATGTGCCTGCTTTCCTGTCTCACGAACTTCATTTCCGGATATTTAACACCTTTCCGGCTCTCCTGACGCATTAATAGAACTGGTCCACTCTCCTCACGGTATTTCTTTTTGGCTACATACCCGCTTAGCTAAAAACACCGGAGGAAATACAAATGACACTAATTTACTACTTGCTGATGACCACTCTTATCACACCAGACTCTGTTTGTCTGTATTTCCTTACTGACTTTAACAAGGAAGCTCCAGCCTGAGTTTTCTTAGCGAATCCTCCAGAACGTACTCTGTTCCCTCCAGTTGCCCGGGGTTGAGGGACATGGCGTCCCGAGAGATGGGAATGTGGTCACAGCCTTGCCCAACAGGCTGTGTGATCTTCTTGCCAAGTTGCTTACCTCTCTGTGGAAGGAGCCAGCTGGGATTTTTCTAGTCCAAGGAATCTTCGAGATCTAAAAATCTCATGATTAGATCAGCGTTGCTTATCCCCGGCTAACATTTTTACTCAACTTTTTTCCATTTTCATTTTAATTGTTCTCTCCCGCCCACCACCATCATCTTTGCCTCCACCTGCTGATTTGTTCCAGATTCCTGTAAGTGTGAGGTCACTAAGTCCTGTAAAGTCAAACCAACCTTCATGGCTCACCCTTTTTTTTTCCTGTCTTTTTGTCCTTTCCTCTTCAAATGAGTTTTTTTTTTCCTTCTCAGAAGCCATTAAGCCAAAACTGAGTTTTGAAAGTTTAATGAAGGAGTAAAATAATGTATATCAATTGTTACAGTGAATGTTTGAGCCAAAGTCTGCTATTAAAAGACAGAGACTTTGGTTTTAAAATGATTGAAAAGTAAAGGCATAGGGCCAAGTGATTCCAGCCAAATGCAGAGAGACAGTGAAGCAGGAGTGACAATATTGCTGTCTGATACAGTGGAATTTAAGGTTAAACGTACTGAGTGGGACACCACAATTCATTGCACGGTGGCACAAAAGGTATAATTTATGAAGATTGGATTTATGAGATCAAATCTGTATGCGCCAAACAACATAGCAGCTGAACATATAAAGTTGTTTTTTGAAGGTTAGAACCGCAAGGAGAACTTGATGGAAATTAACACTATAAAGCTATCTTTTGTTGTTTTAAGTTCTTTAAAAACACCATTTCTAAGTATTGGTGTCTCCATCTTACAGGCTTAGAATCACCTGTCCCTAAATCACACAGCTGACACAGGCCAAGGTGAGGTGCCAGGAAGGTCTTGCTTCAGGCTCTGTCCTTTCCCCACTCTCTTGTGCCTTGCTTGAACGCACCTGCACTCATAATTACACTGATGTGAACAGGCACGTGGGTGAAGAGCCCTATGGAGTGTTTACCTTGTTCACTAGGTTTTTGAGCTTTTGGAACAACCACAGTGCTCCAAACGGAGCTCGGCACATAAATGATTGTTCGGTGAATGTTTGTTGAAGGAATAAATAAGTGACGGTGTGGCGTTAGTCGATGTTTCAATGTTAAGCTGTTCAGAAACTAAAAGAAGGAAAGAAGAAAGGGGAAAAGAGAGGAACAGGGTGGGGAGACGGGGAGAGGAGATTGGCCGAGTAAGGAGAGAAGAAAGCAAGCTCCATCCCATTTTAGGGTTCTTTGTTGGCCTCGGTTTCTAGGTCACTCTGTATTCTGGGAAATGATGATGCTTTTTGGAAAATCTGTTTAGCTAAGAGATTTATTTTGGGAGAGTTGTCTCCAGATCTTCGAAGGGCCTCATAGTGCCGCCGTTTCTGCCTGCTCGCCTCACTTTGTGGTGAGCTGCAGGCAGGAGAGACATCGGGGTGTAGCCCAAAGAGCACAGTCCGGGTCAAGGTGCGAGTTTACGACTCGGTTGTGAGATGGCGGGCAAGCCTTTCCCCCACCCTGGACCTCAGTTTCTTATCTCTTCTCCCCCGTCTCCCTCGGTGGCTCCCTCCTTCTCACACTTGGGCATGCACGCATCAGAATTCCCCGGAGGGCTTGTGCAAACAGACTTCCGGGCCCTACCCCAGCGTTTCTGACTCCGAATCTGGCGGAGAGCCAGAGAATCTGCATTTTGAGTAAGTTCCCAGATGATGCTGATGCTTCTGGCCCGCATTCAACCCCAGAGCCCGTAGTTGCTCCACGATAGCTCTTATTATCCCGTGAAAAAAAGCGTCCCGCTTGCCGGCTCTAAGTGGGTCCCCGCTCTGCTGTTGGCCAGCTGCGGGCTGCTGGGCAAATCGTTTAACCTCCCCGGGGCCTCTCGCTGTGAAGAGAGAGTTAACACCTCCCACGGAGGATAGTTGAGAGACGTCTCCATTTCTGCGTGTGAAACACAACGGGGCCTATGTGGTGCACGCTCCAAAATGTTACCCACGATGACCCCCACTTGGCTGTCGAGAAGGATCGGGCTGTCGGTGTGAGGTTCTCACATTCCCGGCCGAGAGCTCGATGTTGTCACAACTGGTGTCCAGAAATCAGGGCCCGGGAGGCAAAGGGCCGTCACGGAGGGCACAAAAGCAATGTGCACGGCCTCTTGGGAGCGTTGAGTCTGGAGGATGCGCCTCCGTGGGCTGGGACTGCGGGAGGCGGGATTGGGGCCCCACATCTGGCAACTCGGTCAGCGTAGCGAGCGGCGGGCCCGGTCTGCCCGGCGGTCAGAACGATAAGCGTGTTGGTACTCACCCGCCGAGCTCGCCTCCACTGACCGTGCGTTTAGGGGGGCTCTAAGCTGATCGTTGCGTTTTGGAAGTCCCCCCATCTCTCTCGGAGACAGAGGCAGGCGCACTGGTTCAGAATCCTGGCGGGGCACAAACCCTTCCTGGGAACTGGAGGCTGACGGATCCTTTCCCCAGGAGGGGGATTAAGAAGGCTTCCTTGTGCAGACGGGGCGACCAGCTGGCCTCCCTGAGCCCGAGGGGTCTCCCCGCACGGGGCGCTAGAATCAGGGAAGTTCTTGCTGACCCCAGAGGCCCCCAGAGTTCTGCCTGACACTCTGGGGCCTCACAGGTCCCCTGGAGCCCACCTCGCCCAGCTTGCCTCTTGACGGAGGAAAGATGGGGCCGCGCAGGACTGCAACTGCCTTTCAGTAACTCAAGCGACTGAGTCACAGCCCGCATGAGGTCCTGTCCTCTGGGCCTTCGTGCGGGTGTTCGCTCTGGCTCTGGGACCCTCCCCCTTTCGGCCGCGGTGTTAGCTTCCCAGGGCGCGGGGCGGCCTCTGCCACTGGGAAGCGACTTTCTTCTGCAAAACCAGCGGCCTCTCTGGAAGGGCCTGGGGTTGGAGGCCGGGGCCCACAGCCTGGAGGGGGCTCGGCAGGTTTGGAACAGGACCGGGTGGCAGCCCCTCGTGGGATTTCGAACGAGGGTTTTCCAAACAGCCCCTTTCGATCCGCCCACTTACGTCTGGGGTCAGGAACCCACTGGATGGCAGATTGCTTGTCCCGGGCCAGGGGCACCTCAGCAGACGCTTCCTTTGCCCGTGCTGTGTCTGTGGACTTGACCCCTGCTGATGCGTCATGTAAAGTACGACCGTGCAGGACTCTTCTTGGCCGCCCTGCCTCTTCGCGGAGGAGGTGCCGGCCCGGTTGGCCAGCACTCGGGACCCGAGTCTCTCCACGGGTGATTGCTGGGTCCCAGGCACCGTGCAGACAGGGGGCCCTGGGAAGCAGCAAAGCCCAGACCCACCCTCCCGCCGGGTGACAGGCACCTGGTGGTGTTTGCGGAGCTGGGACACGGTCGGCAGCGGCCTCGCCTCCGCTCCCTGCACCGCACGCGATCGCACAACGCACCGGCCCCCTGGCGGCTCTCAACACACACGAGGTCTGCCGGCTAAGCCCCCGTGACGGCCACGGCCACAGGTCACTAGGTCACGAGCGAAGGCAGCACCAGAGTCAGCTCCCTGACCCGTGGGCATGGTTTGACTTTCTGTCTCTGAGCGGCTCCGTCAGCCGACTCCGTCAGGCCGAACGTTCTCAGACGTCCCTGGGGCCGATCTCCCGCTGACTCTCTTTTCTGAAGGCTTGCAGATCCTCACACTTCAGGGGCCTCATCAGTGGAAGCTTTTTTGTTATCAGGGGGCGATTAGAAGCTGCATAATTTCGTGGCCTAAAAGCAACACATGCTTACGGGCTGGAGGTCAGGAGCCCGATACTTGTCTCGCCAGGGTCAAGCCACCAGCAGAAATTCGTTCCTTCCGGAAGCTCCAGGGCCGCCTGTGGTTCTCTTGCCTTTCCCACTTTCTAGAGGCCGCCCACGGCCCCCGCTTGGGCCGCCGCCTGCTGGCTCTGTCCCTCCTGCCTCCCCTCTCGTGAGGACCCTTGTGATGACTGTGGACCCATCGGTAACACAGGCTCGTCTCCACACAGGGCCCTTAAGTTAGTCACCTCTGCGGGGGCCTTCGGCCACGCGTGAGGTCACGTCCTCACGGGCCCTGGGGATGGGGGTGTGGGCGTCTCTGGAGGCCGTGACTCCGCGGACCCCAGAAGCACAGACTTCGCGCTCTGCCAGGCCTCAGCTGGAATCTCTGCGGAGCCACTAGCTGCCCGCGTGGCCCTGGCCCAGTTCTCGGACCTCCCCAAACCCACACTTCCTGGCCTGTGAAACGGGGATAGCGGCGGTTACGCGTCTCACTGGAAGCGTAAACGAGATAAGAGCCAAAGGTGGTCGGCCAGGGCCTGGGGCACGGTCAGCCCAGAGTCCATGTTCGCCCTGCTGACCGTGGGGGGGGGTGGGGCTGTGCGCCTCACAGACGGATCTGGGTACAGGTGGGTGAGGCCCCGGCCGCACGTGCGAGCCACCTGACCGGTGTGGAAGATGCTGGGTCTGGGCCTCCCCGGCCCTCTTTCTGTTTCTTGGACATGACGAGGTCACACAAAGGCCCCAGGGCCTTTGCACAAGCTGCTCCCTCTGCCTGGGTGGCTCTGCCCAGAGTTGTTCCCAGGCTGTGGCCGACTCCTTTTTGCCGTCCAAATCTGAGCTCAAGTACCACACCGAGAGCAGTGGAACCCCTGATTGACTCTCCTAAAAGAGCCCTTCCAAACCCAGCCACTTTGTCTCCCGATCTGGCTTTATTTCCTTCGAAGGCAGAGTGGCTATTTTGCGTATTTGTTACTTGTCGATCTCCCTCAACTCCCCGAAGGCAGAGTCTTTATTTTCCCTGTGGAACTTTTCTGCATCTAGCTCAGCGCCTGGCTTGTAGTAGGTGCCCAGGAAAGACTTGCCATACGAAGGAACGAATGAATGATGCCGGGTCTCTCTGGAGAGACCCCCGGGGGAATCGAGGAGGCGATGGTTGTTTCTGAGGCGTAACTTGATCAGCGCCCTCCCCCACCCCCCCAACCAGGCCACCAAGTGCTGGCCGATGGCATTAGGGCCTCACCCACGAGCGCAACACTCTCGATGTTGATCACAGCTCTTCTGTGCTTCCAGACTTCAAGCATCTGTAAGACGGCCGTGCACGCGGGAGTCATCGGGCACGAGAGCGGGGGTTACGTGGATGTGATGCCCGTGGACAAAAAGAAGGCCTACGTGGGCTCGCTCAGGAACGGAGTGCAGTCTGAAAGGTAGGGCCGCGTCTTCTGGCTCTCGACACCCAAGGCCAGCCAAGGGCGTTCCCACCAGAATTCTCTGCCTTTCTGTTTTAAAAACAAGAACTCCTTTCTCTGACGAAAGCTCAGAAGCACCGGGAGACGCGGTGGGACTTTTTCTGGGCACGGAGGAGCGTGCGTCGTCCCCCGCGGAACAAGCGGGGGCAGATCGTGGTGACGCGGTGGTCCTCTATAGCGAGGTGACAGTATAGTTGCTTACGGAAGGAGGAGCCCAGGGTCTGGCACCCAACAGACTAGGCTCTGCCAGCTCTGTGACCGTGAGCCGCCACCCCATTTCCTGGTGCCTCAGTTTCCTCACCCGTGATGGGGGACCAAACTGGTCCTGGCCTCGCACGGTTGCTGGAGGATGAATCCAGTGCCCGTCTGAGAGCGACGAGCCCTCAGTAGGTCACGGAGGCTGCTCCCAAACCCGCTCCCAGTGTCGCTGCGGGCGAGGCCACACGGCTGCGTCCGGTGAGCGCACCGTGCCCCCCTTCCCGGTTGGACAGTTCAGCGCTTTGCCCAGGGGCTGATCGTCACCGTGGTAAGCAGCCTTGCAGGGGACGTTTGCACCTGCCACGATCGTTTGCTTCAGTTGCTGGAGCAAACGTCAAAGGCTTTGGGTACGCCTTTCCAGAACATTCTTCACGAGGGGTCCCAGCGCCGCTTCGGGCTGCCAGACCGGTTTCTGGCCCATGCCGCTCATTCTCACCTGTGCCCTGCTGTCCGTGGAAGCAAGTCCCAGGCCTCACAGCCTGGGGACCCAGGCCCCAGTCCTGGGGCCTCCTCTTGAGAGCCCCGTGAGCTCACACCAGGCACCAGCCTTTCTCAGACCACCCAGGGGCAGATCCCCGTCGGGGGTGTATTTGTTCTTAGTGCTGCGGGGGGGGGGGGGGGGTGCTCAGAGCACAGACATTTCTATCCTCAAAGTTCAGGATGCTCGAGGTCCACGAGCCACATGTGGGTGGGGGGCTTCCTTCTGGGGCCTCTCTCCTGTTGTGTAGACGGCCAACTCTGTGTCCTCACACGGCCCTCCCTCTGTGCGAATCTGCATCCTAATCTCTTCTAAGGACGGTCTGATTGGGTCAGGGTCCACCCTCGTGACCTCACTTTTACTTTAGTTGTCCCTTTGAAGACCCTCTCTCCAAATACGGTCACCTTCTGAGACGTTGGGGGTTGGCTCTTAAACATAGGAATTGGGGCGGGGGGCACAATTGAGCCCATAACAGAGGGGAATGCTGACATTTTATATTTGAGGGGGCCTTCTTTTTTTAAAAAAAATTTTTTTAATGTTTATTTTTGAGAGAGAGAGAGACAGCACAAGCAGGGGAGGGACAGAGAGAGAGGGAGACACAGAATCCGAAGCCGGCTCCAGGCTCCGGGCTGTCGGCACAGAGCCCGACACGGGGCTCGAACCCACAGGCCGCGAGATCGTGACCTGAGCCAGAGTCGGATGCTTAACTGACTGAGCCACCCAGGCGCCCAGAGGGGGCCTTCTTTTGAAAAAGAGTATAAAATCTAGAACATAAAAGTTGCCGGGAACCTTGAAGCCTGGGCTTTCGTGGCTCCAAGGAGCTTGGTGCCCGTGCCGGCCTCCCGGCCTGCTGGGGAGTCTCAGCTGTACGTGGAGACGCGGCAGAATCGCTTCCAGACCCCCAGGGGCCCCGCGGTAACCCTGCCCTTAGCCCAGAACCGCCAGAGCTAACAGCCTTGGCATCTTCTTTAGCCTGGACCACCTTTTTTGGGAAAAGCCTAATGAAGGGAAATTCCATTGGTTTTAATGGGAGGGAAACAAGGCAGTGATTAGGTGGAATTTCCTGGGCAGGCGGGAAAGAAATCCCGGGACACCTCTCTGCTGAGCTCTGTTCCCCTCAAAGAGGACACGGTCTTGCTGAGAAGTGTGGTGACCGGCCCGCGTGCCCTCTGCCCGGCTCACCCCTGAGCAGCTCAGCGGCCCCCCGAGGGCGGCCGCAACGGCTTCACGTGCGGCCCCCACAGGTGGGTGTCCGGGGACGGCAGGGGACTGGGACGGGTCCCCAAAGTGGCTTCTTCCCTGCTGTAACCAACCCCACCCTGGGAAACCCGTCATTTTTTCTCTCTTCCTGAGGGACCCGCCAGGGTTGCGGCTGTCATTATAAATACCTTCCAGGCAGCCCTTCCCAGGCCCCGAAGTGCCTGATGGCCGCTGGGCTGTTCAGAAGGTTCTAGTGAGTTTCTAGGCAAATGCAGAGTTGAGATCCTGGTCCCCTTCCTCCTCGGATGCGCTCTTGTGACTCAGTTTCCCCACCTGTAAAGGGGAAGGTGATAGTACCTGCCCCCTGGGGTAGTGGTAAGGCAGGGGGGGTCTCAGACCAGCCCCCCAGACCAGCAGGATCTAAATCAGCGGGGAGCTTGCTGGAAAAGCAGATTCTTGAGCCCGCCCCCCCCCCCCCCCGCCAGGCCTGCTGAGTCCAAAGCTCCGGGAGTGGGCTGGGCACTCTGTGTGGACACGGCCTCCAGGGGTCCTGGCGCACGCGGGACGATGACGTGAGGCGGCCGGTCGTGTCCCCGGCACACACTGTGCGGGATTCCGATCGTTTGTGGTTAAACTTCATTCTTTTGCTGCGTTTTCATGGGGCGCCAGGACCAGGGCTGGGGTCCCGGGGTCCCACCCTGCACGCAGGCAAGAGGTGAGGCCAGGCGGGCACGCGGGGCCCGATGGCGTTTGGGACCCTGCTCCCCCCACCCGCCAGCTGGGCATCCTCGGGTGGGCGTCTCCCTGGGCTTCGGTCCCTCCTGTGTCACGCGGTTGTGGGGAGGTTGTGTGTGCCAAGCACTTCCCGGTGGCTCACCGTGAGTGCCCGGTGAAGCCGGTGGCCCTCGTCGCCACGGCAACTTACAAGGTCGTCGCGCACCTTGAGGCGCTGTGGTTCTCACACGCACGCGAGAGCCTCCGTGGACTGTCTTTCAGGACTGGAGGGAGAGCACCGCCCAGGAGCCCCTCCTTACCTCCTTACACCCATCTTTCTGGTGTGCCCTCCCCTGTCACCTGGTGAGCCCGCACCGTTTCCCAGGCACGGGGACCCAGCAGGGAGCACACGGCCTGATCTCTGCCCCTGTGGGACTTGTCATCTAGAGGGGGCACAGATGACCAGAGAAATGACAACAGAGGTAGGGTATCGGGCATCACTATTACGGAGGGAGGCTGGGGGGGCTGAGCACATCCAGCAGGCCCCGTCTCGCTATCTGGAGGCCCCTCCTCGGTGGCATGGCTCCTTCCAGGCCCCCCCACCCCCCCCGCCACTTGTCTCGATGGGACCTCAGCAACCTTCTGCACAGAGCCAGGACTGAGAAGTCTCCGCGGACCCTGTTCCCATTAGGGACCGTGGGAACCAAGCCTGGGCCGGGAGGGTGGCTCTGTCCCAAACGCCTGCTGGGACCCCAGAGCGGTCACAGTGGGTCCCCAAGGGAGTTGTGGCTGCTGGACCCTCGGGGATCTGTTCACAGCAAACTTCCTTGTAAACGTAGGGAATCCTCCAGAAAAACAAACAAAAGCCTCCTGAACAGAATTCTCAGCACACGGGCCAAAGTGGTTCTGCTGTCAAGTGAAGTGACTTGGGTTTTAGTGGTGGGTTTTTTTCTTGTTTGTTTTTTTTCTAAAAGAGGATTTCCTGAAAGTTTTGAAAGAGGTGAGGCCATCGTAAGAGGACAGGCATCTTTGGTCTCGACACACGTGTTCGTGAAGGATAGCGGAGGAAAGGAAAGGTTAGCAGGAAGAGCTTTTGACGTTAGAACTGGGCTTTGCCCGAATATTCGCGGAAAGAAGCTGGACATCTGGGTGGGACATCTGGTTCAGGAGTTTTTCCTAGACCGGGACCATTTTGAAAAGGCAGGTTTCACAAGGAGAGATTGGGAAATGCACCAACAATGACAGATAATGTTCTTGGTCACTTGTTGTCAACAGACACGACCCGTGTGTATCTGTGGCATCTGTGTGGATGGACCTGCATCCAAAGATGAACAGTCCGTGTAGCAGCTTTTGTGGGCCGGGCACTGTCCTCCCGGGACCCATCTGGCACGCTCTTCAGGCCACACGGGTTCTAAAGTTTCTAGTAGACGCAGTAAAAAGGAACAGGAGGAGATATTTAGGATATGTGGGATTTAAGCTGGGATGTCAAAATATTAGCATGTATAATAGGAAGTTACGAAAGAATATGCATTTTTTTTTTCAAATAAGACCTTGGGGTCCACTGCGTATTGCACACATAGAGCACCCCCCCCCCCAGTTCGGGCGAGCCACAGGTGCTCCGTGGCCACCGTGACTGGCGGCTGCCATATTGGGCACCCCAGCTCTGGACTCTCAAGGGTTGGGCGTCTAAAAATCTCTCCGTGCGCCCAGAAGCTGAGCCAGAACCATGAAGCTGTTGCTTCCAGATGGGATGAGCTCTGCCCTCTCTCCCACGCCAGCTTGGGCCAAGGCCAGGCACCGGGCTCCCTCTGCTCGCAAACCGGTGGGTTTTCCCCTCCCACCTTCTAAGGTCTATACACACATTGGCACACCTGATTCCCCCAAGAGCCCCATGATGGGGGTACCCCAGGAATCCTCACTTTACCAGTAAAGAAAGGGAGGCACAGAGAGGTTAAGTGATTCGTGCGAGGTGAGCCGGAACCACGACTCGAACCCAGGCCGCCTACCCCAGCGCCCACGCTCTTTACCAGTACGCGTGACGCCCCACTGTAGACAGGAGGGGCCGGGTGAGCCTTTAGTGCCCGGGTACGCTTGTTTGTAACTTTAAAAGTATTTATTAGAAAAGAAATACATACTTATTTAAATAAGAAGTCTAGGGAGTAGAAAATAAGGGTTCCCTACAGGTGCCCAACGGTTAACCTCTGTGAATTGCCCCTTTATAGCCTTTCAGGGCATCCTGCCCCTCCCCCAGCCTCCCCCCCATACAGACAACGCACATGAAAATCAAAATGAAGCTCGTATTACACCGAAATATTTTTACATTTCACGGAAGACGGTTCCCCGGAGTCGATGCTTTCATGCGGCTAACGCGTTCATCACCGTGCGTGGACCCTCCCCTGATGGGAGAACGGGGTTTAAACTCAGGAGGTAGGACAGTATTTGCAGCTCGGGGCCATCGAGCTCCTGCTGGGTGCACGCCCCGACCTGGCGCTTGCGCTGGACAGACTCACATCCTCTGCCCAACGTCCCCAAGGAAAGGGCGCGTTCACACACCCTGTGCGGAAAGCAGGCTCAGCAAAGCGGATCAGCCAAGGTCCTGCAGATGAGATCTGCACTCTGACTCTTGAAATCTCCTGAGAGATCAGTAAACAGGTGAGACTCTGGGAGAAGAGGCTTCACCTCCTTGAAGCAAACAAAATACGCACGCGTATACACACGCGTGCATTTATACATATTAATACGCGTGTGTGCACACACATAGGAATGATATTTCTTAATAATAAAAAAGAAATCGCATGCTTAAAAGCCGGAAGGACAGTCAGGAGTTCCTTTCCTGCAGTCCTTGTGACGCTGGGTCCCGTGAGTCCGCAGAGCGAGCTGCCAGCTCGTGGGCGAGCCCACAGTCTCTCTGGGGACAGGCCGCCCCGAATCCCCTGCTGTGCCGTCATGCGGTCTGTGTGCGCGACCAAGCGGCCATCGGTCCCTCCCGGAGTGGCCTTCACCGGCGGCTCCAGGACGCAGCCCTGTGTTCGCGGCTCCTCGTGGGGCTGCAGCCTCCCCTCCCAAGGGGCTCCCCGCACCCCAGCCCCCCACCGCGACCTGGGGTGGGCCAGTGTCACCCTCAGAGAAAGCAGGGCCACAGCCTGATTGCTTAGGATGACGGTTAGGAGAGGGTCCCGGGGTCTCCACCCTCTTGGGTCCCCATCCTGGTGGCACCTGAAACAGGTGTTTAATTGGGGACAAATCGCGTCATCGCGCCGAGCCTGGGTTCGCTTTCCGTAAGTGGCGAGAACCTTGGAGATCTCGTGGGGTGGCTGCAAGGTCCATAGGCGCTAAGATTGCGTAAGGACCGCGGTGGCATTGTCGGGTCGTACAGCTGGGCAGGGCCGCGGGCTCACGCCGGCGGGGGGAGGGGGGTCGGGGTGAGTGGCCACCGGAAGGCTGCAGACCGCTAACCGGGGCTGAGTTGTGGCCCCCTGAGGCCGCAGACCCTGGACGCTTCCCAGGGCGCCCTGGTCACGGCTTCGCCAACAGCTGAGGCTCTTGGAGCGCTGAGTCAGCCCGAGGGGCTCCCGAGGCTTCTCCCGCCAATTCTGGTTCTCCCCAGCTCTGCAAGGGCCTTGCGTGTTGGCTTTCTCTTCCTTCCTTCCTTCCTTCCTGTTCTTCTTTTCAAAATAAAATTAGGCCTCCGGAAATAATTTCCATTTCAAAATGGTTTTAAGAAATCAGTGTTAGTTACGAGGGCGCCTGGGTGGCTCAGTCACTTTAGCCTCCGACTCTCGGCTGCCGCTCAGGTCGTGATCTCGCGGTCCATGGGTTCAAGGCCCGCGGCGGGCTCTGCGCTGACAGCTCAGGGTCTGCTTGGGACTCTCTCTCTCCTTCTCTCTCTGCCCCTCCCCTGCTTGCACATGCTTGCACTCTCAAAGAGATAAGCATTAGAAAAAGAATGTTCTAACGAATCTTAAGAAATTAAAATCCTAAAATCATTTGCTCAAAGTGTCTTAAAGTTAAGAAATTACCTCCGGAAATCCCAGTCCCAGAAACAACCACTGTGAACATTCTGGTGTGTTTCCTTCCAGATTTTTTTCTGTTTCCAAGCACCTTATTTTTTTTTTTGTTTTTGTTTTTACCTAGAAGGGATCAGACCCCCTGTATTGTTAGGCTAATGGTTTTTTCCAGCGAGCCACAGCTGGCGAAGGTGCTTCCAAGCCACGTCCGATGTGGCCACGCTGTCATCCACGTGATGGCTATGCACTGTCCCCCTGTGTGGACAGACCACCGCTTCTAACCCAGCCGACGGACGTCCGGCCTGCTTCCTGTGCTCTCTGCTGTGATAAACAACGGAGCAGAGAACATCTTTGCACAAGCCCGTGTGCTTTCCCGACAGTTTCGTAAGGCAACTTCCCTTCAGTGGGCTGGTCACAGCAGCACATCAGCCCCTGGTGACATGGGCCCCCAGCGGCCTCCAGGGCGGCCGGGACGAACCCCCCTCCCCTTACCTCGCAAGGTCACAGCTGATGCAACCCCCGCCTGTCCGTCCACCCTCTTGACGCCTTGTTCCTCCTCATTACCCATCACGCGCTGGCTTCTCCGTTCCGGGGACACCCTGAGACCAGGGCTGTCGCACCCATTCTCACCCGACCCCGGACCCCCGGCTGCCGTGTTTTCCCGTTCGTGTGTGTGGCGGGGGCGGGGGGGGTCTCCTTGTCGCTCAGCCCAACGCACAGATGCCGCCTCCCTGACCAGGGCTTCTCCACCCCTGCGTCTACAGCTGCTGCCTCCCGACGCTGCTCTGTCCCATGTCCCTGCGTCCCTCACCCCTGCCCTCCTCTGATCCCGTATCCCCGGGTGGTTTTCCCCAAGGACCCGTCGCTCTCTGGGATTATCTCTTACGCCTACGTAGCCGTTTAGCCCCTACCACCAGCCTAGGCTCCGTGAAAGCGAGAACCCCACCCGCCCCGTTAACCCCGTGTCCCCAGCACGCGGCCCGTGCCTGGCACACAGTAGGTGATCAGCTTCACACTGGCCGGATGAACCAATTCAGAAATGGGTTCACAACCCGTTGAGGGATTCCTAAAACCCCTTTTCTGAACATTGCCCGGAGTTGCTGTGCCACGGGCACTCCCTTCTGTGTCTGGGCGTCCCAGGTAGTCCAGAGAGGATCGAGGGCGAGGTGTAGAGCCGGAGGGCGGGCGGGCTGGTTTACGGTCCATCGGTCACACCCACGCTTCAGACCCGCACAGCCGCCCACAGGCCGGCAGGACTGGAGCTCAGTAAGCGTTTGGGGCGCGAACAGATGGGGAGCCACCCAGAGGCTTTTTCGAGGAGCCCAAACCTGGAGGGACTCTTGGCCTGAGACAGCGGCCGAGCCCCACACTTGTGGTGCCGACACCCTGGGCGACGGCCGCGCGCTGGTCTGATGTGTTAAGAAACACACGTCCCTTTCGGCGGGCCTGCCCTCGCCCCCGACGTGGGCGGGCTGCTCGATGGGGATGCTTGGTGGGGGTCGGCAAGTCACGCGGGCACCTTGGGTGCTTGGCCGGATGACCTCCTGAAGGGCCCCCCGTCCCTGGGTCGTTTGGGGCCCTGTGACGCGGAGAACCCCCTGCCCCGTTTGCAAAACGTACAGTAGTAAGAGACACGAGCCCTGGTATTTTCCCCAGCGTGGCTTGCCCGCCGTGAGGAATGGCCGAGAGCCTTGCGGCCCTGGGTGGTTCTTCCAGACTGTTCATCTGGGCAGAGGATCTGGGGAAGTCTCGCAGCCCAGAGGCCCGAGGAGGGCCCTGGAACCTGAGCTTTCCAGAAACCAGCAGGGCAGCCGGGGTAACCGCGGCCCCGGCACGGCCACTGTCCCCCTCCGCAGTCGGGGGGAGCTGCTGGCACGGAGGCCGGCGGCCCCCCTTCTGCTCCGTCTGGACCGCCTGGCTTTTCCTCGCAGCCCCATCTCGCCAAGTGCTCCCATCGGATGCCCGTTCCAGAAGTTCAGCCCCGGGGTAGCCAAGAGCACGAAGCTGCCATGAGGCGAGGGGAAAACAGGCAGGAATTCCGAGCGGCCTGCTTCCCGAGGACCGCCTCCCTGGCCGAGAAGTCTGAGAGCGCAGGGGCCCTTCGGTCCCGCAGTTTCCAACCCGGGCCCCTCTCAGCGGGAGGGGAGACCCCCCCCCCCACAGGAAGTCACGGCGACGTCACAGCCGGGCTGTTACTCCTCTGCTCAGACTCATTCACGGGGACGAGCAAAATGCCAATGAAAGCTCCGTTTGGACGCCCCTCCCTACTTGTGAATGGCCCAGAACCAGAAGCCGGATCTCACACGCCGCTGGCCAGCTGGTGGGCTGAACGGGCCGCCGGGCGTGTTGTTGATGGGACTGGTCGGTCGCTGGAACCTTCCGTCGGGCAAGCCGCCCGGCTTGCACGCGCACGTGTCCTGCGATCCTCGGGGCTGATCCACGGGTGCCCTCAGACCCGTGCAGAAAGTCCCGTGCCCCCCGTGGCACCGTTGACAGGAACGGAGCGTTAGGGACCTGCTAAGTGTCCGTGAACAGGGACCCGGTCAGCTGCCGCTTCACTACAACCGACTACTGTGCAGCCGCCTACGAAGCCGTGAGACGGCAGGTGCTGGCGACACCGTGGGGACCCTGCCCGCCCCTCACGTGCGGCGGGGGCGGGGGCGGGGGGGTCACGTCCGGCGGTGCGGCTGCTTTGGGAAACCGTCTGGCGGCTATTTAAAAAAGAGCCGTCACGTAACGTGTGACCCCGCAGGTGTGGCTCCTAGCCGTCTGTCCCCGAGAATCGGCCGACACGTGTCCTTACGGACACGTCATCGACAGACGTTCGCAGCGGCGTTCCGTCCTGGGAGCCCGAAGCGGACGGGGTGTCAATACCCCTCACCCGGGGGATGGGGGAAGAAAACGTGGGCCGTCCCCCGAAGGGCGCGTTACGCAGCCCTAACGAGGGATGAAGCAGGGACCAGGCCACCACGGGGGATGGGCCCCAGAGACACCGAGCTGTGCGAGACGAGCCAGCGGCACGAGGCCCCGTCGTGTGTGGTTCCGTTTACGCGAAGTGTCCGGGACGGGCCAGTCTATACGCACGGAAGTTGGCAGGGCCTGTGGGAGGGGAACTGATCCAAACCGGGCGCGGGTGGTGTTTTCTCGGGGGTGTTTGTGGAGGGGATTCCACAAGCCCGTCAAGTCACTAAGAATCACTGGGTTGGACACCGAAAAGGGGTCAGTTTGGTGGCTTTGTTACAATCAGCAGCGCTGTCTGGCTTTTGTTTCTGTTGAAAGCCTTCAGTTAGCTGCGGGATTTAACCCCTGCCTTGAGAGGGTGGCTGGTACCAGATGCGCGACCTGGGGCGGCTGCGTGACCTCGGGGGAGTCCTGCTTCTCTCTCCCGCTGCCTCAGCCTCCTCGCCTGCACACCAGGGTCACTCACGCAGCCCCCGGGGAAGAAGGCCAGAGGCGCGTACAGAGCGTGCGGCCTCCGAGCCTAGCCCGTGTGCTGTTTCCGTCACGGCGGCTCAGGCGTCCTCGTCACGATGCTGTCCTGCCGATCGGTCAGCCAGACGGCCACCGGTCGAGCCGGCGGGGGGCAGCCGATGCCAGGCAGCGGTCTCGGAGGGTGCGCTCGGTTCAGACAGGCTGGGGCCGGCGACTCCCGGAGTTCAAGGCGAATGAGTTAGTGGCCCTGCCTGACCTAGATTCCCCACCCCCCCCCCCCCCGCCCCCGGGCCGGCTTGCGTAAAGAGTGGAGCCTGCCAGCTGTTCCTGGCAGGGGCACGCCGTGTGTCCAGCAGTTGTGGGCAAGTGTCCCTGGGCCACGATGCTTCCACCCTGGGGCCAGGGGACACCCAGCTCCCCCTTCCCGGCTGCCTGAAAAACGCCCTCCAGACCTTGCGGTAATGCGGCCTCTGCCTTCTTTTTCAGCCTGAGGACCCCTCGCGACGGAAAGGCCTTCCGGATCTTTGCCGTCAGGCAGTGAATTCCCAGCGCCGGGAGAAGGGGGCGTCTTTGAGAGGGCTTCAGGGTTTTGCTTTTTATTTTCATTTTGTCACTGGGGGGGGGGGGGTGGGCTGGGGATATAGAGAGGCGGGAAACTTCCTGTCAATGGTGTTCAGTGTCACACCCTTTGTGCCTTTGTCTGAAACCACACGGAGGAACCGCGCCCTTGGGGTCCCGGCCGGACGGCTGGTGACTGGCCCTGCTGAGGCCGGGGTCTCGGTCCGAGCGCCCCCTCTGCAGGGACAGTTGCCAAGGTGCTCCTTCCCGGTGCTCTTGGGTGGGGGGGTGGGGGGGTGGGGAAGGTTCCAGGCCTGCGGACGTGGCAGGACCCGGAGCTCACGCCGGGAGGCACGTGGGGGCGGGAAGGGGCTTAGGGAGCATCCAAAGGGTTTCAGGAAGGGAGTGGAAGGTGGTTATTTAAAAACTTTGAAAACACAGTCCGTCCCCACCAGTGGAGGAAAATGGGTTTAATGTTTGCTGGTCAGACAAATGGGCTGGAACGAGGGGCCGGGGACGTGAGGCCCGGGCTCGGCCCTGGTCCCCGTCCTCGCCGGCACCCTGCCTCGCACAGGCTGGTTCTGCGGACAGCAGGGCTGGCTTCTTTAGGGTTCCGCAGTAACCCAGAGATTTATCTCGTCTTCGTCCTTCCCTGTGTCCACGTGGCCCGTCTGTTTGCTGCCGTGACCTTTGGTCTCCTTGACGACAAATGAACCAGGATCCTTTCTTTGCCCCCTCCCCCCCCCCCGCCCCCCCCCCCCCCCCCCCCCCCCCCCCCGTAGCCCTCGCCCCAGCCCAGACTGGTTTATGCACGATGTTTCCCACCGGGGCTTTGCTTTGCGAGCGGTTCTGTCGGCAGCCCCACTTTTTAATTTTTTTTTTTTTTTTTAAAACAAAACTCTTAGCTCCCGTCGGTTCCACTGTTTCGTTGCTGCCTTGAAAAAGCAGCAGTCAGATGTGCAGAGTCCCCATCCGTGGGATGACCCAGTTTTTAGCAGCGGAAGGAATGGATTCCTCAGTACATTCCTCGCCGAGGTTAGCAGCTCTGGGAAGGGGGGGGCCGTGTGTGGTTATGAAACCGTCCTGTGGCATAACAGCAAAAGAAGAAACACTCTAGAAGGATTTCTCTTCCTGTTTTTGTGGAACGGCTCTCGCCAGACGTTCCTCCGGCTCTGAGGAGCGTGGGGCTCTCTGGTTTCCAGTTTACAAAAGTCCTTCACAAGCCCAGACCAAAAACCCACAGGGCAAGAAAACACCGTTTGGTAAATAGCGTTGCTCCGCCGAAGGTGACGCTCTCCCCGCCTCCCCCAGGCCGGCCGGCCGGCAGGTCGCCTCTGGGAACACCGGTTTCAAATCCGATCTCAACTGGCCGTCAAAATATTTGAAAGGCCAAGGGACCGGCAGACGGGTTTTTGGTCGTGTTTCGTGTTGTCGGGGTTGTTTTAAAGCAAAGCTGGGATGGTCTGGACAAGGAAGCCTCCCCCGGGGAAGGAAGTTCCAGGCTGCTGAGTGCATCCCGACTAAATTCACAGACTGGAGGTAAATGGCTTCCCTCCGGCCGGAGGGAGTTGGTGAGAGCCGTGAAACTCTTCGCGCGCAGAGCTGAACCGAGCCGCTTCCCCGCTCTGTGCCCTGTGGGCTTGTAGCAATTCGTAGGTTTTGACTTCTCCACCCCGAATGTCAGAGCAGAAGAATTTGGTCAGCCTGTCAGTGACGGGTCTCGTTACAGCCCAAGATCTGGGTGCTTGGAAACTTCTGGATTCTAAGGGTTGTGCCGCTGGACTTCCGCTTCATCACACTCTGCTCTGTGACCGGCCTTTGGCGGCTGTGGCTTTGCTGGGGCTCCGGGCTTGTTAGAAGTCGAGGCGGCCCGCGGGTGTCCTGGGGGGGCTGGCCGTGGAGGCGTCCCACCCAAGGGAGAGTCTGAAACTTCCAGAGCGAGTCCAGCCCATCATCTGGGGGCTCGTTTGGGTTCCCGGATGTCTCACGAACCGGCCCGTCTAACAGGATAGACAGATCCCCCCTCTCTCCCCACCCCGAACCAGAACTCGTCCCTCCCGTGCTCACAGACGTTTTGAAACTGGAACCATTTTCCTTCCGAAGATGGAAACGGGGCTACAAAGGCAAGGCCCCTGTAGTCAGAGACCATCTCTAATTTCGCGTGTCGGCAGGACCCGTTGCCCCCGTGGGCACTTGACCCACAAAAAGATGACGAATCAGGCCAGCGGTGTTTCAGGGTCTGACCCTGCCCCCCAAATGAAAAGGTTCTCGTCTCCTTCAGATTTTTGCCCCCCGCTGTGTTCGGATTTTTTTTTTATATATTGTCTGTAGGCTCACTCAGCCCGCAGCTTACATGTGTGCTTTTTTCTATGAAAAATGATGTATTTTACTACTTCCTGTGTACAAAAAGGTTATTGTGAATTGTGTGTGTGTGTGCTTTGCACGAACGGGGACCACGTTGCCTTTGTTTTGTTGTTTCAATAAACCCGGTTTGATTTCTAACGTGTCTCTGTGACGTGTCTCTCGTCGGGCAAATCCGAACAGTCTGTGAAATAAAACGTTGGAAACCACCTCGGAGACGCCTCGCGACTGTGTTTACACCACGCGCGTGACACACAGGCGCGGGGGGGTGCCAGTCCCTGCGGTATTTTCTGGAGCCTCGGGGAGGCCCCCACCTGACAAGCGGCAAGAGGGGTGTGCCTTAAAGGGTGCAGACCGGGCATGGGTTGGGGGGGCGGGTGGCCCAGCGGGTCTGGGCGGGGGCCCGGGCGCCTGCACGTTTCACGAGCTCCCGGTGACGCACACCCTGCTCGCCCCCGGAGCGTATGCTGTGTGTCAGCCGTTCGTCCGCTCGGGCGGCCACAACCAAGCACCACGGACCCGGGGGCTCAGACGACAGAGATTTATTTTCTCCCAGTTCTGGAGGCTGCACGTTCACGGTCAAGGCGTCCGCAGGGCTGGGAAGCCGGCCACCTTCCCCCGTTTCTTGTCTCTGTGCGTGCATCCCTCGTGCTGCTGCTTGCTTGCTTTCTTTTAAAAAAAAAAAAAAAAATTTTAAAGTGTTTATTTACTTTTGAGAGGCAGACAGAGCACAAGTTGGGGAGGGGCAGAGAGAGAGGGAGACACAGAATCCCAAGCAGGCTCCAGGCTCCGAGCGGTCAGCACAGAGCCCGACGCGGGGTTCGAACTCACGGACCGTGAGATCGTGACCTGAGCCGAAGCCAGAGGCTCGACGACGGGGCCACCCAGGTGCCCCTGGCGCTTCTCCCTAGAGGGACACCAGTCCTATCGGACGAGAGCCCTACCCTTATGATCCCATTTAACCTGAATTAATGAACTCCTTAGAGGTCCCGTCTCCGAGTACAGTTGCTTTGGGAGTCAGGGCTTCAACATACGGACTTGGGGAGCGAGGGGGGGACACCAGCCCCTTTCGGTGAGATCGCAGCCGTGTGTCCCCACGCGTCCCAATACGCGGCAGTCGCGGGAGGCTTTCGGGGGCGTGGCTGCTCTTTTCGTCCACCGTCCACGCTTCTGCCTCTGTGTGTTCAGTCACCTCTGTTTATGTTCTTTTCATCGAGGGTGGGATAGCTTTCCTCCGTAATGCGTATATTTAGGCTGTTAAAATGTCGATGTGATTAAAAATATTACACGAGCGCTTGTGCGACTGGGGCGCCCAACTCACGGAGACTGGACAGCGACCGGTGTTGGGCGAACGCTGGTTTCTGACGAGTGCCAGGTCAAGTCCGTAGAAGTGCCCTCCCTGGTGGCGGTTCTCACAGGCCACCGGGAAGCTTCCTCCCCCCGCACCCCCGCCCTGGATCTGCAGCCCCTTCCTCCTGCATCCAGAAGTCCTGATGTCCCGGGACGCCTCAGTCCTGTGCTGTCCCCAAACCTCCGCACGTCAAAGCTGCAGCATCGGCTGGGGGAGGCGGCGGCCGCGAGGAGGGGGCCGGCTTCCTCCTCGTAGAAGTGACCGGAGACGGGGCAGAGTAGTGTGAGTCCGTGCTGAGTGTCGTGGGGGCTCAGCACCAGGTGACACGGCGGCAGAGAGCACGCACCAGGGAGTCCCTGGGCTGTCCCCACCTCTTACGGGCACCAGGACCTCAGACAAGCCACTCTGCTTCCTCGGGCCTCACGGCGATCACTGGTGCCCAGAGGGGAAATCAGATGATTCCTGGGGGCTCCTGGCGGACATCCCTACAAATCCTCACCCCTCCTCGGTGCCCAGGACGGCCACCCCCCCCCCCCCCCCCCCCACGCCGTCCCCATGCTCCGGGCTTGAGACAAGTCGCTGGGCAGGACTGGAAGGGCCTTCTTCCCACGATGTTCGTCTCATCAGGGAAGAAATCGTTCCCGGTGTCACCCACTGGGGCTGTTCTAAGTCCCCTTCCCCATAAACAGGCCACATGCCCACTCCTAGGCTTGTCCCAAGCAGCCACTGGAAGAACGGGAAGGCTCCCTAAGAGCAGAGAGAGGGCCCAGGGGGCCTCGGAGGCTGTTTTGAACGCGTGCAGACTTGCTGCCGTAGCGGGGGCACAAAGAGTTACGAGTCAGGACCCAGATGTGCCTGAGTTCGAATCCCAGCTCCACTCCGCCGGCTGTGGGAGGCTGGGCGAGTTCCTGAAGCTCTCGGAGCATCACGGCCTCCTGCGTAAAAGGGCGATGGTCACGGTGTCTGTTCCACTGGGTGGTTATGTGGACTAGGTGGGGCCACACTTGAGATGTGCTCACACCTGGCGTGCACGCATAGTTACTCTGTTGCTCCACAGGTAGAGCTAACGCCCACGGGTGCGGGCCCCAGGGAGCCAGATCTCTACCTAATTGGCAGGCCTGCCCAAAGATGAAAGGGCTCCCGTGGAGAGGGAGTGAGCTCCCTGTCCCTAGAAGAATGTAAGCAGAAGCTGGAAGAATCTCGGACCGGAATGACTTTAAGGCCCCTTCCCTGATTCTGGCTGCTGGCAGAGACCTGCCCTTCCCGACGCTGCCCTGCCCAGAGCGCCCTGAGGACCCGGGGACGGTGACGTGGGGCCACGAAATCCTGAGACCACGACAGCTTCGTTCTAAAAGAGGGAAAGAACAATAGCCTCGTGGCTCTGCAGGGGGTCCTAGAGCCATCATGTCGCGTGGGGTCCCTTCCGTCGGTCACCTATCCACTTTCCAGTGTTTCACACCAAACCGAAAGCTGTCCTGAACCGCCAGTGGGGCTTAAAAACTCGTCCGGATCCTTAAGGGCCACCCGGGTGGCTCGGTCGGTTAGGTTCGTGGGTTCGAGCCCCCGTGCTGAGCGCGCGGAGTCTGCTTGGGATTCGCTGTCTCCCTCTCTCTCTGCCCCTCCCCGGCTCGTGCGCACTCTCTCTCAAAATAAATAGATAAGCTTAACAAAAAGTTTAAGTTTATCGTGCTGCTCCCTCCGTCGGCACCTGGCCTGGCTCTGAGGTGGGGGGAGAGATGTCTCCGTGTGCCCTGTGGCTGTCACCACGAGGGACGGGGAAGGGCCGGCCCGGCAGCAAGCAGCCTGCTTTCACCTCCTTACGCCATGGTGGCTGCGGTCTCCAGGGGGTTTCCTCCCCGTCCCACCGCCCCCAACACCCCCCCGACACGGGAAGGCAGCAAAGGAATTCACCTACGCAGGTGCCCCTATGTGCCAGGTCCGGGCTGGGCTCCAAATAGATGCTGCCGTTTAACGAGGTCATCCTGAAATCATTGTCGCGGTATATGCAGACTCATCTGGACGTACATGTTAAAAAATAAAAAATAGGGGCGCCTGGGTGGCGCAGTCGGTTAAGCGTCCGACTTCAGCCAGGTCACGATCTCGCGGTCCGTGAGTTCGAGCCCCGCGTCAGGCTCTGGGCTGATGGCTCAGAGCCTGGAGCCTGTTTCCGATTCTGTGTCTCCCTCTCTCTCTGCCCCTCCCCCGTTCATGCTCTGTCTCTCTCTGTCCCCAAAATAAATAAACGTTGAAAAAAAAATTAAAAAAAAAAAAGTAGACGGTCAGTCTGCGAGCCATAGTTCACTGGCCCCTTCTCTCGAGTGTGGACATGGCAAACCGGTTTCTTTGCATGTCTGGTCATTTTAGGTTGTATCTCGACATTGTGTTAACGCACCAGGGAGACTAGACTGTTCTGCTTTGAGCGGGAAATTAACTTGGCCTGGACTCAAAATTCTGACACTGCACGGCCTGCAGCCGAGATCGTTTGGATTTTGCCGGCCTTCGCTGCTCTGGGCTTTTGCGCAGTTCAAGGGTCAGCGGAGACTCGGACACGCCCCCGCTGCAGCGCTCTCCTTTCTGGGGTCCCCCCCCCCCCACTTTCTGGGTCCTCTGGTCCTAAGACCTCAGGTTCTTAGCAGTTGATGATATAGTGGCAGCACCCGCCCTCCCGGCTTCGGCCTCGGGGAAGGGAGGCCCCGGAGGGACAGCCCAAGAACAAGAGGGTGAATTTTGGCTTTTAAGTTTCCAGCCAGGCTTGGCGTCTGTTTTCTCAGCTCTTTATTTCGACATTGTTTCGGACGCGCAGAGCGGTTGCGAGAATGGCACCAGAATTCCCATACACCCTCCGCCCGCACCCTCCAGATCATTAACCTGGGGAGACGTGTGTTGAGACCGTGTAGACGCCCCATTCCCCCTGAAACCCTCGGTGGCTGGTTTTAGCCCTCGGAGATCATTCTTGCCCGAAACGAGTATCCCAGGGCAGTTGTCAGATGGTAACTTGCCCGCTGGAAACTTCTGTGATCACACTGTGCTGTCCACCTTTATTGGTTGGCAAGATGCTGGCCCATCCCCTTCCTCGTGTCTTCCCACGCACACACGTGTTGAGTTTTGTGTCTTATAAGTACTTTCTACGTGATGTGCATACCTTACACGCACGCACACACACCCCGGGACGGCTCGCCGAGTCCTGTTTCGTGCCTACACAACGCCCTCCTATCATTTCCTCCTTCGCTGTTCGCTCACCCGGGGGGGGGGGGGGCCTTCCAGCTGGCTTCTCCGTGATCCTGACATGGTCCTATCCGTTTTGGCACAACTTTCTGGCACAACAAGATGTTCCCGGCTCGTCTTGTACTTTCCTCGCCCCGGCCCTGGATCGGCCGTTTTCTCCAAGGAGCCCTTGTTCCTTTCAGCGGGGATTGTATGTAAATAGACATGAAAGTC
Source organism: Leopardus geoffroyi (assembly GCF_018350155.1). NCBI lineage: Eukaryota > Metazoa > Chordata > Mammalia > Carnivora > Felidae > Leopardus > Leopardus geoffroyi. The sequence continues at coordinate 57,868,441 of NC_059335.1, forward strand.
TCTGGCAGAGATGGAAGGACGCTCGCTCGCGTTGCAAAAGCCAAAACCTCACGGAACACACAGAGATGTGGGAGAATCTGGCCCGTCTCCCCGGGCTCTCCGGAGGAGAGGAGAGGAGAACCCTAAAGCCAGATGCCGGCCATCGTCTGGGGGGCTCCCCAGCCCGTGAGGCGGAGCCCCCCCTCCCCTGGAGAGACTTCCAGCCTCTGATCCTCGCTTCCCAGACTCCTTGCAGCGAGGGTGCACCCAAGCGTCCTGTTCCCCTGGCCTTGACCTGGGAGCCCCTGATGCAAGGAAGCTGGTGTCCAGAGACCTCTCTCAGGGGAACGGTGGGGACTTCTGGGGGTTCATTGTTTATCTGCAAGTCAAATTGAACTGGGTCTCCTGTGTCTTACGTGGCAACCGCGGGCATGGGGCTGGCGGGAGAGTCCAGGCCCCCGCCCGGGCCGCAAGCCCACACTCAGCCACCCAGCAGGCGGGTGCCACCAGACCGGTTCTGTGCCGTGAGCTTGGGCGTCGTTTCCCCGACTGCAGAACCTTCCCGCCTGGTCCGCCCGCCCTCCCTGAGGTCCTGTGGGATCCTCAGTGTCCTTGTGACAAGTCCCTCTTCTGTTCACAGGAGCGCAGGGCACTGGGAAGGGCCAGCTGTGACCACCTCTTGTGCCGGAACCAGGTGGGGGCCCTTCCAGAACTTGCAGAATTCCCCAGCCTGTAGCCAGACCATCCATCCACCATGCTTCCTCCTTTCCTTCCTTCATCTATCCATCCATCCATCTTCCTTCCTCCCTTCTTCTCTTTCTTTCTTTCTCTCTGTTTCTTTCCCTTCCTTTTCTTTCCTTCTTTCTTTCTTTCTTTCTTTCTTTCTTTCTTTCTTTCTTTCTTTCTTTCTGTTTCTTTCCCTTCCTTCCTTCCTTTCTCTTTCTTTCTCTTTCTTTTTCTTTCTTTCTTTCTTTCTTTCTTTCTTTTTCTGTTTCTTTCCCTTCCTTCCTTCCTTTCTCTTTCTTTCTCTTTCTTTCTGTTTCTTTCCCTTCCTTTTCTTTCTTTCTTTCTTTCTGTTTCTTTCCCTTCCTTCCTTCCTTTTTCTTTCTTTCTCTTTCTTTCTTTCTGTTTTTTCCCGTCCTTCCTTACTTTCTCTTTCTTTCTTTCTTTCTTTCTTTCTTTCTTTCTTTCTCTCTGTTTCTTTCCCTTCCTTTTCTTTCTTTCTCTTTCTTTCTTTCTGTTTCTTTCCCTTCCTTCCTTCCTTTCTCTTTCTTTCTCTTTCTTTTTCTTTCTTTCTTTCTTTCTTTTTTTCTGTTTCTTTCCCTTCCTTCCTTCCTTTTTCTTTTTCTTTCTTTCTTTCTTTCTTTCTTTCTTTCTTTCTTTCTTTCTGTTTTTTTTCCCGTCCTTCCTTCCTTTTTCTTTCTTTCTTTCTTTCTTTCTTTCTTTCTTTCTTTCTTTCTTTCTCTGTTTCTTTCCCTTCCTTCCTTCCTTTCTCTATCTTTCTTTCTTTCTTTCTTTCTTTCTTTCTTTCTTCTTTCTTTCTTTCTTTCTTTCTTTCTTTCTTTTCTTTTCTTTTTGTTTCTTTCCCTTCCTTCCTTTCTTTCTTTCTTTCTTTCTTTCTTTCTTTCTTCTTTCTTTCTTTCTTTCTTTCTTGTTTCTTTCCCTTCCTTCCTTCTTTGCTTCCTTCCTTCCTCCCTCCCTTTCTTCCTCCTTCCCTTCCTTCCTTCCTCACATTTCTTCCTCCTCACGAGCCCGCGAGGCAGGTGTGGACGACACATTTCCAGACGAGGAAGCTGAGGCCCACTGAGGCCAGGCGCCTCGCCAGCCGCGGCCGCGGGCCCACCCCAGGCCGCTGTCCCCGCAGAGACTTCCTGTCAAGCTCTCTTCCAGCCAGACTTGCGCTGGCTCGCCTGCACATTCTGTGGGACTTTGAAAATCAAGATGGAAATTACCAGGCCCTCCTATCTGCCTGCAGCCCTCCGCCCTCCCTGTCCGGCTTGGCCTGCAAACGGCCCGCTCTGGCCAAATGGGTCAGTGGAGACAGAAGCATTTGCTGATGGGTGTGGACGCCCGTGAACTTGGTCTTACCCCCAAACAAGCTGGTGCTGTTACGCAGGGGTGTGTGCGGGCCCAGGTGTGTAGGGACAAGTCAGGACCCCGAGCGGCCCCGGGCCGAGGCCTGGGGGGACCGTCCCGCCCTGGCCGAGCCGGTGGCCCGGAGCAGGCCTGAGGGTCGAGAACCACCCACCGTCCGCTCCTGCAGGAGGCTGGCGCAGCCGCGGGACGTCTGATCCCAAACGGAAAACTGAAACCACCATCCTCCATCACTGCAGACATTTGTCGCCGGACAAGGACGCACATAAACAGCTTAATTGGAACCACACCACTGCCCTCCTCCCTCGCTCCTTCCCCGGGGCCTCCCCCGCTCGCCCGGGGACGGCGGCAAACAGGCCGCTAAGTCACGGCACAGGGCCCGCTTGATTCTCTTCACCGGGTCGAGCCTGCCGGGCCTCCACGGTCTTCACGACAGCCCCGCGTCGCGGGAGCGGTCGTGCCCACCTGCCCGGGAGGAAACCGAGGCGTGAGTTCCAACATCCGGCCGAGGACGCGCGGACAAGAGGCGGAAGCCAGGTCCTGGCCAGGCTCCGCACAGACCCGGCCGCCCTCGGTGACCGAGGAGGGAGTGCTGGGGACGTGCAGCTCAGCCTGCCTCGTGGGGTGTGCCCAGCCTCAGTGCCCCCCTCGGAGTGCCAGCGGGGCAGCCACCTGCCTCGGAGACTCGTCACACGGCCGGTAGGCGCCTGAGCGGGGCTTCACCCCCGCGTGGCATGGCCGCGACTCGGTTTCCCCCGCTGTCTCAAATCTCGGGGCTTCCGCTTCCTGGGGATGCTCTCCCCACGCCCTCACGCTTGTGCCATCAGCCCTCCTCCCCCCGGACTTTTTTCACCCCAGGACCATCGGATGGGGTGGGGTAACCGAAGGGTCAGCAGCCCATGGGTTAGAGCCCCGGCATGGACCTTCTAGCTGTGTGACCTTGGGCCAGCTCCCTAACCTTAACCTCTCTGTGCCTCTGTGTCCTTATCGGCACCGGGGGGACAGTCACGGTACCTGTCTCCCAGGGCGGGTGACAGGGACTCCCTGAGACTGTGCAAGGTGCTCACGACAGCACGCCGCACTTGGCTGTTGCCCATGGGTGACAACAATGCCCCCGGTGCACCTGCTAACGTTACAACAGCAGGCGAGCAGTGACAAAAGTAGCCGAGCCACAGGGAGCACCGGTGCCAGTGACACTTGGGTGCGCGAGTGACGAAGGGACACGGGACTGATGGACTGGCCCTGGAGGAACGTGTGTATATGGGCCTGGCTCTGCCTCCTGGCGTGGGGGTGCGCGAGGAAAGGAAGACCAAGGGAGGGGACGTGGGAGACGCACAAATACGTCCCGTGTGACAGAGCCCCTGCGCCCAGCTCCTTACGAATAGTGACGTCTCAGTCCTCGGAGCGATCCCACGGGGTGGGTGCCCGTGTCGCCCCCATTCCACGGAGGAGGACGCTGTGACACAGAGAGGGTAAGCAGCTCGCCCACGGTCGCCCAGCCCGGAAGGGACAGCCCTGGGATTTGAGCCTCAGCAGGCAGGTGGGGAAGCATGCCCCTCGCCGCTGGGCCGGGCCAGCCTCACCCTCGCACGCGCCACAGCCACAGGCCGGAGCCACGTGGCAGGACACGAGTGCCGACCGGACGTGGGGGCATCCATTTCGTAATGCGCTTCATTCTCCAAACTTGGCTCAGAACGGCTGTCCCGGTTCCCAGCTCGCGGGTCCAAACGAGAAACACGCTCTTCGAAAACAACAAGTCAGGAGAGGCAAAGGCTCCGGATTAGGGGGACGAGAGACCCGGCTTAGCCACAGCAAGTGGGCCCAGGTGCGGGGACGGCCGTAGAGCGCTTGGGTGGGGGCAGCCGCGACACGGGCTGGGTGTCGGGCGGCCGTATTTTCACGGGGAACCAAAGACGCCGTCCTGCCCTAGTGGTCGTGTGTCCCCGACCCGGGTCGTGCTGCGGTAGGTCAGAGTCCTGTTGGTAGGAAATCCACACGGAGGCGTTTCAGAACAGGAAGGACCCCTGTGTCCCTGCAGTATCTGACACACACACACACACACACACACACACACACACACACATTTCTGCAGGTTTGCAATTACACCAAAATAAAAAGTTACAAAGTATAATGACTAGAAAAGAAAACCCAGTGCTGTCACGAATGCAGTCTGGACGTCTCGCTCAGGCACGGATGTCCCCAACACGGACACCTGTGCCTTCTCAGCCCGCCGAGTGGCCGCAGGACATCCTCACGCTCGGGTGGGCAGCCCTGAGGTGCCACAGGTGCCCCAGACACCCTCCCCTCCCCACCCCACCCCCCGCCAGCTCCAACGGGGACAAAAGCACCTGCGTGTGTCGGGCACTGGAGTTGACCCGTGGTCAAGGAGGCAGACTCACCCCTGCCCTCCGAGAACCCACAGACACAGGAGAAGGACGGGGAGACTCCAAAGCAGAGGTGCGGGTGCTGAGGGGCCCCCGGCCCCCGTCTGGGGCAGGCTGGGAGCTGGGAAGGCTTCCAGGCGGGAACAGTTTGTGCAGGAGGAAAGGAAAAGCTCGGGGAGGCGGGGAGGGGGCCACGTGTTTCCCAGCAAGTCCTTGCGGTGGGTAGAGTTAGCCCTTTTTATAGGTGGGAAAACCGGCTCTGAGTGTGTAACTCACTTGCCTCGGGGCTAGGACGGCAGCCCTGGGGTTCACACCCAAACACCACCACCGCCACCCCGTAAGAAAGAGGGGTGACATCTCCCGGGGGATGGGACCCACTGGTGCCCACAGCGGGGAGAGGACCCAGGGCCCTGCCCTTAACCTTAACCTGCCCCCTGGGCTCTAGTCCTCCCCGCCCCAGCCGCTCGGACCGCCCGGGAGGGGGCGCACGGCAGGTGCAGGCGAGCGGGTAGGGAATCGGGCGGGGGCAGGCCCCCTCTGCCACCTACGAGCCCTGGGTCTGGAGTGTAAGCCTCCAGAGCTTTGTCTCCCGAACAGACACGAAGGGGGCCCGGAGCGTTGGCTCGCCTTTGCAGCGACAGCGGGGCGATGCTGAGCAGAGCCGTGATCCTTCCGAGGCTCGAACGCTTCGTCGTTCTCCCCGTTTGCGGCCCAGATGCTGTGGCACGAGGTCCCCATCTCCCTGCTTGGCCACCTGCTTTCCTTCCAGACTGGTAACAAACCCCACCACCTGCCGCTCCGTAAGAGGAGGATTGTTTTTCTAACCAAAAGGACACCGATCGCAGCAGGAAACCCTGAGGTGTCCGCAGCGATGGGTCCCGGCTTGGGATCGCCTCACGCTCTCCGCGTGTCACCCACAGTGGCCTCTTCCTGCGTCATTTCTGCGTCGGCCCCGGGGCCTCGGGACCTAACCCCAAAGTTCTAGCCTAGGAGAGGGGGGTTAGAGGTTAGAGGCTGGCCACGGGGAGAGTCTGGCATTTTCTCTTCCGGGCTGGACCTGTGGCCTCGGGCTCCCCCGGCAGCTGTCCTTCAGCATGGCCCCAGGCAGAGTCAACTCTGCACGCGTGTGTGCACGCACACACACACACACACACACACACACACACACACTGGCCCCTGGTGGCTCACTCCTCGATAATGGCCGGCCGCAATTGGTGTCGTCAAGGGACAGACCACGGCATCTCCAAACCACGAGCAAGGAGAAGGGACAGCAGGATGGGGTGCCTTTGGTACCTTCCCACCCCCAGGAGGCGGGGAGGTGCCCACAACCCCGCCGGGGTTCAGGGGCTCGCGGTCTCTAGTCTCCCCTTCTTGCTGAGCTCCAGAAATTCCCTAGACCAAGGAGCAGATCTGTCTCCCGGAGAGGAAAATCTGCACGACCACGCTGTCCTCAGCCTGTGGGGCGGCAAACACCTAAATTCGGTGGGTGTCCTGAAGGCAGGGGTCCAGAAAACAGGCCTGCCCCTGCCACGTGAATTATAACCCCGCCCTGACGCTATGGTCACGCACGGCGCTGAGAGCGTTGGCATTCGTTTCACCCACGGTGCATTTTCAGAGCGCATGCTCTCTGCCCCGACAGAGCGGTTTCCAGAGGCGCCGTGATTCGGGGAGGGCAGGTGACGGGTCCACAGACACCTGCGAGCACAGCGGTGAGCGGAAGGAAGGTGGTGCCCTGGTGGGGGCCTTTGTGTGTGTGTGCAGACAGGGGGGCTTCCTGGAGGAGGAATCTGGTCTTGATCCCAGAAGCAGTGGGCTACAGCCATTCGGGTTTTCACCTGGGGCGGGGGGGGGGGGGCGATGTGATCAGATTTGCATTTTGCAAGCACGTTCCAGCGATGGTGTGGAAGATGGGTTGTCGGGGTCCGGAGCAGAAGCCAGAAACCAGGTGGGAGGCCATCGCCCAGCCCTGGTCAGAGACCTCCAGCCAATTCTTTCCTTTCTATTTAAAAAAAAAAAAAAAATTTTTTTTAATTTTAGAGAGTGGAGAAGGAGTGGAGGGAGAGAATCGCCTTGGGGAAGGGGTGGAGAGAGAGAATCCCAAGCAAGGTCTATGCTTAGTGCCGAGCCCGACGCGGGGTTCCATCCCACGACCCTGGGATCATGACCTGAGCCCAAACCAAGAGTCTGATGTCATCCGGTGTCTCAGTCCAGGTAACTCTAGGCGGGGGAGGGAGAGGAAAAAAATCCTTTGTCACCGGAAGTTTGAAAAAGAAACGTGATCTACAGTAGATATTCTTGTATTTCACCATGCATGAAAAAAAAAAAACACGGAAAGAAAATTCTCTAACGGTCAACAGAGGTCCTCTCCGAGCAGGCGGTTTTCCTCTCTCACTTTTCTCCATTTCCCAAATAGTCACCGATGATCGTGCGCTTGATGCTGTGACGAGGGAAGAACCACGCGCGGAAACGCACGTATATTTGATGAAATCTGTGCCGCTGACGGAGGTCCTGGCTTACTTTTTTCCCCTGAGAGTTGCTGGCCGGGCGGGGCAGGGAGAGGGGCTCCCGGCGCAGGGACGCGGTGGCTCTCGGTTAAGCCTCACCCCTGTCCGCCGGGGTGTGCCAGCCGGGCTCAGCCCTCCCCACCCGGAGCTTCCCCGGAGGAGCCGTCCGCTCCCGTGTTCGATCCGGCTCCGCGGACTGCCTTCTGAGCTCCCCAAGTTCATTGTTGAATTTAGCCTCCCTGTTAGACTTTCTCCCTTTCTCTCAAAGACACCTGCAAAGCAAACCACGGCTTGAGCTGGGAGGCGTTTTCCTGCAGCCCCGGGGCTTCTCAAAACATAGGAGGTGACCCTCCCCCGGCTCCCGAGGCCAGGAGACGAGCTCTGTTTCGTTTCCTTTCTGGCCCCGAGAAGACAGGATCCGGGTAGGGAAAAACCACTTTGCAGAAGCCCCCGGCACGGATGCCATCGGGTTGTTCGGGAAGGACGGAAGACGGCTGGGACGCTTTGAAAGCGCGAGCCTGAGGGAAGGGGCACGGCGGGGTGGTGCCCTGACGTTCGGGAACCATCTGGGGAAGAGAACCATCAGGGGAGAGACGCCGCCCTGCTCCCGAAACGTGCGGGAAGGGCCGTGCCTCCCGGTAGTGAGAGCGGGTCGCCCTCTGGCTCTGAGCGGGCAAGACTCTGAGCCTTTGGGGTCTGGGTTCCGCGACGCATGGGACTTGGGGCTGAGCTCCCGCTCCGGGAGCCCAGAACTCCCGCGTGGGAGGCGACTGCCCTTCCTCAAAGAAACCTAGCGGACAGAGTTCTTCTGCTTTGGCCAAAGAGCAACAGTAGTGGTCACTGGGGCTCGGGTCGCGCTGTCGCGGTCCGTGAGTTCGAGCCCTGGGGCTCTGGGCTGACGGCTCGGAGCCCGGAGCCCGCTTCCGAGTCTGTGTCTCCCTCTCTCTCCACCCCTCCCCCGCTCACGCTCTGTCTCGGTCTCTCAGAAAGCCGCCACGGCGATCCTAGTGACCGCGACAGTGGCGGTAAGGGCATGCCTCCATTCAACCAGCATCGCTGGGCACCTACTATGCGCCAAGCCCTACACGGAGCACCGTGGGCGGCGGGACAGAACCGACGCCCCGCCTGCGTAGAGCTCCCATTGCCTTCTTCTGCGCTTCTGTCCTTGACAGCATGCGCGCCCTGGGGGGGGGCGGGGAGGGGGTGTCGAGGGGCTGAGGAGTAAGAGGAGTTCTTGTCGCCAGGCCCGGGTTCCAGGTGCCACCGCAGCGCCTCCTGGCCCAGAGTGTGGAGCACTGTTTGTCCTTGGCTCCGAGCTAAGCCATCGTCCAAACTTCCCCGCTGAACCGGTTACATAAGTGTTCCCCGAGGCCTGGAATCTTCCAGATGGCCCCGCGGCCCACCCTACCAGCTGCTCCCAGGATGTCGGCCCTGGCCACGGGCCCGGGCCCGGAATTCCTGGAGAAGGCTGATAGGCAGCAGCTGCTAGAACCCTGGGGAGGCCGAGCGTGCTGAGTGCGCGCATCGGCGCGGCAGCGGCCTCTGCGTGCCCCCCGGCCCTCCCCCAGAGCAGCTGCACCCCGGGGTGGGGCTGGGTCCCTGTGACCCCGGACATCTGGGCCCGCAGCACACGCCAGCCTCGAGGAAGGCATGTCGATGGCCTCCCCTCCTGTTTGCCTTGGACACGTTCCTGACGCCTCTTGTGTGATGGGGTTCTTCCAACCTGTCCTCGGGTCACCCTCACGGCCGCATCCAGGGACCGCCGGTCCCCAGACCTCCGGCCCCATCGGAAACCCCGGAGAGCTGGTTTGAAATGGCCGTTCCAGGGGCCCCGCCCCGGGAGGCCAGTGCCATCGGTCTGGGAGCGGGTGCAGGGATCTTGATCTTTGACAAAGGCCCCAGGCAGTGGCGACGCCAGCCCTCCCCCGGCCACACTTGGGGAAACACCGACACGGGTGGGATATTCTCCTCTTCCCTGCCATGCGACCCATCCACAAGGGGGACCTCTGTTTTCTCTCTCTCTCTAGATAGAAATTCCCGTAGTTAGACACGTATAGATACACTGATATGTATTACGTGAGTTTCCTGTGGCTGCCATTACAAATGCTCACCAACCACGTCACTTAAAAACCACAAAAGAACACTCTCCCTCTCTCCGGAGGCCAGAGGTCCAGATCGGGGTGTCACAGGGTCACCTCCCCTGAAGGTTCTGAGGGACGGTCCTTCCTGCCTCTTCCCGCACCTGGGGGCTCCAGGCGTCCCTTGGCTGTGGCCACATCGCCCAGTTTCTGCCTCTGTCGTCCCACAGCGTCTCCTCTGACCGTGTTGACTCCTTGCCTGTGTCCCATAAAGACGCGTGTCCTTGGGTTTAGGGCCCGCTCAGATGATCCAGGATGATCTCATTTGAGATCCTTAGCTTAATTACGATGGCAAAGAGCATGTTGCCAAATCCGGCCACAGTCACCGGCCTCTCCTCCTGCTCCCCCTGCCCCCCGCCCCCGGGAAAGCTCATCACATCCCTGCCTTCAGGCACCATTGACATGCCAGGTTGTCCCGCGTCCCAGGGTCAGAGGAGACAGCTGCTCTGGGGTGGGGGTGGGGGGGGCGTCCGGAGGGACAGCCGGGCCCCTTGCTTCGCTGGTGCATGTGCAACACAGAACCGCCGGGGAGCTTTCCTGCTCTGCCGCCATGAGCTGTGGGCCGGAGGTGGAACTCTCCCAGGAGCGGAGAGTCAAGGCTGGAACTTACTAAAGTACAAATGACTGCTAGCAGATCAGCTGGCAGGCAGGAGCAAGTGTGGAGGAGCCGGGCCTCCGGGTCCCCAGGGCAGGGACCCCGGCCTCAGCCGGCGACCACGGGGTGCCTCCCCGAGGAGGTGGTGCAGAACTGCCCGCCACCAGGGGGCAGCAGAGCACCAGGGATCGGTTTATAAATCTAGATCCCGGGGTCCCGATTATTACCCCGGTAAGTGGCAATACCCCTCCCCTCCCCCCGTCTAGGGAGCCCCTCCCCTTCATTCCAAATAAGTGTGTTCCTTAGCGTATAGAACACCAGGCAGAGGTCCAGAAAGGTCCGCAAGTGAGGCAGGAATAATTTCGCACCCACGGTTTTGCCCACGCAGAGGCCCAAGCATCTTACTCATGATTCAAAGAAGGTTCCTGCGCGGGGCGCCTGGGTGGCTCCGTCGGTTGAGCGACCGACTTCGGGTCAGGTCATGATCTCATGGTTCGTGAGTTCGAGCCCCGCGTCGGGCTCTGGGCTGACGGCTCGGAGCCCGGAGCCCGCTTCGGATTCTGTGTCTCCCTCCCTCTGCCCCTCCCCCACTCATGCTCCGTCTCCGAAATAAATAAACCTTGAAAAAAATAAATTATAAAAAAACCCAAAAAACAAAGAAGGTCTCTGCGGACCAGCCCCAGTACTGCAGACGTTCTCCAAGTGGGGAACCCCGGGGAACCCCGGGCCCGCAGCACCAGCCTCACCTGGGGGCTTGTTGGAAATGCAGATGCTCGGGCCCCACCCCAGACCGACAGACAGCCTCAGAATCTTTGGGGGCTGGGCCTGGTCCCTTGGGTTTTAACAAGCCTTCCGGGGATTCTCGGGGCGCCGCTCCACGTTGGGAGCTACCCCTTGTGATGAGTCAGGCAAGACGGGAGCAGTGATTGATTTCCAGACACGTGTCGATGCGGCTCTGAGGAAGAAAAGGAAGAACGCGGAAGGGGCAGCGTGCTCCCGGGGGGCTGTTCTAGAGCAGGGCATCCCCCTCTGTGGGCCTCTGTCCTCATCGGGCCAGGTGGTGGTTTACCCTGCTGGATGGATGAGTCAGTCGTGGTCGCACCGCGTCGTGACCCAGCTGGAATGATTTCCAGGAGGAGGAATTAGACCGTGGCCTCAGGGTTACGGGTTCTCTACAACGAGCATGGATGTGGCTAAAAAGGAGCCACGGGGCCTTTTCCAGGCGCCAGAATAGCGGCCACCCATCGGGAGGCCACAGGGAGGGAGGGCTCAGGTCCCTGCTCCACACTCGCACGAGCTGGGCCACCCTGCTCAGTGACTCAACCTCTCTGATTCCTCCCTTCCTGTCCCTGAACAGTGGGGACGGTAACAGCGCCCACGGCCACATAAGCAGGATGCATCCAAGAGAAACGAACGCTTAGGTTCACATAGGAACCTGTCTGCGGATGCGCTCGGCCCCTGTTCACAGCAGCCAGAGAGGGGAAACCACCAAACGTGCACCCGCGACGATGAGTAAGCAAAATGGGGTCCGTCCTGCGATGGAATAGTTCATGGGCCACGGGTGCACGCTATGTGGGCTCACCCTGACAGCTGCGTGAGAGAAGCCGGTCACGAAGACCGTGCGGTGTATGATCCCGTGGCTCCGAAACATCCAGAACAGGCACATTCACAGGGACAGCAGATTCGTGGGGGGCCAGGGCTGGTGAGGGTAGAAGGATTGAAGGGGAAGCCTGAGGGTCCAGGGTGATGGAATGTTCTAGAATTGACTGTATTGACAGCGTGACTCTGAATATGCCGAAAACTGACTTGTTCACGTTCAGTGGCTGAACTGTGTCAGGGGTGGATAAGATCTCTTAAAAGCTGTTAAAAAAACGAAACAAAACAAACCGTGTTTTTGCCCAGGAGATGCCCTAAAGCTATTTTTGTTGTTAATGGGGGGGCGGGGGGCGGGTAACCTATGAACTTTTAAATTTTTCCCAAATTGCTAAGCAAACACGTTTAGGAAAGGTACCTGAGCTCAATTCCATCTCCAAGTTGGGGACCCTTGCCCCTTGTTCAAGGTCAGGCCCCCATAACAGCAAAGCCAAGCCCATCAAATCGTGGCTTGTTTTCAAAGGCTGCAGACTTTCCGGGTTGGCTTTTGTCTGTAAACACCGGGCAGACCTCAAGATGGGTTAAGCCCCTAGGATCTTCAGGGCCTTGGGGCTAACTTTTCATCAGAAAAATCCCAGCGGCTCCAGGCCCCCGGGGGGGCAAGGTCCAGATCCACAGCTGTCCTTGAAGGCAGCCGCCAGGGAGGCCTGCCCAGACCTTATCTCCAGAAGGAAGTGTCCCCACCCTGCTCCAAATGTTTGTCCAGAAGGAGAGGGCCCAAGCAGAGACGCAGCGGGCCAGAGGGAAAGTCACCGGGGAAAGGGGGGGGGGGGGGGCTCCTGCCACATGGGCTGAAGGAGTCTGCGGCCCTGTCTCCCTCCTGCTCAGGCCCTCCCATGGCCTCCCATCACCCTGCCACACGCTTCAGGGTCAGGGGGCACCCCCAGGGCCTCCCCTATCTGCCAGCACAGACTCTTTAGCCCCGCTCCCCACACCCCTGGGCCTTTGCATGGGCTATGGTGGGAAGGCTCCACCAGGTCCCGGCTGCATGCCCTTGGGCAGGTCACTCCCTCCGGGGCCTCCGTCCCCACTGTCGTGTGAGGAGCCTCAGCCGGCTGCTTGGGAGAAACCCATTGCGTTGAAGCAGGCCCAGGTCAGACTCCGAGGCTCAGGAGGGAGCGGGTGCTCTGACTGGCTCCCACCTCCGAGGCGGCTCCTTCTCCAGACTCGGCCTGCTGGCCGCCCACTCATCCTTCCAGCCGCAGCTCCCCTCCTGCCCTCCCTCCAGAACCTTCCAGAATGCCCAGGCACCGCAGGGCTCCCGAGCTCATCTGTGATAGTCTGGGGGCCTGTTTGGAGGGCTGAGCTCCCCGCGTGGCCCCCCACTCCGCGCATCTGCAGGCCCCGCCTCCCCGGCCTTGCCGGCTGCAGGCTCTCTACGAAGGAACGTGTTCAACGGAGTGAGTTTCCAAGATGCTCTCTCTGCCAGTATCTCCTTGGGCCTTCACCCGCACCCGGAGGCAGGAAACAGGCTGTTGCTCCAGTGTAGGGATGAGAAACAGCCTCAGGGGACGTGGCTGGAGGCCGGCCGCCTCCTCCTCAGCTTCCCGGGGTTCCTTTCAAGGAACAAAGCGGCCAGGCCCAGCCAGGGCAAGAGGCCACGCGTCCTTTGGCCGCGGAGAGCCTGTCCCTGCGGCTCGGGCCGTGTCTTTGCTGATGCATCAGTCCTGGCCCCGGAGCAGGCGGCCAGCCAGAGCCCGGCTGCCTCCCCACCCAGCCCGAGGCCCCGTGTGCCAGCTCTGTATCCTGCCCCCGCAGGAGAAGAGGGACATGGTCCTAGGGGACCCTGAGGACCACCCTTCTGGAAGCAAACGTGGACAAGCTGATTAGGCCGGCGTGAGGACATGGTTTTGTGCAGCCAGCTCCTGCGACCGCCCAGAACGGGCAACGGAGACTGGGGCCGGGCCAGACCTGGATGCAAACCCCGGCTCGTCTGTGTCCCTGCAAGGTGACCTCAGGAAAGCCCTGACCCCCCCCCCCCAACGTCCCTCCCCAAAACAGGGGCAAGGGGAGTGTGGTAACACCCTTACCGTGAAGGACAGTCACCAAGGGAAGTGGCAGGCACCGTGCTGGACGCGTGCGTCCTTTGTTAGGTTACTTCTTTGTGAAACCTTTGCTCGCTTGTAAAATTCCCGAGAAGTCCTCGAGGACGACGCAGAGCGAGGGAACGCTGCATTTTCGGGGTCGGGAGGATTGGGGGTTCCTGTCTGGGGGAAGGTGTGGACGGCCGGGTGCTGCTGGATGGGGCTGGGGGGGATGGTGAGAGGGGTTTAGGGGGCCCTGGGGGGACACTGAGAGCGAGCCGCTCTGGACGGCTGAGCCTCTCCTGCCAGGGAACAGGGAGACGCGAACGTTGAGCGCTGGGGCAGTGGGCACGGGGGCAGGTGGGCGTCCCCTCTGTCCAAGGCGGCCGCAGGGACTGTTGGACTGTTTCCCCGAGCAGCTTGCAGAGCCCCCGCGGGGCCTCGGGATTTGTCTGGGGGACGCGTTACTGTCACTGGCCGTCGGCCGGGGAAGCCAAGTCTGTGTTGGTGGGGTAAAAACCGCGTGCTGAGGCCGGCAGGGTCCTCCTAGCCCTGGACCACCTCCCTCTGGACGGTGAGAGGAATACTGTCTGTCTTGTTTAAGCCAACGTACCGGGGGGCCTCTTTGTCACAGCAGACAAAGCTGTGGGTACACTGTGCCCTAACTAAGACACACGGACTTACGAATGTACCCGAGAGGCTGCCTCGATTCTCACACCGCGGGTGGCCCCGAGGGCCTCTGCCTCCTCTCTGTGACACACCACCGCTGCTGAGCTTCTGGAAGCTACGGGCAAGATCATCAACCCTTCCTGACTCCGGCAGAGAGGGGAGACGTTGCCAAATGCATGCTCGTTGCACGCTCCAAGCCCTGGCCACAGGCCATTGGCATCACCTGGGAGCTGGTCAGACGTGCTCAGACCTTCTGCGTCGGCCTCTGCACGTAACGACCCTCGGCTGGGAGCTCTGATCTCAGCTCCTCAGAGCTTCGTGTCTGCCCTGTGCTGAGTCCCTAGGGGTGTCCTCTGGGCTCCCCACGAGGGAACTGGGAAGCAGGAGGGTCTCGGTTGCCCACCTCTGCTGTACAGAAGGCAAAAGCACACCGTGTGCTTTATTCGACAAGGTTCTGCAGGTTGATTTGCTAAAGGGGAGGAATGTGGAAATCCTGGTCCTGGGCCGCGGCCCCTCTAATGACCACTTCAGGGATCGGGGGAGGCTCCGGGGCTGGAGGCAGCAGAACAGCTGAGAGAAGCATCAGAATCCCCAGCATTTCTCAGGCGTCCACATTGGACAGCACCCCCGTGTCCTCTGGAGCAGGCAACCTCCGTGGGTGGAAAGGTCTGGAGTCTCGTCACCGGGTGCCTTTGAGACTTTTCTTTCTATGAGTTTCATTCAAGGGTTCAGTGGGTAAATGTTTACTCTGTGCCGGGCACTGTTCTGTGCATTGGGAATAGCGCACTGCTCAGACCCAACAAACTTGTCTCGCGGAGGTTCCGTTTTTCCTCCGTGCGTGTCCGGGAGAGAGACTTCGAGGCAAAGGGGCGAGCCGGTGCAAAGGTCCTGAGGTCAGAGGGATCGGGAGAGCTTGTGGAACATGGCGGCTGCCTGGAGTGCTGTGACTAGTCAGTAAGGGGACGGGGCTGGAAGGATGGGGGGTGGGGCAGTCACAGGTTCACGGGGGGGGGGGGGGGGGAGGTGCGGTACTGATCTGGTGTAGCAGATCTGCTGGGTACCTCCCCCAGACGCAAGTAAGCCCTCTGAACTCGCCATTGTGGTTCATGCCAACCGCCTGTTGCCTGAAGTGCCCTGTCTGAGACCTTCTTTGGCCTCAGGAACAAGTTCAGCATGCATCAGGGGCCCCCGAAAAGCCCGAGGGTCGGGTGACCAACTTGTGCCAACTTTGCCCAGATCACTCCCGTCTTTAGCACTAAAGTCCCAGAGAACCCGGGAGATGCCTTAGTCCCAGGCAGACTGGAATGGTCGGTCACCCTTGGAGGAGTTAATGTCCCATGAGCGGCCCTCTAGCAAAGGACAAGCAGGAGTATATCATCCCCAGCTCCCTGCCCTTCAGGCAGGGCGCTGCAAGTCGTCCCCTGGGGTCCCCAGCAGGCTGCCCGCTCAGGACCTCCCTCCTCATTGTCTTGCCCCTGATCTGTTCCCTTCTACATTCCCTCATAAACTACTCGTACCAAATCCTTGTCTCAGGCTCTGTATCCGGAGGGCCCGACCTCACACACCAGGCAGAGGGGCTCATGAATATTGTGGGGAGACTAAGCCACCCACGTGAGCTGCCCCTGTCCTGTGGGGAAGGGTCTTGGAACCTGGGGGCTGTCCCTGTCCTGAGTCCCCTCCAGACCCGCTCTAAGCTTGGCCTCGAGTCAGAGCGCACGTGACAGCCGAGAAGCCGGAGCCGCGGGGTGCTTCCCCGGACGCTGAGGTCACGTAGGCTGCTCTGCCACGTTGGCCTCCCCAACGGCCCCTCAGCAGCCCTTCCCCAGCGTCGCCAAGGGTGAGCGGCCTTTGTCCTCAGGCAGAGGCGGGGTGATTGCCGGGAACCTCTGGGCCTGGAGGCAGCTCCCGGGCTCTCTGAGGCCCAGTCAGCATCTCTGTGCTGACTCTGGCCGGCGTGCTCAGCCACGGCTTGGTTTGGAGCCCAGGGGCTGCCACCGGCCTGCTGACCTGGCCTGCCCTTGTGCCTCTGTCCTTCGCTTGGCTGTGCCGGGGCTGACCTGGAATCCCTCTCCTGGCCCCGGCCCCGGCCCGTCTCCCTATTGCCCAGATGTGCCGGTGGACCGGAGCAGGGCAGCCCGCGGCCCCTTCCCCACACTCGTGGCAAAACCCGAGCTTTCCGACCGCCCCCCAACCCCGGTCCGCGATGCTGGTGGCCTTTCCCGCCCTGACGATCCTTCCAGAAACCCCTTCCCCCACACCTGAGTTGCATCCTGCCTTAATATCCGCTCGTGGAAAGTTCTTCGTTCTCCAAGATTTTTTTTTTTTTCTTTTTTATCATGGCTGTGCAGTGACTCAGTTACGAGGTCTGCAAACCTAAAGGAGGCACCTTTCCTTTCAGATGGAAAGATTCGTTTAGATTCAGAAGACGAACCAATGGGTCCCTCTTACCCTTCCTGGAGCCTCACTTGTTTTTTTTTTTTCCTGTCATTAAGTCACTTCCGTGTCCCAAACTGGGATCCAGGTGTTAACCCGTTCTCTTTGGGGGCCTTGCAGTAGGAACCCACGTATTAGAGCCTAGGGAGGGGGAGCCAGTCCTCGGTGGTTCGAAGGGGTTGTTTTTCGCGTAATGAGCATGACCATTTTCTAAGTGTTCGCCGTGTACCGTATCCGATCTCAGTGATGTTCTCAGCCTCCCTGTGAGGTGCTCCAACTGCTGTCCCCATTTCAGAGTTGAGGAGACAGACGCTCAGGAAGCCTAAGTCATTTGCCCCAAGACACACAGCAGAACTTGGACCTAGATCTCCGAGGGAGGGCCAGAGGGGCCCCGGGTGACTCATTGTGGAGTGTCTCACGATTGCTTTTGGAATCAGCATGTGTTTCAGTCGTCTGTCTTCTTGTGGGTTTTGTTTCTCCAAATCAAAACCATTTGTTGTTGTTTTTGATTTCGTTGGGTCCGAGTAGGACCTCCCCAACGCCGGAGGAGATGTCTTTCCAGAATAAATGGAAACCATGTACACAATAGTCGTCAAATGCTTTAGCAGGAAATAAATCATATAGAATAACGCTTGAAAAGCTGAAATCAATCTGTGTGGGCAGCTGGTTTAACCCCAAAATTGGTTCCAGCCTTTAAAAAAGAAAAACCCGTTCCCCTCTTTTTCCTGTGAATTTCAGCTTTTTTTTTTTTTTTTCTTACGCAAATTTTCCAGACCTGGCTTTCTGAGATGTTGGTGATGAGTCAGCCATTCTGCTTATCTGAATGCTAATAAGGGCCACCCTGATACTCAGTGTGTTCCTTCAGGCAAACCCACCAAGGTGGCCCCGAGGGGTGTCCAGACGTGAGCACTTAAGTGTGGCCAGTGGCCACGGATGGCCCCATCCGGGGAGCTCTGCCAAGCCCTTTCCTGTTGGGGGGTCCCTAGCCAGACCTCCTAAATCCTCAATGCCCGGGAATCTGCATTTTTTAAAAAAAAATTTTTTTTTTTCAACGTTTATTTATTTTTTTGGGGGACAGAGAGAGACAGAGCATGAACGGGGGAGGGGCAGAGAGAGAGGGAGACACAGAATCGGAAACAGGCTCCAGGCTCTGAGCCATCAGCCCAGAGCCCGACGCGGGGCTCGAACTCACGGACCGCGAGATCGTGACCTGGCTGAAGTCGGACGCTTAACCGACTGCGCCACCCAGGCGCCCCTGGGAATCTGCATTTTTAAATGTTTATTTACTTTGAGAGAGAGAGATCAATCGATCAGGGGAGGAGCGGAGAGAGAAACACCGAGAGAATCCCGAGCAGGCCCCGCATTGACATCGCAGAGCCCGGCACGGGGCTCGAACTCACACACCATGAGATCGTGACCTGAGCCGAAATCAAGAGTAGGACACTTAACTGACTGAGACACCCAGGCGCCCCCGGGGAATCTGCATTTTGAGGCACGCCCCACTTTGGACCGGCCGCTCCCCCGAAGGAAGCCCGGGCAGACAGAATTCTCCACCACGGTTCCTGGAGCACAGACGGGGACCTGAGGCCTCAGCCTAAGGTTCACGCGAGGAAACAGTTCCCCGGAATGATGCTGGGTTCCAGCACCCCCTGCCCGGCCCGGCCCCCTGGGTGGCCACGCCTCCCCCGGGGGAACCTCGGTCCCCTTGGGAACAGGGGAGCAGCTCAGAAGCCGCAGAGGGTTTTTCTGTGACCACCTTCTCGGTCCCCATAACGTCGACAAGTAGCTTTGGTGCCATTGCGGTTTTCCTTCCAAACACTGAAAACGCATCTAAGAAAAGTGAGGAATTCTGTCATCCGCGTGTCTCTGAGCACATTTGCAGCAGGAGAAGCACCTGTGTTTCTGGGGTTTCCAGTGACCTATCCGTTCGTTCAACACACCCGAGTGTCTGCCCCTTACACAGCTTGATGTGGACGCGATCCAGGAGCCATGCCCTGCCCGGCCTGGGGCTGACAGCCGGGGGACTGACCAGGGACGGATTATTTAACCAGGGCCTCCGAGAGCTCACAACGGGCTGTGAGCCAGTTTGGGGAGACGGGAGTGTTTCCCTGAGAGCTGAAGGGGGCAGTGGTGGGGCGGGGAGGGGGCTGGGCCGGCCTTCCTGACAGGGAAGGGGCTCGAGGTGTATTAGGATGTGACGCCGGCTGAGGGTCTGGAGGGAAGGCCTCAGATGAGGCCTCACGCACCAGGATGAAGGTTCCAGAACACTATGCCCATCCTCCTCGGGTTGGATAGGAGCCAAGTGAGATCTGCCTCTCGGCTGTCCCTCCGGCCATCGGATGTGACGTTTCTCAGGTGCCCTGGCCCCTGTCGGCTCGGACCCACTCCCGAGTTAGCAGAGGACCATCAGCGGAGACTGGGGAGTAGGGCAACGTTTTCCAGATGTCCAGGGCAGATCCAGGCCTGGCTTCTAAGAAGGACCGTTTGGCTTTCTCAGGTTTACAAACAGCAGGATAAGGTTTCCCTCCTCTCCCTCGTGAGGCCTGCGTGTGAGATGCCAGGGGCCAGGGAGTGCCCACCCTGCCGTCCCCACGGCTCCCGGCGGGGCCCCTCCCGGCCTGGCCTTTGAGGATGTGGGGCTTGCTCTGACGCCTGTCCTCGCTCGTCTAGATCCGTCCTGCACCCTCTGTGTCCTGGGGCCCACCTGTCGGGGCCAGCTGCCCTCAGGGTACTGTAGGGTTTGGCCAGTGGGAGACATCACCAGGAGCTGGAGGAGATAAGTGGGTATTTACTCCGGTAGTTTCCTCCTCGGGGGTCTCGGGCTGTCCGTGTCCCACACCTGCAGGTCTGGGCCCTGCCTATAGACCTTCCAAGGGGGCTGATGGGTCCCTCCTGCTGCCCTCTCCAGGCACCTGCCTCCCCTGTCCCCCCGGGCACGGATGGCTACCGGCACCCCCCTCAGTTATCCTGATGTGGGTGTGCCCACCGGGACCCGCTCTGTCCAGCCCCTGTCCTGGGAGGTGGCTTTCCCCCCCGAGGTACTGAAGCCAAACCCAGGGAAGTCCTGGTCAGTAACCACCTGCTCGCACCCTGCAGCCCCAGCAAGAGTCTGGAGCCCACAGCTGAGGCTTCGCTCTGTGAGTTCCCAAACGCTGGGGCCATTTTAAGCCCGGACCCTTCTGGAACGTATTGGGATCACATGCATGTGACCCACCCAAACTGCCCCTGAACAGTTTGGAATAAATGGGGAGAATCGTCAGGATGCCAGACAGGTGTCGGCAGGACGGGGGTTAGATAAAGCTTGGCCGGGACCCCAGGCGTATCACGGTCGTGTAAAGGGAACGACTGATAATCACCGGGGTCGCCCCGCGCACGTCTTCACGGCGCTCTCTGGCGGGCAGCCCATTCCACAGAAGG
The DNA here is from genome assembly GCF_018350155.1 of Leopardus geoffroyi. Taxonomy (NCBI): domain Eukaryota; kingdom Metazoa; phylum Chordata; class Mammalia; order Carnivora; family Felidae; genus Leopardus; species Leopardus geoffroyi. The sequence continues at coordinate 57,888,331 of NC_059335.1, forward strand.
AAGAGTCGAGGCAGGGAGAGGTCGGGTGACTTGACCCCCAGATAAACTGCTAGTGAGTGCCAGCCTTGGCTGCAGGTCCGTCTGACCCTGAGCCCACGCGTGTAACCCCGCGACATACCCCAGACCTTGCCATGGGATTACCACTGCCCACCCGCCCGCCTTCTTAGGCGGGGACTCAGGTTCACACGGTCGTGAATATTGCCTGGGCTGCTAACATCCCAGGCTCGGTATTGACTAAAGTATTGTCCACTCCGATCCCCAAACGTCTCTCTAAATCTTGGGTATCTTCCGTAGCATTTCTGCTCCCTGTTCAGGGGGTAAAGGAGTGGGTTCTGTCCAGCGCCCAAGTGCCCGGGTTCCAGCCCCCAGGGCAAGTCCTGCATACACGAGGCAGGTTCTGCTCAGCTGGGCCAAGCACAGGGGATTCTGGGACACGCCTCTGACGTGAGCACAGCTCCCCAGCAACCCACAGACCCCCACGCCCCCCCCCCCACCCCGTGCCACCCGGCACAGACACGTTCACCAGTCTGTCGCCGGGCTGAGCCGAGACGCCAGCCGCTCCGACGTGGGGGCTCGGCCCCCGGAATGTGGTGGGGAGGCCCGGTTTCAGATGACAAGACATGTCGCCTGTTTCCCCAGATGGATGTGGAACGTGCCCTCCCTCTGACTCACTCAGTGGCAGACGCTCCCATGCGCGGCACCCCCACGAGGGCCCCCCCGCCCCCAGCACCGCAAACTCAACATACAAACAGCTCATTAGTCTTCTTCCAGAAGCTGCTGGCGGACTTTGTGCGCTGGACCCTGACAGTCCTCACTGCCTGCCCCGTCCTCCAGAATCCGGGGCACCCCTCTCCTCCCCTCTCCTTGCTAGAATCCGGGGCACCCCTCTCCTCCCCTCTCTTTGCCAGAATCCGGGGCACCCCTCTCCTCTCCTCTCCTTGCTAGAATCCGGGGCACCCCTCTCCTCCCCTCTCCTTGCTAGAATCCGGGGCACCCCTCTCCTCCCCTCTCCTTGCTAGAATCCGGGGCACCCCTCTCCTCCCGTGCTCGTTCCGGTGGTGCCCCCATCCAAGATCTCTGCACACCCACGTTCCTTCCCCGGCCTTCCCTCTGCCCGCATCCCTACCCCACTAGACCACACAGCTCCGACTGGTCTCCCCGTTGCCCAGACTTGCCCAACGCGGGGCTTTTGTTTTGTGTTCCAAAGCAGTTTCCCGAGGCAAACTCACCTCACGTACCATTAGCCGTTCGGAAGTGACACGGCCGCTGGCATCCAGTGATCTTAACGATGTTGTACGACCTTCTGCTCTACCAAAACGTGTCCCTCCCTTCGAAGTAAGGCCCCTCCCCCCCCCCCCCCCAGGCCCCGTCTCCGGATTTTTCTATTCTGGACGTTTCGTACACGTGGAATCACACACGACGTGACCCCTCGCGTCTGGCGTCTTTCCCTCGGCGTGAGGTTTTCCAGGTGGATCCGTGTCGTAGCATGTGTCAGCTCTTCCTTCCTTTTTAGGACAAAATGGAATTCCGTCGCACGGCTAGACCACATTTGGTTAGTCCATCATCGGTTGCCGGCCACTCGGGCTGTTGGCCAGCTTTCACTGATGTGATTGGTGCTGCTGGGAACATCCGTGTACGAGCACTTGTTTGAGTCCCTGATTGCATTGCCCTGGGTATATACCTAGGAGGGGGATGTCTGGGTCACGAGGTGACCTTGTGTATAATCTCTGAGGAGCTCGTGTCCGTCCGCACGTTCTTTGACCTTTAAAGGTGGAGGCTAATTCCCCTCCCTTCAGCAGGGGCCAGACTCACTTCTCAAGTCTCACTTCTCACCGATGGGACGTGGCGAAAGTGATGCCGTCCCACCTCCTTCTCCCTCTCTTGGGTCATTTGCTCTGGGGGAAGCCAGCCGTCATGCCGGAAGGACACTCGAGCAGCCTGTGGAGAGCCCGTGTGGAGAGAAACTTGGGGCCTCCCTCCGACGGCCAGTACCAACATGGCGGCCGTGAGTGGATCCTCTGTCTGCCATCACGCCTGCGTGTTGGCCCCAAGAAATCCAAGCCAGAACTGTCCCACTGAGCCGTTCCCAAGTACCGGGGCCACAGAAACGATGAGCGATCATAAATGTTTACGGTTAACTGTTGGGGGGTGATTTGTTACACAGCAATAGCTAGCTGATACACCCGTCCGCCCATGCATTCCCCCTGCAGTGGCTAGAATGGAGGAAGCACCCATGCTGCATGCATAGAAGCAAAAAGAAGGAATGAGTGAATAAATGAAGAAGAAGAAATGCTCTCTTCGAAGGAAAGCGTCTCCCAGGCAACCATGTATCTGCCAAGTAAGACATCTGCCTCCAAATAAATGCACTAGGAATGGTGGTATTGGGTCATCCATGGGTGGTGAAAACCTCGCGGGGGACAACGTCTGGAGGAACAGATTTCATAGTCTCAAAGTATTTCCCCACAGATTATTTATAATTTACAAAGGGGAAAATGGTCACTTTTCCGTGGAGACAACAAGCAGACACAAGCCTATTCAAGCGGTCCAAACTGACATCAGCAACCTCCAGGCCACCCACGCCAGCCTGGCAGGTGGGAGCCGAGGCCGGTGGCCCCCACGTGGCTCCGCAGAGCGCGCTCCCAGCCGAGCAGGGCTGCCCCACCCCGACCCGGGCAGAGGCACCAGCCCTGGGTCCAGGAGCACCGGCCACACAGCATATGGTCATTCTACAAACGGGCCCTGTTCCAGGATGGGCTGTGAGTCTTCTGGTGATCGCTTCTGTATTTATGTTGCACATTTGGGGCGAGCATGCTCATTCCCAGATTCAACTACCTCCATCTGTTTGTCATCGTAGGAGGAAGAGAAATCCAACATATCTTGGACCAAAAGCACAGTGATTTTCTGTTCACGAGAGAGAAGCTTTCTGTGAGCCTCCCGCTTTACAGGGAACTTACGAACTGATTTTGAGGAATCGGTTTTTTCCTGGGGCTAATACGCTTTCGAATCTGTGTGTTTTAAAAAAAAAATTTATTTAACGTTTATTTGTTTTTGAGACAGAGACAGAGCATGAGCAGGGGAGGGGTGGAGAGAGAGAGAGACACAGAATCAGAAGCAGGCTCCAGGCTCCGAGCCATCAGCCCAGAGCCCGACGCGGGGCTCGGACCCACGGACCGCGAGATCGTGACCTGAGCGGGAGTCGGACTCTCAACCGACTGAGCCACCCAGGCGCCCCCAATTTATGTTTTAAAAAACACTAACGTCATCAATATTAGACCAAACCAGCGTCACGTCTCTGGAGAGGATGTGGTCAGAGGGACATAACATCACTTCCGTGGTATTCCTGCCCCGAACGCGAGAACCTAGGTCTGATTTTGAGGCAGACCCCAAGCGAGGGACATTGTGCCAAACAGCTGGCCTGTAGACTTGAAAACTGAGGCCACGGAAGACCAAAAAAAGGCCACGTGCCCCCTTCCTGCGCAAAGGAGACCCAGGAGACATGGCAGGTAAACGCAGTGTGGGGTCCCTGGGCGGTGATGTGGTTTAGAAAAAGAAAACACAGCTACAGAGGACATAGTTAGGACAGCTGGGGCGATTTGAACCCGGACCAGAAGTGAAATGGATTGGATACCAGAATGGTATGCGTGCAAATTTCCTGCCTTCGATCTGCACACCGTGGTCAAGCAAGACAACGTCCTTGTTCTCGAGACCTGTACACCCAAGGATTTTTAAACCGCTTCATCGACGTAGGAGCGACGTTCAGAGAGCTACCCGTGTTTAGCGTGTGCCCCTTGATGGGTTTGGAGATGAAGACACCTCCGCGAACCCGTCGCCACGATCCGTGCCGCAGGCTGCCCATCGCCTCGAAGGTTTCATTCATTCATTCATTCATTCAGAGCGAGCACACTTAGCGAGGGACCCACCCTCCCAGCACGCTGTTGGGCACACGGCATGGCATGTGGGCTTTGTGCTGTGCCGCAGGTCTGTGGGACTTGGTCATCTTACAGAACGGAGCCCACGCGCCCTTGGACTACTCCCTCCGCCCCTGCGAGTTGGAGCATCGGATTCGACGGATTCGTGGTCTCGGGCAGGGTGTCCTTCCTTCAGGCTGTGTCCCAGTCGGTGCTGTGCATTTGCGCCCTTTCTTTTGGGGGGACGTTTGGGCTGCTTCTGTCACACGGATGCGTGGGTAAAAGACGGAGAAGACGTCTTTTATGTCGGAGAAGACGCGTACATGTACATCCACCCAGACCTGGAGCTGCCGGGTTTCGGTATCTGGACTGGACTGTAACCACTGAGAGGGCAGACCCGTCTGTTTCCCCACCCAAGTGCCCAGAACGGAGAGCAGCGTCACACGGGAAGTGGACACTCATGGCTCGTCCTTGGGTCAGAGATGTAGAACCCAGAAGCGGTGGGACAAGGGGAAGTTTCTGCAACAGTCCAGAGAAGGAACGGGGTGAGTTGAGCCTTCTTGTAGTTCCTCAGACATGTCGGGCACACCGGCGCCCCAGGACCTTTGCACCTGCTGTGCCCGCTCCCTGGAATGCCCTTCCCCGGTGATCTTACTTCCTCAGCACCCTCTGTGAGACCTTCCTTCCTGGGCTGCTCCAGCTGAGAGTTCTGCAGCCGCCCCCCTGCCCCCCACCACACTGCGCGTCCCTCCCCTATTTATTTGTTCCCCAGAGCGCTTTCGGAAGCTTATTTTCATTTATTTGTTTTATCGTCCCTCTCTCCCGCTAAAATGTAACCTCCACAAAGGCAGGATTTTTTTGTTCTCTTCAGTCCCTCCCAAATCCCCAGTGCCTAGCAGAGTATCTGGGACATAGTAGGCATTTAATAAATATCTGGCAACATCAAAAAAACAGGAAGAGGGGGAGGGAAAGGAAAGAAGAAAGGAACGGAGGGAAGGGAATAATCAGCACTCTCCCCTCCTCCTAGGCCAAAGCTTCCGCAGCCCCGCTTGGGGACCCCTCAAGTCCCCCCAGCTTCCAAGTGCCACGTAGGAGCTGGTCTCCGATTTGCGTCAGCCCACGCTCGGCCCGAGGCCGTTGGCCAGGGAGAGACCTGGCCTCTCCCCAGGATGGAGTCTTCTCAAAGGCGATTGACATTTCCACTTAAAAAGACATTGTCCAGCCCGAAGAGGCTCATTGCACACTTCCTGCCTGCGGCTTACTCAGCTGTGGCCCGGGCCGGGCCAGCTCTGGCTTTTCATCCCCCTGGAGCATTCAGAAGATCCCCCGCTCCAGCCAGTTTGGGCTGCCCGCGGCCCACCTGCCATCTGTGAGCCCCTTCCTGCAGGCAGCCCCCCGTTCTCCTCTCACCCGCTAGAGGCAGAGTGCGCGTCCAGGCTGCTGGGCAGATCCGGAGTGGGACCCGCAGAGCCGGGCTTAGTGGACGGTCCCAGCCAGAGGCTGGGGCTCTGTCTCGATCTTATCTGGGTTCTGTCTCGTCTTGGCCAGAAAGGACTGTGGCTGCTTTAACCCTGTGGATGGGCCCTCCCACCCACGAGGACTCATTTCATGACTTACTCGTTCACTAAATTGATACTTACTGTGTACCGACTATGTGCCGAGCACCATTCTAGGGGCTAGGAGTGTCCACGCACGTGCGTGCGTGTGTGTGTGTGTGTGTGTGCGTGCGTGTGTTCGATACGTTTCTATGGGAGGAGCAGGTGATGGGTCACACTCGTCGTGCGTAGCCGGCCGGCCAGGCCCCCAGGAGGCTCAAACAAGGTGAGCCGTGACCTGGGTGGACTGTGTCCCCGCGTGGTCACCCCGGAAAAACTGCTTTGGGACGAGCCCTGCTCCCAGCAGCCTCCACCCTGAAAGCTGTGTGGGTGTCCGAGCGCTAGGGGTGAGCCGGTGAGGTTTTGCCCAAGTACCCGCCAGGCCAACACAGTGTGGTAGAGAGTGCAGCTCCCGCGACTGCCCCCCACCTGGGAGGAGCCAGGGGTGGGCAGTCGATGGGACCAGAGAGAGCAGGAACGGAAATGCAGAGCAGGGACGGGGAGCCCAGCGCTGTTCCCCATCCCGCTCTGCTTTTCACTAGCAGAAGGAGGCCTGGGGCTGCTTCGAGAATCTTCTGAGCCCAGGGAGCGCCTGGGGGGCTCAGTCAGTTAAGCGTCCGCCTTCGGCTCAGGTCAGGATCTCACGGTTCGTGACTTCGAGCCCCGCGTCGGGCTCCGTCCTGACAGCTCAGAGCCCGGAGCCCGTTTTGGATGCTGTGTCTCCCTCTCTCTCTCTGCCCCTCCCCCACTCGCTCTGTCTCTCTCAAAAATAGACATTAAAAAAAGAGAGTCTGTTTCTTGGTTTGTTTCTTTGTTTCTTAAATTCTACCTACGAGTGAAATCATATGATACTTGCCTTCCTCTTACTCGTTTCGCTTAGCATTATCCTCTGTAGCTCTGTCCGTGTCGTTGCCAATGGCAAGAGTTCATTCTTTTTTATGGCTGAATAATATTCCATCGTATATATGCCACATCTTCCTTATCCATTCATCTATCTGCCCATGGACACCTGGGCTGCTTCCATAACGCTGATATAAATATAGGGGTTCACATATCCCTTTGAATTAGTGTTTTTGTATTTTGGGTGTAAATACCCAATAGTGCAATTACTGAATTGCAGGGTAGTTCTATTTTTAACTTTTTTGAAGACCCTCCATACTGTTTCCCAGGGTGGCTGCACGAGTTTGCATTCCCACCAAGAGTGCACGAGGGGTCTTTGTCTCCACATCCTCGCCCACGCCTGACGTTTCCTGTTGTTGTTGTTGTTGTTGTTGTTGATTTTAGCCATTCTGACAGGTGTGAGGTGAGATCTCACTGTGGTTTTGAGTTGCCTTTCCCTGAGGATGAGCGATGTTGAGCATCTTTCCATGTGTCTGTTGACCACCTGGGTGTCTTCTTTGGAGAAATGCCTGTTCATGCCTTCTGCCCATTTTTTTTTTTTTTTTGACGTACATTTTTTAAAATTTTTTATTTTAAAAATGTTTTCAATTTACACCCAGATTAGTTAGCCTATGGTGCAACAATGATTTCAGGAGTAGATTCCTTAGTGCCCCTTCCCCACTTAGCCCATCCCCCCTCCCACCACCCCTCCAGGAACCCTCAATGTGTTCTCCATATTTATGAGTCCCTTCTGTTTCATCCCCCTCCCTCTTTTTATATTATTTTTGTTTCCCTTCCCTTATGTTCATCTGCTTTGTCTCTTGAAACCCTCTGCCCATTTTTTAATTGGGTTATTTGCTTTTTTGAGTGTTGAGTTGTATCAGTTCTTTATAGATTTGGGACACTAAGCCTTTGTCAGATATGTCATTTGCAAATATCTTCTCCCGTTCCGGAGACTGTCTTTTAGCTTTGTGGATTGTTTAAAACTCTGGAACGCTTTGTGAATCTGTGTGTCATCGCTGAACAGGGGCCGTGTTGTCCTCTCTGTACTGTTCCAGTTTTAGCGGACATTTATCATGCAGCTTTCATGGGACACTTAGCAAAAGAGCTGTTGTTGACTCATCTCTGCGTAGACATAACACTCTTGGGCACGCCTAACGCCGCAGAAACCGACGAGTTGAGGAAGACCCTAAACGTCTTCACTTTCAGACGCTGGCTCTTCCACGTCACCTCTGCACTCAGACTGATCGCGGTCCCCGTTCTCTGCGCCACCAAGGGCGTGGTGACGGCCGCCCTTCTTAGGAGAGTCCACATGTCAGGACTAAAGCTTCAAGCCCACTTCGCAATCATGACATGGAGCAACAACGAGAGACCCCTGCATACGAGATGCGCCCCTGCCTGCAGAGATGCTGAATGGGGGGTGGGGTGGGGGGAGTTCAGGACACACGGTGGTCACACAGCCCAGCCCACGACACCTGCGTCACGACCACCACCTGTGGGACAGTGATGTACGACGTGTAAACCAACTCAGAGATGTCAAGAGTGTGGACTGTGCCTCTCAGGTTGGAGGAGATGTGGCCTCTCGTTCCCAAGGGGAGGGAAGCGGAGGGCCTGGTCCTCCCGGCTGGAGCTGGCTTTGCGCAAGGCCTCGCACCTGCAGGGCTGTGGAAGCAAACCCGGCTGGCCCCGGGCCAGTGAGAAGGCAGCGTGGAACTATGGGAGATGAAGGGTCAGGTTTGAAAGAGACAGAAACCGCTGCATTGGGTCTGAACTGGTGAACTGGGACTTCCTCGTACTTCGAAAAGGGGAACAGGCGTTTGAATGAAGTGAATGAGGGGGGCTCGCCTCCCCATTTGAACGTCTTCGGCCGTGAGTGAAGAGGGTGAGGGGAAATCAGCCTGGAGAAGCCTAGCTGTGATCACGTGCTTCTCGTGGTTCGGGGACGAGATTTCTGGTGTTGACGTGGAACCAGGTGGGTTCCGTTTCCTGCCCTGATGGTCAGGTTCGCCATCGGCCACCCGGCGGGGTGAGCGCTGGGCAGTCAGCCCGCCCATGCCACTCTCCTCACCATTCCAGAGCCACCGTGGGGCTCCAGGGCCCCGTGGATGGGACCTGCTCAGGCCCGACGACTCTCCTCTGCGCCCAGCTTCCGTTTTCTGGAACAGAGGCTGCTGTCTGAAGCCGACGGCTTTGGGTTTCTGGGCCCCGCCTCCCAGGGCCAGGTAAGGCCCAGAACGTCGGAAGGGATCGCCGGGCCGTGCACCACGGCCAGGGCCACTGCTAGCTCACAGCTGGGTTTCAGCCCCCGATGCCCCGGCCAGGTGTATTTGTTCAGTGCCCAGACTACACAGCCACAGGAGTGCAGCGGTGGCCTCGGTCAGCAGAGGTTACGTCTTGGGAACACGCAGCGTCATCCTGCATTCGCTGAACAAGTATTTACCAAGCTCCTAATGCCCATGCCAAGCACGGTGCCACACACATCAGGTCCGACAGGATGGCCAGAGGCGGCCAACAGATATTCTCTCGCTCACCCAGATTGATTGGTGATGCCTGCCTGGAGAGCTGTGATCCATCTGTGATGTCTGCCACGGCCACGGTTCTGTTTGCCAGCTTGTCCGGTGGAGGCACGGACTGGGGGGAGAGACAGCCCAGAACAATTGATTCACGGCTCTGACCCAGTGTGACGATTCACGTGTGGCCAGCTACTGTTTTGAGACATTTGTTTCTGCTGAATTTTTCTCGATGGGTCTCCCCCTTCCCCTCCCCGATTCAGGCAGCAGCAAGGCTAGCCTCACTGCCAGGGGAGGGCCTTCCCAGCCTGGCTTCCCAGCATCCCAACCCCACGAAGAAGGTGGGGCTGAAGCCAGCACAGGGGGCTGGCAGGAAAGGACCAGGGCGACCCCCACACAAAGAGATTCAAATGCCACCCCAGGGCCACCAAGCCGCACACCCCCTGCCAGGCCCCCGTGTCCCCTACGCCCAAGAAATGACACTCTCACTGTGAAATTTCAGGCCGAATGGGAAAATGTGTCTCGTGAGTACAAGAGGGAGGAAGGATGGCCCTTCTCTGAACCATCAACTTAATTATTGTATTAAATACACATCCAGCCATTACTTTGTGCAGCTCATAGAAAAATGATGTCCTGATATAAATCTATCTATTTATCAGTTACTAGCTAATTAACGGCTGCCAGAGGCGGTGGATGCATCAGGACGGGCTGTGTTGGGGCTCGTAACACGCACCCCCTGAACCCCGGTGGTCCGACCGGGTAGGCGCCCCGGAGACCCGCCTCCAGAAGCGTTTGGCGGCTGGCACCAGCGCCCCCTGCAGGCAGCCTTCTAGCAGTGCGCAAAGCTGCACGGGCCTCGTAGGGGCCTGGGGCGTCCGGGGACGAGGACGAGGTGCGCTGGGGGTCTAGCTGGGAACACAGAATCTGCGACTGAATTGCACGTGCAGGTGCCGCCGAGGAAGTCAGGGTCCCGGCGCTGCCACTCAGGGCCACCCACGCAAGCTCATCGGGGCGTTTGCACGGCCTGCTGTCGGAGGGCAAACGTACAGGATGCCTGGGAGCCCAGTGGGCGAGCGAATGAGGAGCGGAGTAGCCTTCTGACAAGTGGGCGGGCGGGGGTGGGGGTGACAGAAGCCCCGCGGCCGCAGGAAATGTCATCTTTTGCGGGAACTGCGAGACAGCCGTTATTGCTGGAGCAGAGCGCGAAGGTGACAAGAATCCAGGAGGGGCAGTGGCTATATCGGGCATGGCCCGGTAAGCCGGATTTACGAATCGGGGCTTTCTCCTAAGGGCGGCGGGGAGCCCCGGAAGGTTTCAGACGGGGAGTGGTGATGTGGCATTGGACAGTGCCCTCTGGTGGCGGCCTGAGGAATGGCGTCTTCGATGCTCCTGGGCGGCCCCAGGCTGTAGGAACCGCGTCCGGAGTTCTAAGCCTTCCTTGCAGAGTCCGGAGACACAGTCCTTCTGGGACGCCCGCCCTGTTGATGCTGGTGGACACAGCTCACAGGGGCCAGCCTCCCAAGGCATGCCACCAAGCCAGGCTCTCCAGGACACGCCAGAAGGACCCGACCGCTGCCTGCAGCAGATACAGGCAATGGGAGGTCGGCCTGGCCCGGGTTTCCTCCAGAGGGGCCCGGTCTGGGTCTGACTTCAGACGGGGAAGAGAGGGATCCTGATCACCGTCCCTTTAGTCATCTGCGACCTTTGATCTCAGACCTCAGATGAGTCTGTGCGAGTGCTCAGCCAGCCAGTGAGGAGGGACGGACGACGGCGAGTCTAATCCTCCGCATTACCGGAGGCAGATAAGCCCCCAGCAGCCAGAAGACGGGAGATCTGGGGGCCGCACCCACACCCTCCCTTGTGTGCTTGGGACCCGTCTCCGCCTGAGCCCGCAGATGCTTATCACGAACGGCAGGCCAGGGCTCAGTCTGGCTCAGGGAACCTCTGCAGAGCACGGCCCCGAGCTGGAGACTCTCAGCAGCTGTTTTTTTCATTTTTTCCCTGTGTTTCAGACAGGATGAATCGAGCCAACCAGACTTTTTGGAAAGAGGGATGCGATGTTTTTCCGCCCCCATTTGCAGAAAGTAACGCCCTTGCCCAGTATAACACGCCAGAGGGATGGTCAGGAACCCCGCGTTCCTGTCACCCACACCCCGTTTCCGTCCCGGTTAGCAGCAACTTCTGTCCTTCCGGAGAGACCAGGCACGCTGGGGCAAACATATCACCTGTTTCTGCAGCAAATTTGCTCCCGTGGACACGCTCTGTCGCTTGCTGGCTGCTGGCTTTACTTCTCCGGGGGGGAGGAATGGTATAAAGCGGGTCAGAGATTTTCTTTTGGGGGGCCCCCCCATCAGCACGCCTTCTGCTGTCACAACCAGCCATGAAATGCGGCTTGGGCCCGGGCAGGAGACCAGACACAAAGGGCTACGGGCTCAGCTCTGAGCTTCAAAGTAACTTCCTGCGGTTTTCTCAAGTCCTTAGCCAGTGGTCTTGAAAGTCGGGTGTCCGAATGCACGTGACGACGCTTCTGGAGCTCCTAGACCCCGGTGTTCTCCCGTAAAGTGCCACCCTGGGGAAGACTGGCCTCCGCGTGAATCGGAGGGGCGGCTGCAGGGCGGGTGCATCCCAGGCAGGAAGGAAGTGCTGGGGGGGGCGGGGATCAAGAGAGGCAGGTGGGAGGGGTGGAGGCCCGCGTGGCAATCGGGGTCCAGGCTGGGAAACACGCTCCTCCGAGCACTTCCACAGAGCAAACCGAACTCGGGGAGCTGGTCGTGCGGGCCACGGAGGGCTGTGCTGTGACCAGAGCTCAGCTGTGCCGGACGTGACCTCCAGGTCTGGGAGGACAGGCGTGCCGGGGTCTGGGAGGGAGCAGGAGCCACGGAGGAGACCCTCGGCCACCAGAGAGGTAGCCGCGAGGGAGGAGGGGCACCCCGCTTCTCCAGTGCCCACGCTGGCCTCACTCTGGGAACCCGGGAAACACAGGCACTGGGGACCCTGTGACACGGGATGGAGGCCGTTGGTGGGGACCGGGAAGGAGCCTGACAGAAGGGCCTGCTTCCCACAGCTTGTGGGCGGCGTGTTGGGTTCGAGAAGTTCTGGGGGCCCCAGTGGGGAGAGCGGAATGTGGCCCAGGGGGCAGGTGGGCGCGTTCGCGGCGGGAGAGGCGCACGGTGACCCTGCTGGAGGGTCACAGGACAGCCAAGCCGGGGAGGGATCCAAGTAGTATCGGGGTGCAGAGTCCCACGGCTCAGACAACGAAACACAAGTGACAGGACACCAGTGGGGCGCTAAGGGCGCCAGAGCCCTGCCGTGAGAGGCTGAGTTCAGTTTGCGCGGATTTCATGACAGGTCAGAGTAGAAAGTGTGCTTCCCAAGAGCCACTGTGACTTCAATTACGTGTAAATTAACGTGATTATGTGCACGTATTACAGCTGGCCAGAACTGCAGCAAAGAATGGTTCACTCGTGTTTGCACCTCTGAACGCCCGTCCGGGGATTTCGACAACCCTCTCCGAGGGCCGGGAGACGCCCGCTGCCGCCCCAGCCTTTGCCCTCTCCCGGGTCACACGCCGCTCGGTGGTGCCTCAGCACCTCATCCTCGTTCTGCTTGCAGGCCCTTGTTGGGGGAGGAATCACTTCTTACTGGAGTGGACTTGAAACCCAATCCCCAGTTTGGGGCAGCCTGGAGCGCCAACCCGATCCCCAGTTTGGGGAAGCTTGGGGCGCCAACCCGATCCCCAGTTTGGGGCAGCCTGGGGCGCTAATCAGATCCCCAGTTTGGGGCAGCCTGGGGCACCAACCCGATCCCCAGTTTGGGGCAGCCTGGGGTGCTAATCAGATCCCCAGTTTGGGGAAGACTGGAGCACCAACCCGATCCCCAGTTTGGGGCAGCCTGGGGTGCCAGTTAAGGACACGCTAGCTGCTATAACAAGCTGGCCTCCACATTTCAGTGGCTTCTCACACCCGGAGTTTGTTTTCCGCTCAGTAGCACCAAGCAGGCATAGGGTGGGTGGCTTTTCCAACAGGGGACTTAGGGACCAGGCTGTTCCTGTCTGTGGCTGCGCCACCCACCAGCCGCCCTCTGCTCCCAGCTGGCAGGTAGGGCCAGAGCCAGGAGGGGCAGGTGTGGGAGGCTTTTACGAGCAGCTCGGCTTCCACCTGCACTCAGTCACATGGGCGCACCTGACTGCAAGGGATGCTGGGAGAGGTGGAAGGAGGAAGAGGAAAGGGGGTGGTGAACAGCCAGCCGATCGCCCCCGCACACGGAGGCCCCGAGATTGCCTGCGCGACACCGTTAGGCATCCCCCGGCGGACGGAGGTCGCTGGGATCCGCTGGGTGAACACGCCAACCTCACCGCAGCGCCCCCTGCGCCACGCTGCCTGGAATTGCGCCTGGAACAGCGCAGCCTGGGAAGCCCACTCTTCCCCTCGCTCAGCAAACCTCGGCAGCAGCGCCTGAGAAGACGTGCGTCCCGCCCCCCCCCGGGGGGGGGGCTTTCCGTGTCTCTGGAACCAACAGACCCGGGAAGAAACTGCAGAACGGGGGAGCGGTGTCAGAAATGCACCCAGCGCCCCCGTGCCGCAGGGAGTCGCCTCAGAGCCACGGCTCAAGGCCCACGGCGGAGGAGGCCACTCGAGAAAGATCTCCACAAATTCGAGAAAGATCTGCCCGCGGCTCCGCCCCTCACCGCTGCCGGCCCGGCCCGCCTCTCCGCAGGAACTGGGTTCTCTGTGCTTCAGCTTTCGTGCAGGTGGGTTACTCATGCGCGTGGTCGTGACATCGGTCTGCAGGAGGGTTTCTCAGGCCTCCTGGCCACCGGGGCCGGATAATTCCTGGCGGTGCGCGTGTGTGCGGCGGGGGCAGGTGCTGCCTTCCGTGCAGTAGGATGCTTAGCGGCCTCCCTGACCTCTGTCCGCTAGAATCCGTTAGCGTCCCCCCCCCCCCGTCTGAGCTGCGACAACCCAAACGTCTCCAGACCTTGCCAAGGGTCCCCTGGGGGGGAAAGGCAGCCCCAGTTGGGGACCGCCAGTCTAGAGCACCGGTTCTCACACCTGATGACGCATTTGGGTCACCTGGGAGGCTACAGAACCGCACCAGCCCGGACCCAGGTGTGGGTCTGAAATAAATGAACGCGTACGTCCGCAAAAGACCACAGGCTCGGGTTCCTACCAGCTTCGTGGGTAATGGCTGGTAACTGGGAGCAACGCCAGGGCCCCTCAACAGAATAGATGAACCAATTATGATCTCTTCGTACGGTGGAATGATATCCATAGAGAAGGAAAAAAACCAACGACCTGCGGAAATCTCACTGATGGTGAGCGGAGAGAAAGCAGCCTCCTATCAGAGCCCACGCCGTATGATCCCGTGTATATGAGGCTCTACAACAGGCAGAACTAATCTGTTCGGGCAGCGGTGGGGAGAGCGAGTTATGTCCAGGGTGCGTTCCGGGGATGCTGGGAATGTTCCGTGGTGGCCTACAGAGTGACGTGTGGGTACGTGTGCCCGGGTCGTGCGCTGATGATTTGCGCCTCTCGCCGAATGTAAGCCCTTCCTTGTGTTGGTTTGCTGTGATCGCTGTAGGAAAATACGATCAACCTGGGGGTGTGAGAGAACTGCATTGATTCTCTCTCAGTTCTGGAAGCCGGAACTGTGAAATCAAGGTGTCAAGGCCATGCTCTCTCCGAAGGCTCTCGGGGACGATCCTTCCTCATTTCTTCCGGCTTCTGGTGGCTGACAGCTGTCCTCGGCTTGTGGCCACATCCCTCCCATCTCTGCTTCTGTGGTGGCATCTCCCTCTGCCTCCCTACAGGGACACAAGTGATCGCTCTCAGGCCCACCTAATGATCCGGGATCGTTGACGCATCTCAAGATCCTTAGTCGTATCTGGAAACTCTTTGCCATGGAAGCTAATGTGTGTGTAGGTTCCAGGGATTAGGACCTGGTATCTTTGGGGACCATTATTCAGCCTGCCACATACCTAAATTAAAAAGGAATTTAAAGAATTACCCGAGGGATGGCCCCACCCCATACCAACTGACCCAGAATGCCTGCTGTGACACAGCGATCCTGGGAGGCAGGGTCCCTGGGGGCCGTGGCTGCGGAGCACAGGGAATGTTCCTTTCTGGTCCATCACTTTATCAGCAGCACAAAGTTGACTTGATGGACTTACAAACGCTGAGTGAGCAAATGCACGAAGGAATACAGATCTGTTTTTTTTACTTATAACACTTCCGACACCAAATGAATGGGTTTTCCAGTTCACCGTGGACACCGGCTGGGTGTCCTAAACTTAATTCGATCCTGACGCTACCTGGAGACCCCATAGTGTAAGGCTCAGACCCCCAAGACTGCCCCACTTCGGATGCCAGTCACAAGCAGGGGGTCCCCAGGTCCCCCACACTTCTGTCCGACTTGGCTGCACTTTGAGGGTTCCCCCCACCCCCTCCTCCTCAGGTTTGAGAATCTGCTGGGTCAGCTCACAGGGAAATGTTACTTCCATTTACTGGTTTATTATAAAGGACGCAAATGAACAGCCAGGTGAAGGGGTGCACAGGGCGAGGTCCAGAAGGACGAGCTGTCCCATGGAGATTGGGGGGTGCCACCCTCCAAGCCGGAGGCTCTCCAAACCCCTGCATTCAGAGTGTTTATACAGGTTCCGTTAGGAAGGCATGACGGGAGTAGTCACCGGCCGCTGGTGACTGACTCACTTTCCATCCCCTCTCCCTTGCCTGGAGCTTGGGGGTAGGGCTGCAAATTCCAACCTTCTCATTACCCAGCTGGTTCCTCAGGGGCCACAAGGGTCACCTCATTAGCATAGGCTCAGGTGTGGTTGAAGCAGTCTCCTTAGGGATAAACAAAGATGCCCGTATGAAGAAGTTACTAGGGTTTTAGGAGAGCTCTTATGCCCGGAAGCTGGAACGAAAACCACATAGATTTCTTTGAAAAAAAAATTTTTGTTAATGTTTTATTTATTTTTGAGACCGAGAGAGACAGAGCATGAGCAGGGGAGGGGCAGAGAGAGAGGGAGACACAGAAGCCAAAACAGGCTCCAGGCTCCGAGCCGTCAGCACAGAGCCCGACCTGGGGCTCGAACTCACAGACCGTGAGATCATGACCTGAGCCGAAGTCGGACGCTTAACCGACTGAGCCACCCAGGCGCCCCAACCACGTGGATTTCTTATCACTGTACGATGTAAAGTGATGAGACTCAGCCTCCAGCCCCAGCCCTGCCCCTTAGCAGCTGAGTGGCCATGGCCCAGTCCCCTCCCCTGTCCCACCCGTACCCTCCTCAGGAAAGTGGGGACACCAGCACCGTGGGGCGAACTCACGGGATGATGTCTGTCCCCGCAACCTGTTTGAAATCCAAAACAAACGCATTTAATCCACGCGGAAGCGGCCGACACCGAGCCCGTTGGTAAATACTTTGTTGGTAAATCAAGGTCAAGGGATGCAGGGCGTTAGGCGGGTGGGATTTGTGTGCCTGGCTGCGTGTTGGCCTAAGACACGCTCCCTGCGAACGTGTCGGGCTTGCTAGACGGCTGAGCACTCCTTGAAGGCCATGGGGCGGAGCCCCAAAGAATCTAGGCGGGGATGCTTTAGGCCCTCTCGACAAGGAGGGCTGGAAAACCCTTTCCAAGTTGATGATGATGTCCTAAACCAAGTTCGCTTTGCCTGCATGCCACGTAGCTTGACGCGGAAAAACAAACAAAAGAAAATCAACAGCAAGACAAAAGCCCCATTCTGGAGAGCATGGGGTCCGAGGGCCTTTCCACAAGAAGCCTGGCTTGGGCTTGGGATTTCAGGCAGGTTTGTGAGGGAAGAAAAGGGCCTGGTCCCATGGAAATTTCCTAGTAGGGTTTATTTGGAAGCGAAGGTTTGGCAGCCCTGACCCAGTCTCCTTGGCTAGACAGAGCCTCTTTGGAGAGAGTCAAAAACAACAGAAGGATGGTTCTTGAATGAGCTGGTGTTAGTGGAATCCTCTGCCTCCGAAAAGAACTGCCCGAGCCCAGGCCCGGCTTCCCTCGCTCGATGGAATTCAGCTCCACTCACCTGTGGTCAGCAAAACAACCCCCCCCCCTCCCCGCCAGACGTCCTTGCCCCAAATTCCCGGAACCCGTGAGTATGTGACCTCACACGGCAAAAGGGACTTTGCAGACGCCACTGGGTTTGGGACCTTGTGATACGGAGGTCGTCCTGGGTGGCCCAGATGGGCCCAAGGTAACCACTGAGTCCTAAAATTCCAGAACCTTTCCAGCTGGGATCAGGGAAAGAGAAGAAGGCTCGGGAAGATACTTCCTGGCTGTGAACACCGCTGCAAGGGCCAGGAGCCCAGGAAAACACCCAGCTACAAGCTAGAAAGGCAGGGAGTGGGGTGGTCCCCTGGAGCCCCCGAAAGGAACCCGGCCCTGCCGACACCTTGATTGAGCCCAGTGAGACCTGTGCTCAACTTCTGACCTCCAGGATGCGGACACTCGGTGTCGTTTGAGCTGCTACGTTGGCAGAAACTGGTTCCAGAAGCAATAGAAAATCGAAACGTCACCTTTTCCAGGCACCTACTGTGTGCCTGCTTGCTGGGAGGAGGTCCCTAATCCTCTCGACCACTCAGGCCTTGCAGCTCATGATCGTGTCACCGCGGAGGAAGCTGATGCTCAGTGACGTGACCTCCAGAGGCCCAAGCGGGGAGTCCAGCCGCCCTGAGCCCCCGGCGGCTCCCAGGCAGGATGGGCGTGCGAGGGTGACATTTTCTTCCTGGCTGCCGCTGTAAAGCTGTGAGGAAGGCCTGGTTCCCGTGTGCGGAGATTTTTCTGCCAGACGCCATCCTGGTGGATAAAGGCTACGAGGTTCCTGCTGGCAGGACGGGAGGCAAGGCCCCTGGCCCGTCGCGTAGACCCTAACTGCTGGCTGTGTGACCTCAGGCTGGTCCCCAAACCTCTCTGGGCAGTGTGTTCTTTGGATCCTGTGCAGGGCCAGCCTCCAGGGAGCGTGTGAGCCAATCCGGTCCCGGTCCAGGGGACTGGCCGGGCTGGTACTGCCATGGGGTCTGTGCACATGGCCTGGAAGTCACACGGGGCCCTCTCGACAAGGTCAAGCCATTCTGTGATCCAATAGGCAAAGGCACCTGTTTCTTTCTGCCGGGAGTTCCTGCTCTCACTGCCCATCCTTGACTCGGCCTGGGTGCGGGGCTGGCGCTGGGATGCTGGGCTCCGTCCCCGGGTCACGGCCCAGCCCTGGCCTGGCTTTGCCAGCGGGCAGCTGGCTGACCTCTGGCCGGCCGCCCCCGGAAGGGAAACACGCGGAACGTACGTTTGTGAGGGCAGGTGGGACAGCCCAGGGGTCCCTGGCTGTGCCTGGCTGTCCCCCCTCCCCCCAAATGGCCAGGAGGGCCGTCAGCACGAGAAGGACGTGTCCTTCAGAAAGACAGGTTACCCCCAAACCTGTGAGTGCCCTGATTTGGAAATAGGGTCTTTGCAGATGTCTGGGGGAATGGGGTCGTGCTGGATTAGGGTGGCCTCGATCCAGTGACCGGGGTCCTTGTGAGAAGAGTGGAACTTAGACACACTGGGAGGAGGGCAAGTGACACTGGAGGTGGAGGTTGGAGTGACAGGTCGGTAAGCCCAGGGATGCCAGGACTGCCGGGGGCGCCCGAAGCCGGGGCAGCGAGCGAGCGTCCCTGAGAGACAGGGCCACCTGCCCGCACCTTGACCTTAGACCCCCCGCCTCCAGAACTGCGCCTCCGCTGGGCTAAGCTCCCAGCTGCTGGCCCTTTGTTACAACAGCCCCGGGACCTGCCCGCGCCCACTGCCGCTGTCACCCTCCGGTCACCGCTCAGACGGACGCGAGAGAACGTGCTGGTCTCCTCCCATCTGAACACGTCCAAGGGCAAGGCTGGCCTCTGTCCACAGCTTACGGGCTTCTTCCATTGTTGGGGGCTAAGCTGCTCTTTTCTGAAGGGAAGGCGGCCGGCGACACCCCGTTTCCCAGATGGAAAAACCAAGGCTCTTCGGGGGCTCCCCACACCCACGCCGTCGCTTAGCTCTCCACAACCGCATCTCCCGCTGCCCGCCCGGGTCAGCCTCCTTCCCGCCCAGATGTTGGACCGAGTCCTCGGAGTTCCCGGCAGAGGGGAGAGGTCAAGAAATTTCCGAGCTCAAATGAGGACAGCCGCCTGGCTCTGTGACCTGCTTCGTGGAGAGCCTGGGAGGCGACTGTGGGGCAGCGAGCTGGTCGGTGACTCCAGCCCGGGCAGTGCGACCCGTTTCCCTGAGCTCACACCGCCCTCGGCCCTGTCGAACAGAAGCGGGCTCCGTCCAGGCCTGAGGTTGTGGCCGCTGGACTCCTGGAGCCCGACTGGTCAGCCCAGCCCAAGCCGCACCGCCACTGAGAGCCACCAGAAGCCACAGGAGCCTCCCCACCCCGGTGACCTCTCCTGCACTGTGCAGGCCCTGTTGTCTGCTGAGCACCCACAGTGGCGCCCGTCCTGGAGCGGGGGGTCAGACCGGGTACGGCCTCCCGTCCCCAGAACAGGCCAGGCACACACCGCCTGCCGGGAAGGCTCCGTGGGCCCCGTGCGTGTGGGCGGGGTGCTGTTTCTGCAGAGCCATGGGGGCTGGGAGGGCGACCGCCACATGACCGCCTTCCAGCCCTGGAACCCCGTATTTCAGAAGGGGACAGCAAGGCCCCTAGAGGGGGAGTGACCGGCAGAAGGTCCGGCCGGTCTGGCAGGGAGGCAGGCGTGTCCCACAGGACACGCACGTGGGGCGCAGAAAGTTGGGGTGCAAGGCAGAGTGTAGGCCCCTGCGGCGTGAGATGGGAGGTGGCTCGGGGCCGAGGGGCGTCGTGGGCCATTCTGGGAGTGGGACCTCTCTGGAAACAGGAGCGGGCTGCAGCTGAGGCTGACGGCTATACTAGGCGACCAGCTTGTCCCTGGTGGCAAAACAGACCTCCCGAAACTGTCTGGTAACCAGCTGGCTGTCCCCCCCTGAGGGCACCTCTGTCATTCTGACGTCTCGGGCCCCTACCCCCTGATGCCTCATTTTCTGTGGTCACACGTTCAGATGCTGGGTGTTCAAAATGCAGCCCAAGGGCCAGCCACTTCCCCCCACCTGCACCTGCCTCCGCCTGGCCCCAGCCACGTCTCCTCTCGCCCGGACCTCACCGGGGGCTCCCCGCTGCTGTCCCTGTGCCCCTCCCCCTCACCGCCCCTACGTTCCGTCCCAATGAGGCAGGTCAGGGGGTGTTCCTGTGCCTCCCCAGCTTAGAAGGCTCCGAGGCTTTCCGTCTGTGTCGGGGTGAACAGTTGGCCCGACCATTCGTGGCCACCTGTAACACGTGACCTTATTTGGAAATAGAGTCTTAGCAGATGTCAAGTTTAGAGGTGGTCATACTAGGGTGGGGAGGGCCCTGGTGCAAAGATGTGGGGTCCTTGTAGGAAGAGGAAATTTGGTGGCCTGGGGCCACCAAGAACCGATCATCCCCTGGAGCCGTGAGAGGGAGCTCGGCCCTGCCGAGGCCTTCATCTCGGGCTCGCGGCCACCAGAGCTGTGAGAGAACACGTCCTTTGCTTCAGGACCCCCAGTTCTTGGTCCTTTGTTACAGCAGCCCCCAGAAGATGAAGGCAGCAGCCAAACATGGCTCAGAAACACCGCACCCTTCCTCTGCCTGCAGTGCCCATCGTATGGCAAAGGCCCTGAGAAGTCCTGCAGGGAAGAACAGGTTCCACTTTCCTGTCACCCGTGATCATTCGCTCCCCAAAAGCATCTCACCCGCCCTTTAACTTGCCCTCTCAGGCGATAACGCTTTGGGAAGTGTTGGACTCGAAAATCCCTAAGGTCCGCTCCAGACTGAAAATCCTGTGGCTTCTGGAATGGGAAGCAGAGCCCCACGACATAAATAGAAATTTGTATGCCTCATTAGGTGCTATTTTTAAAAGCAGCCAGCATGCCGTCCCATTTGGGGGGCAGCACAGCCAGCCTGTGGGAGAAAATTGTTCTAGTCAAGCAGTCAGATGCGAACTCCATTGACGACGCGGGGCCCTCCGTCTGAGGCCCACGGATGCGTGAAGGAGAATAGTTACGTCGCGCAGGGTTATTTCCTTGGGCTGTGTTTTCTCGAAGTGGAGCTGCCGAGTCAAAGGCCTCGTGTTTTTGAAGTCTTTGGATTCACAGCGTCGAGCCGGCTCTCCAAAAAGTGGTACACGTTTAAACTCCCACCAGCACCTTCCGTGCCAACGCTGGGCATTGCCACCCTTGACACCTTGCAATTGTCCCGTGTGTCTCGACCACAGAAGTCAGCCAGAGTGCCTGTTGGGTCATCTGAGTCTCTACTGAATTGTGTCCAGAACAGCCTGCCCGCTAGCCCATCCCCACCAACGGGGGATTCTTGCCGGTGGCCGGGCATTGGCGCCCTGAGGTCAGGCCAACCTTTTCAGAGGAAGCAGCAAACCTCACTCAGGTTTGGCCCCAAACACTGAACTCTGAGAGAGAGAGAGACGATTCGGTGTCATAGGATCGTTCCCCAGGGGCAGAGCTGGGTAGAGAAAAGAGGTCAGCGTTTGGGGTCCGGAGAACACGGGGTTTGTCGCGGTCTGACCCCTTTCTAGCTCCGTGAGCTTGGGCCACGCACGTGACCTCCTTGTGCCTCCGTTCTGTCATCTTTGATGTGGGATGATGACACCCCCAGCCTCTCGGAGCTGTGAAGGGTTACGTTATTTCTTCGTTGTGAGATGGGCTTTGTGGATGTGACCCTAGTACGAGCCGGGGTTCCAGATAGCACAGTCTGGACGGCGTTGCAGGCAAGTGTGATCCACAAGGAATCTGGAGTTGTACTTGCAATGCCCTAGAAACATTAAGGGCATCTACTTAAAAAAAAAATGTAATGTTTATTTATTTTATTTTATTTTATTTTTTTTAATTTTTTTTTTCAACGTTTATTTATTTTTGGGACAGAGAGAGACAGAGCATGAACGGGGGAGGGGCAGACAGAGAGGGAGACACAGAATCGGAAGCAGGCTCCAGGCTCTGAGCCATCAGCCCAGAGCCCGACGCGGGGCTCGAACTCCCGGACCGCGAGATCGTGACCTGGCCGAAGTCGGACGCTTAACCGACTGCGCCACCCAGGCGCCCCTGTAATGTTTATTTTTGAGAGTGAGCGAGCAAGCAGGGGAGGGGCGGGGGGGGGGGTACGGGGAGGGGTTGGGACAGAGGATCCGAAGCGGGCTGTGTGCTGACAGCGGAGTGCCCAATGCGGGCCTTGAACTCACAAACCGTGAATCATGACCTGAGCTGAGGTCAGACGCTTAACTGACTGAGCCCCTAAGGGAAGCTACTTCTTAACCCACCATTAGGGTTCCCAAATCCTGCGGCTGCTTCTCCACGACTCCCTTACCCCCCTGCAGCGACCCCAGACCTCACCCCCCAAATCCTGCTTTCGTGTTTGGCCTTGCACCCCCCTCCCCGGCCTCAACCCTGCCCAATGATGAAGACAGGCCTCCTCTCCCCGGTTTTGCTGGTTTTCCCATCGCTTTTCTCTAGGGTCCGGAGTCTCCACAGTAAGGGGGAGAACCCTCACCTGGGTTCTCCTGCCTCTGTAGGTCCTGGTTCCCTCTGTTTCCCCCCAGTTCTGCCTAAAACCTGGAACCAGCCTGGGAACCACAGAACTCTGGAAGGCAGGGAGGAGGAGGAGGAAGCTGAGTGGGCGAAGACATCCTCTAATGGGGGGGGGGGGGGACCCGTCGTGTAGATGTACTTGTGCGCGCGCATCATCTTATGAGCTCCTGGCTCCCCTTGGCTTCTCCTCTTTTAGCCAAAGCCCTTTGACATCCTCAGTCTCCCTTTAGTGAACGGGTTCCTCCCTCCCACTGTCCCCAAAGGAGCGGTGAGGGGGGCAGATCATGACCTGGACTTTGGGGCCAATATGGCGGCCCCAGCCTCAGGAGGCGCCCGGGGTGGGGGAATGGCTTTGAGGATGGTCCGGTGGGTCTCCTCGGGGACTGGCTCTTTATCCAGCCCCTTCCCTCCCATTGCCAAGGGCTTGGTCCCCAGCCTTGGTTCTTCAACGTTTATTTATTTTTGGGGCAGAGAGAGACAGAGCATGAACGGGGGAGGGGCAGAGAGAGAGGGAGACACAGAATTGGCAACAGGCTCCAGGCTCTGAGCCATCAGCCCAGAGCCCGACGCGGGGCTCGAACCCACGGACCGCGAGATCGTGACCTGGCTGAAGTCGGACGCTTAACCGACTGCGCCACCCAGGCGCCCCCCCAGCCTTGGTTCTTATACAGAGTGTGTGCAAACACAACGTGGCCATGGGGTCACCTCTTTCCCCCTTGTCCTCATGCTCCACGCCGGCACCCTGGAGAGTGCCAGGACATGGGTCGTGTTTCCCGCCTCCCCCTGAACCTCAGCTCACCACCCAGCATCCCCAGCACACTCTGCTCCTGTGGTCCCTTCCAGCCCCGACAGGAGGGTGGGGAAGAGCCGGAGAGATGTGGTCAGCCTGGGTCAGCCGGGCTTCCGCTTAGGAACCGTGTGGCATCACGCAAGATGCTCAATCTCTCAAAGTCTCGGCACAAATGCCGTCAGGCGTTGGTCCTGGGAGGTTAGAGGCCAGGAAACCAGAGGACATCTCTGACCTCCCTCTCCCATCCAGCATGGGGCCCAGGGCTCGGCCAGGCTGGGTGTGGGAGCACGGGCAGGGCTGGCCCACACCCGAGGGTCACAGTGGTGGAGGGCCGGGGACCTCCCTCCTCACGTAGGTATGGCAGCCGTGCAGTGGAACCCCGTGCAGCAGGGAACAAGGTGGGGGTCTCTGCATGGGTGTGGAATGATCCCCAAGATACACCATCGAGTGAAAAACAGCCACGTGCCCGACAGTTATGTGGCCGTCGCGTAACGCATGCGTGCACACAGACATGGGCGTGAATGTCCGGGCAGGGACCGGCCAAGACGTCACTCTGTGGCCGGCCGTCTGGGCCCGTGCTCCCGGAGAGGATGCCAGCTGCTAGCATGAGTGGCCCTCGGGGCTGCAGGGAGCCAGCAGTCTCGGTGGGGTGGGGACAGGGGCTGGGCTCCCGGGGGTAGACGCGTGTCGAGGCGGGGGACGGAGCTGTGACCCGGGCCATGATGCGGGTGGCCCCTGAAGACGCGCCACGTGAAGGGAGGCGACCGTACTTGTGCGACTGCGTCTATAAGAAGCGTCCGGCAGGCGCAAACCCACAGAGGCAAAGCGGATGGGTGGTCACCAGCGGGGGAGGAGTGGTGCGGCAGCTGACGGGCACGGGGCTTCCGGGGGTGGGGGTGCCCAACGCTCGGAGGGCACGGAATGCCACTCGACTGCTGAGTTTAAAACGGTTAGTTTTATGTCACGCGAACTTTGCTTCGATAAGTTATTTCAAAAGAAAAACAAGCCGTTGCTGCCTCAGTCGGCAGAGCATGCGACCTGATCTCGGGGTCGTGAGTTCGAGCCCCACGCTGTGCACAGAGCTCACTTTAAAAAATAAAAACAATTCAAATGCTGTCCTGGGCACGTGTGCATTTAGGGGAGCGGCTGCCAGCTAGGTTGGCCAGGTAGGAACCGGGACCCAGGGAAGCCGTGACTCTGCATTTCCAGGTGAGCTCTCCTGATTTGTACGCGTGAGACTCACTCAAGGTATTTTACCAAAGCCCCGGCCGGGGCCACATCCGGGTCAAGCACCAGCCCGCTGCGTCTCCCGCAGCCGGGGGCAGAGTGCCCACCCCTGGTCCAGCGCCTGGACGGCCGCCCCCACCTCCTCCGGCTCTGCTGGAAGAAGGGAGGGCGGGTGGAAAAGAACCCCCAGCAGAGAAAGGCCCGGGCAAACATCGAGATGCTTCTGGCTTCTCAAGACCTAAGCCGTGGCCTGTTGAAACGTCTGCTCTGGTGGGACTTTGTTGTAAACGGACTCGGTTTTGTTGAGCTGCTTGAGTTTTTATTTGTTTAAAAAAACAACAACAAAAAAAGCCTGCAAGACCATCTCAGGCGAGAACACAGGGTTAGTCCGGAAAAACCAAGCAAAGGGCGAAAGAGACGAGGAACCCAACCGCCCGCTGCACGTTGGGCGGGCGTGAGGTCTTGCGTGGCCGCGAAGCCCCCACCCCATAGCGGGCACTACGTTTCTCGAGTACCTGCCGCGCACAGGCGTCGCGGCCAGCCCCGTGGCTCCAGTCCCCCCGCAGACCGCACGAGGCAGAACCGTTAGCCATCATCTCGCAGACGAGGACACTGAGGCGCGGAGGGGAAGGCAGCGCCCCAGGCCACGCGGCTGGAAGGTGGCAGGGATGGGAACCGTAGCCGCATCTGGGAGGCTCTTTCCGCCACATTCCACGGACACTCGGAGCCAACCCGCCCGTGGAGCGGGGACCCTCACGGGCGCCGCCTGGTCACCGAGCTGTCGGGGTGTCGAATGGAGCCCCTTGCCGGCAGGCTGCCCAGGTCACCCTGCTGCGCAGATGACAGGGTCTCACCTAGACTGAGGTCGGAGAAAAGCCGTGCACGGACCCCTCCTGGCTGCTCGGCCCCCCTCCCCTGCTTTCCGTGGCAGACGTCACCCCTGCTCCCACTGCCCTCGGTGTTCCCAACGAGGACCCTAGCTGCCCACCCCGGAGGAAGGTGTCTGAAGTCCCTCGTCTTCAGAGGCCTGTCTGCAGACGGCTAGCCTGTGCTTTAGCAAACCTGCTTCGGATGAGCCTCTGCCTCCCCTGGCCGGCGACCGTTCGTGTGGGCGTTTGTCGGCCCCCAGGCACCTTCTCTGAGCCCAGCAGGCTGGGCCATGTGGACTCCAGCAGCTCCTCCCGCCCCAGCATTCTCTGGTTTTAAGCAGCCCCCATTCCGGGTCGATGTCAAAGAGACAGAACTCTCACTAACCTAGTGGACGGACTGCAGTAAACCAGCCTTTCCCTGCCCCAGGGCCTTTGCATGGCTGTTCTCTCCCCGGCCCTTACCTGGTTTCTCACTCTCCGTGATGTCCATCCTGATGTTCCCTCTCCTTGCTGTTCTTTTATAGCACGAATCACAGTATATAACTGTGTATTCTCTTTGTCATACTGATGTCTACTGAGGGCAGAGGCCTCACTGGCACACAGTAGGCATTAGGTGTCCGTAAGCGTGTGTGGACCACAGGCCTGGAAGAGCCCCGGGTAGGAGTCTGTGGCCTGCGCGGCACGGGGACATCTGTGGTCTGGTGGTGCCCTCTGGTGGCATGATGCTGATACCACGCTGAGAGCCGACCCCTTTCCCTTTCAGCGCTCCCTCCCCTGGGCTGGCTGCCCGCACAGGGACACAGGGACCCGGCCACCAAGGTGACGTAAGCCGTAAGCGGCAGAAATTGGTCCTCCTGGAGTTCTGTGAGCTGCTTCTGGATGACCAGGTGAGTTGGGAAGTCAGCCAGCTTCTCACATTATTATGAAGTCGCTGCTGTCAACGTTAAACATAAATGGCCACCGGGAGCCACCCGTGGGTCCTGGAGCAGCCTCTCCGACTCACTGCCTGGGACCCTTGGGGCCAGAGTGCCCTCCCTCTCCCCAGGTGCCCTCTCTCCGCAGCTGGCTCCTGCAGGCTTTGATGAAGGCTGTGGTGGCCGTGTCCTGGCCATTGACCCAGCTCTGTCCGCCCCCACCCTCCCCAGGATTTGCGTTAAACTCACAGAGAAAAGGCCACGCAGGTCTGGAGTCTGAGCCAGGGAATGTTAAGGTGTGGACACACACATCCCAGACACTAAAGTATGAGGTCTGAATATCGGAGCAGAGCCCAGAAATCCCGGGTTGGGCCCAGCACCTGCACACGTGCGGAGACCAACACAAAGGCTTCTCTGGAGGGAAGGGGTCACGGGGACGGGGACGTGGACGGGCGTCACTCGAGCGCACAGGGGGGTCGCGGGGCCGTGATGCAGCCTGGAAACAACGATGGCGTTTTGAGGCTATATTCTGCAGTTCAGAAGTATGTGCTAGTGAAAGATGCAATTTGTGTTACTGTTTTTGATGTGTTTATTCAGAAAAGGGTTTTTTTATGGGCGCCTGAGTGGTCACGTCGGTTAAGCGTCTGACTCTCGGTTTCAGCTCAGGTCGTGATCTCATGGTTTCGTGAGTTCAAGCCCCGTGTTGGGCTCTGCGCTGACCGTGAGGAGCCTGCTTGGGATTCTCTCTCCCTCTCTCTCTGCCCCTCCCCCACTCGTGCTTGGTCTCTCTCTCTCTCAAAAACAAATAAAAAACAAAGAAGATATTTTTATTACTTTTTAAACTGAGTACTTAGAAAAATAAAAACAGAGGAGAACTAGATGATGCTAGCCACAATGGCCACGTGGGATCCTCCTCCTTCCCTCCCTGTGAGGACCTTCTGTAACCTCAGGGAGCCTCGGTCTTTCGGTGGATGAAATGCGCACAGTGTTATCTGCCTCAAGGTTGTAGTGAGATGCGATCAGGTCCAGGAGGGCATCTGGGAAACTGCAAATGTCGAGATGGTGTCCTGGGCATCGTTATTATTAAACCTTGCACTGGGAGCTCCTCTCAGAACTCGTGCAAATTCTAGTGGCCAGGTGAAGACAAGCCACTGGGTTTTCGGAGGGCCAGTCGCTGTACGTGGGTAGTGTCCTCGCACACACACGCGTGCCTCCCCGTGGCCAAGGGGCACGTCGCGTTCGGTCGCCCCACCTTAGGAGCTTGTTATAGAAGGGATTTCAGAGCTGGCGCGCCACCTTGTAGGTCGTGCCCATGACATAGCCGAGCCTGACCGTGAAGTCAGGATAATGCTGTGTTTACTGAGCTTCTGCACCCAAGGGCCCACGCGTGGGACCACTGTTAAGAAGAACCCAAGGGGCATGAGGGTCCTAAGTGAACGTACAAGCCTGCTCCCATCTCATCATCTTGTTGGGATGTGCCGGCACCGAAGAAAATCTCATCCACGCAGCAGAGCGCCCACTGCCCAACTCGGTCCCGAGAGAGATGGCTGCACGACGGGCCGGGTACCTCTAGGATCTGGGTTGGCAGACACGAGAAGGGAGGCAGCGTGACAGTGGCGACAGCGAATCTCGTCCGTGGGATCGAGTGACGTCACCGTGGACCTCTGCGCTCGTCCAGTCTTTCCTGGAGTTGCTGTTTGTGTTTCCTGGAAAACGTGCAGGGGCCAAGTTCACGTCCGACCCGTCACCTCGCAGACGGCCACTTTCAGGCTCTCGGAGGTTCATGTGCCCTGCAGCAGGCTTGGGTGCTTGTCTGTTTGGGGTTCCCCTGGGAACTGTTGGGCCGGGTAGGAGCCCCCACCTTCCTCCCTCCTTGGCGTCCCCAAGGATGACCATCAAAATGAGAAGAGGAATGAAAGACGAAGTATGGTGAAGTCAAACATTTCCTTTAGTGGAAATGCTCCTTGTTCATCAGTTTGAGGTCTCAAGTTCCTCCTCCCAAAAAAATCCTTCCTCAAAATATGTGCCATGAACACGGCTGCACCCCGGAACACTCACGCAGAGCGTCCTGTTCCCCGCACACACCCCCGGCACTTGTCCTTGTCGGTTCTTTCTGAGTGCTATGCTGTTTCTTCGTGACTCGGTCTTGACAGGCTGTACGTCTCTGGCAATGCACTCTCTTCTCGGTGTCCAGTGAGGCGGCATATGATTGCTTATAGTAGTCCCCTGTGGCCGTTTTTATTTCTGTGGCATTGGTTGTGATGTCTCCTCCTTCGTTTCTGATTTTATTAAGTCTTTACTGTCCTGTAAATAATACTGAAATTGAATCAGTAATCAAAACCCCCCCCAACACAGAGAAGTCCAGGACCAGACGGCTTCCCTAGTGAACTCTACCAAATATTTAAGAGAGAATTAATGCCCATCCTTCTCAGACTCTTCGGAAAAACCGAAAAGGAGGAAACACTTCCAAACTCATTTTACGGGGCCAGCATTACCCTGACACCACAGCCAGACACAGATGCTGCAGGAAAACCACGGACCAGTATCTCTTATGAGAGGACATGCAAAAATCCTCAACAAAACAACAGCCAACCAAATCCAATAGCAGATTAAAAGAACCCCACGCCACAACCAAGCGGTAGTCATCCCTGGAACACACAGGTGGTTCAACAAACAAAAATCAATTCATACGATTCGCCACATTAACAGAATAAAGCATAAGGATCTCACACTCGTCTCAACAGATGAAGAAAAGGTATCTGGCAAAATTCAGCACCCTTCCATGATTAAAAAAAAAAAAAAAAGCTCAACTATAAATAGAACGTACCTCAACGTAATATATGTGTGAAAAGTCTACAGCTAACATCACGCTCAGCAGTAAAAATCAGAAACAAGGATGCCCATTTCACCACTCTTAGTATCGTACTGGAAATCCTAACCAGAGCACTTAAACACAAAAAAGAAGTAAAATGCATCCAAATTGGAAAGGAAGAAATAAAACTGTCCCTGTCTGCAGATGACATAATCCTATATATTGAAAACTCTAAAGATTCTACAAAAAATAAAGCAAAACAAAAACACTGTTAAAACTAAGAAACAAACGTAATAGAAGTTGCAAGATATAAAATCAACATGCAAAAAATCCGTCACATACCTGTACACTAACAACAAACTACCTGAAGAGGGTATTCCGAAAACAATTCCACTTACACCAAAAAGAATACAATACCTGGGGATAAACTTATAAGGAGAACTTTGTATAAACTACTAAAATATTGATGAAAGAAGTTACAGACACAAATGGAAATACATCCCATGTTCATGGATTGGATCATTAAAATGTCCACACTACCCAAATTGACCTACAGAGTCAAAGTGATCCCTGTCAAAGTCCCAATGGCGTTTTTTTAGAGAAATAGAAAAATAATTTAAAACTTCATCTAGAACTACGAAAAGATGACAAATAGCCAAATCAGTCATGAGAACAAAGAATAAAGCTGCAGTATCACACTTCCTCACTTCAAAATATAGGAGAAAAGAACAAAGGATAAACAAAAGTTTCTCGAATATTAAAACTACCACTGCCTGAATAAAATATTCACCTAGGAGACAAAGTTAAGGATATTTCCGGGAAACAAAGAATAGACGGTAAGAAAGAAAATCAGAGGACCAGTCTAGGCAGTGCGACATTCACTCTGTAGGAGAAAAACGAAGTGGACAGGATGAAGTTCGCAAAGACCTAACACAGCACAGCACCCCCGGCCCCCAGAAGTGAAAGGCGCCTGGGCGGCTCAGTCGGTTGAGCGTCCGACTTCGGCTCAGGTCATGGTCTCGCAGTTTGTGAGTTCGAGCCCCACATCGGGTTCTGTGCCGACAGCTCGGAGCCTGGAGCCTGCTTCAGATTCTGTGTCTCCCCCTCTCTCTGCCGCTCCCCCACTCATGCTTTGCCTCTCTCTGTCTCTGAAAGATGAATAAACCTTAAAAAAAATTTTTTTTTAAAGTGAAAGGCACGTGTCTGAGACAGAAGGGGTGCGCGAGCCTGAGCAGAGGAGATCGGGTTCCATCCAAGGAGGCACAGACCCTCTTCAGCAGGTGAAAGACTGAATCAGAAACAGCAGTCTGGCTTACGGCGCCCGTCAGCCGAGACAACCGTGGGATACAGGTATGTGCAAACAGGCTAACGTGCTGACAACCTCGAAACTTCTCAGGGAACTGGCAGAGAAATGTGCTGGGGCAGCTGTGGCATCCAGATGTGGACCCTGGGGGGCGGGGAGCCTGAGCGCACGCGTCTCGGGACGGCTATGTGGCACCCCCGGAGAAGCCGAGGCTCCTGGAGCAGGGCGGGCGGCAAGGCAGGAACCACCCCGTAACCAGGGAGGCGGGCTGGGGCGGAGGGAGACTTGGTGACAGGGAACAGGGCACACACACGGCACCGTTAGCTCTAGGAACAAACCCCGTCGCAGGACCCTACTTGGTTTAGCAGCATTTGTTTTGTCATCTCGAGCTGTCATACGGTATCGGGGAGCAGATACAGGGGGCGAGCGGGGAGGGGAAGGGAAAGTCGGCAGCCTGCCCCAGACGGCAGATATGCTGTGCGTACAATCTCCTCGCCCTTTCCATCGGGCCTGGCAACCGAGTCCTGCCTGCTCCGGCAGACCAAAAGCAAAACCTGGCATGCCCGGGTGGCTCAGTCAGTCGGTCACGCGTCCGACTCTTGATTTTGGCTCCGGTCATGATCTCGAGGCTCGTGAGGTCGAGCCCCGCGTCAGGCTCTGCGCGGACAGTGTGGAGCCTGCCGGGATTCTCTCTCTCCCTCTCTCTCTAAATAGGCGAGCTTTTAAAGCAACAAAGCGAAACCAGTCGCAGATCTGTACCAGCGTATCTTGGCTTCGTGTCTTCGGGCTGTCTTTGCTCAAATTGGAGACGGTCTTAAATCTGGTCCCCGGTCCATAGTGTAGGCCACTTACCCTTTCATCGAGAGCGTTGGAATGCCACTCCGGGCCACCCGCAGGACGCTCTTCTCCGCTCAGGCGGCCGAAACGAGTTCACGTACGATGGAAGACGGGATTAGCCACCTTTCTACTCGGATCATGTTTTCCCTCTCCATCTTAACCCCACTGTCACACTCCTGTGGACGGAGTCAGCGTCACACCCTTGGAGGAGGGACACGGGGCACGTGGCAGCAAAGTCCTGCGTGGACGCGAGCCTGAGGGTCGCCGCCGGCCGGCGTCTGTGCTCAGGGCCGTGTCTCCGTGTTCCCACCCGTCTGGGATGCCAGCAGGCGCCTCACGGGATGGCGCGGGCCCTTCCTCCCTCCGTGGCGGTGGGAGTGCCCGGCCCAGCCGCCCCGCTTACGGGCCTGTGGCTCCCTCGAGCACAAATGCTACGTCTGTCTACTGAGGCTGTAGGCGCCGGGGTTCTGGATCCACGAGACGGATTTTTTAAAAAGTGTTTTTATTCCAAAGGGCACCAGAAACACTGCAGGAATGCTCACAACCAAGCGAAGTGGGACGCCAGGCGCCCCGCCGGAGCAGATGTGAAGTGTGGACGCGGCAAAGTCCGCGAGGGCAGCGCCGAGGGCCCACGCCGCTCGTCAGGGCGCCGGAGCGTTTGGGGGCTTGGCCAACGCCGCGGGAGTCAGGAACCAGGGAGAAGCCAACTGCCGAAGACAGCGACAGTGTGCGAGGACCCGCGCCACCTACCGAAGCGCCTGGGGCCGGCAGGGGCCGCCGCGCGTCGCATACGGGCGGTGCTGGAGGCGGCGAGGACACCGGACCTGCACACACTTGCCGAGTCTCACGGGAATCCACCACTTGGACCACTTTTTATTGATAAACAGGTACACACATTAAAAGCCTCACACCGAAGCCGGACACACGCGCCCACCGCGGACAACGGATGTGCAGATGCGTGACGCAGCGCGACTCCTGGCGGCTCGCCGCGTCTGGGCCCCTGGGGCCTGTCCCTCTGGTGGGGACACGGCCCCCGCCCCGGGGCTCTCAGTCCGTCTCCGGGACATCCCTCCGCTTTGCTCGCCCGGCTCCAGCTGCGGTAGGTCCCCCGTGGATCTGCGTCAGCAGGGGCGGAAGCCTGACTAGGACAGGGTGCGGGTTCGTTAAAACCAAAACCCAAACCCAAACAGCTCACGGGTGAACGGAAAGGCGTAGAAGCCGGGAGGGGAACACCGGCTCTCGTCAGCGTGCAGGCAGGCTTGGAGGAGAGCCTCGGGCTTTGTCAAGGACCGCTTCGTCCGGAGTCCCCCAAAACAGGTACAAACTGAGCAAGTTTAAGGCGAGTCCCCACGGAGGGGAGCTGTTTGCTTTCTGATGGAAGTTTAAGCTCTGCACCAAAGGTCCTACTGGATCGCTTGGGACGTGGGTGGAAAAACAAACATGAACGATACAAAAAATAAAGCTGCTGCCATCCTGAATACTCTGCGAGTGACTGAGGCTCGGGGTCCCGGGGCTCTGCCTTGGGGTCCCCTCACGTCCTCCGTGCCGCCAGTGTCTCTCTGCGAGTGTCTGTGGCCATGCCCGCCCCCCTCCACCCCCGGCAGCGGCATGCGGCCGCACGGCGTACCCGGCCGCCACGAGACTTCTCACCGAAGTGCCGCTAGGACACTCCTGGTGTGGCTGGAACAAAAAAACACATCAGTTCCGAGGCCCTCATGCACTCGGGACCTGGAAAATAAAGTCAAAACAGGAGGGCAACGAAGGACCACATGGGAGTGATTGTTCTTTGGATCAAGACATTCTCCAAAATGCAATACATTCATAATTCATGACAAGCCCCAGGGGACAAGGGTCCCGAGGCAGCTCTCCCCTCATCCCTGAAACCTCGGATTCTGGAAAGCAGCTCGCCGGCCGCACGCAGCTGTTACCTGTTAGGTCGCCGCAACAACACCGCCCAACTTAAGCGCGCGCGCGCGCGCCCACACGCGGACCTGCCGACAGGGTCGAAGCGGCCTCTTCGGGGCAGTGGGCGCGTGCCGAAGGCCACCTTCAGCGTTCAGTGCACAGATCGTTTGCAAACTCAGTGCAAAGTATCGAAGCTCATCGAGACCAAAGTGTTGTCTGTGTCAGGGCCCCTCCTCGATCAAGGGCGCGCACTAATGAATCCCAGGGCCAACAGGAACGCCCTGAAACCGTTAAGCTGGAGAATTCTCATTCACTGGATTGACTTTTTTTTTCTCTTCATGACTGAAAAAAGCAGCTTGGGACACAGGATTTTAACAACCCATGTAATACCCCACACCACCTCTTAGAAAATGCAGCGTCCCGAACCAGAACCCTGTGTGCAGGAAGGTCGTGACACTTCACGCGGCCACGTACCTTCCGTTAGTCGTATAGGTGGAAACCGGCCCCCGTCGCTGACGTGGGCAGTCTGCGATCTGTGACTACAAACATAAAACTGCTTGCTGCAGGCATCTGGTCTGTCGGTTCCGTTCGCCCTACTGGTCACAGGTGAGCTGCCGCCGCCCTTCCGGACTCGACTGAATCCCTTCGCGTCCGCCGACGGGCCTCAGACGGAGAACTCTGGGCCTCCTTTCCTGGATCTGGTCTGCGGCCGCCCCAACCGGAAGCCGACGAAGGGGTTCATCCAGAGGAGCGAGGGGGGCCCCCCGAAGACAGACCGCATCCCCTCCCATCTCAGCCTCCGCTCCCACGTCGGCTTCTCACTCTTCAGCCTCTCGATCTCCTGGAGGCAGAAAGGAGAGCAGGTGGGTGGCAGGCAGCACCGGCAAAGCCCCCGGCACGCGCAGGTCGGGCCCCGCGGTCACGGCAGAGGAACCGCCACAGTGTGGGATCCGGTTCCGTGGGACAGCCAGGTGCTCAGGTGACGTGTGGCCTCGCGGTCAGCAGAGCAGACCCTCCTTGCCGGGCCGGCCCCGCGGCCTCCTGAGTGCATCCAGGCCGCAGCCACGGGCCAAACCAACATGAGACACGGCCGGCTGGGGGCCACCCGCATATAGTGGTGGCAGGGCGGAGCGCGCCCTCTGGGCCGGGGCACCGGCCTTCTTTCCGTTTGTTACACACCTTTACCCAGTGTCTGCCCTAGACCCTCCAGGGCAGAGGCATGAAGCCCATCGGGTCCCTGCCCCCCACTCAGCCGGTCTAGGGGCTGGCTCTCCCAGAAACCGGGAATCGGCCTGGCTCTCTCTGCCCGGCTCTGCTGACTCTCGAATCAACTGATCCCTGAACCTGCATGGCGCATAGACAGGGGAATGACCAACACAGGGAGCCCGCCGCAGCTTATGGAGACGGCCCTACCTCCCGAGTTAGTACACTTGCACCCGTTGTGGCTGCTGGCCTTTCCCACTCACTCAAGCCAAATGCCGGGCGAGCGCAACGGAGAAGGAAGCGTACCGTTTCGTCATTGCATATGGAGTGAATCTGGGTACCAAACATAACCGCGGTGAACGTGAAAAACAGAAGACCCTCAAGGCACAGGAGGATCAACAGGATTACAGTCACCGGAGGCGAGAAGTCACTGCATTCTGTGAACGAGAGAGAGCGGGCCGTGAGAGGCCACCAGAGCACAGCAGCCCCCCAAGCACGGGACGGCCCAGCGGCTGCGCACAGGAGCGTCCTCGCGGTGCTGGCTCCGAAGCCGGCGTGGACGGACGGAAGGGCTCATCCGTAAACGGGCACGTTCGCCGTTCACCACAGGGCGGGGGCGGCCACCCCTCCAGGCACAGATCCACTCTGCCGTCTCTAGGCCAGCTTCCCCGTCACCCCAGGTTCCTGCTAAGACTGCACGTGCACGCTCAACTGCGTACTGACCTTCAGCGAGAGCTAGGGGAGGGGACAGCCCTGCAGGCCCCCCGGGGGTGAGTCTGTCTGACCTGCCGGCCGGTCTGCGGCGCGGCAGTCAGCGCCCACCTGACTCGCTCCTGCCGCGCTGTGCTTTGGGGGTCCAGTGACGCGAGGACCACACGGAACAACCCCCAGCTGGCTGACCAGAAAGCAAATGCAAGGTTTGGTGGGAGGATGCTGACTTCCAGGCAGGCTCCCACTCTGCAGAGCGACTCAGCACCAACTACTTCTGGACTGAGGAAGGACGATTCTGTGCACGTGGCTTCAATCCACGAGCAAAACAGCGGTGTTAAAACCCGTATTCCTTCCTAAAGGAACTTGTCGATTCCTGTAGCTTTTCCCTTTCGGCCTGACGGCGGGCACTTGTGGGAAAGACACCCACGCCGAGCTTACCGGTCCACTGCCCTCGGACACAGGAAATGAACTGGAGGCCACAGAGGATCAGAGCGTGGACTGAGGACAGAGCTATGTACATCTGGAACAAGACAGAAGCCGATTAGCACTCAGGGAGCGATGACATATTTTAGGAGCAAAGGCCACGTCGGCGTGTTGACCCTGTCTCGTTCGTCAGTCACAATTAAGGGCGGGAGGAATCAGTCCCAGCGGTTGCCGGCTGCCCACCCGAGCTCACGATGGACGCGGGACGCGTTTCGCCCAGCTGTTAGCACCTGTGACTCAAGGCATCTGAGCGAGGAATTGGACGAAACCGCGTCCAATACCTAAACTAACATGAGCAGACACACCTGCCGGGGTGCGTCCTACCCACCGCGGCACAGTTTATCACGCGGGTCCCGGAGAACCTCGTCAGACGGGAGAATAAGTTCGCCTGCTCCGGGCAAGGCTCTAGTTACAAACCCAACACGAGTCGGCACGCGAGGATTTTGACTCACAGTGAAGAGCACGAAAAACCTCTGATTCTTTTCTCCCACGCAATTGTTCACCCACGGGCAGTGATGATCCATCTTCCGAATACATCTTTTGCAGATACTGAAAAGGAGAAACCTGTCGGTGTTCCACGTGCTGAGAACACACGACCCCAGGCCACGCATCCGACGCACAGAACGTGGTGCTGGGAAGAGGCCTCTGGGAAGGGGCTCCTGCTCTGGAGGAGGGGCTGTTGTATCGGCCACGGTGAACACGGGCTGCTCTGGGCAGGGGGTGCTCTGGGGAGGGCGTGCTGTGGGGGGGCTGCTCAGGGCAGGGGGCCGTTCTGGGAAGGGGTGCTGTGGGGGGCTGCTCTGGGGAGGGGGCTCCCCGGGGCAGGGGGCTGTTCTGGGGAGGGGGTGCTATGGGGGCCCTGCTCGGGGCAGGGGGCTGTTCT
Source organism: Leopardus geoffroyi (assembly GCF_018350155.1). Taxonomy (NCBI): domain Eukaryota; kingdom Metazoa; phylum Chordata; class Mammalia; order Carnivora; family Felidae; genus Leopardus; species Leopardus geoffroyi. Next base: position 57,924,764 of record NC_059335.1, read on the forward strand.
GGGGAGGGGGTGCTGTGGGGGGCGCTGCTCGGGGCAGGGGGCTGCTCTGGGGATGGGGTGCTGTGGGGGTGCTGCTCTGGGGAGGGGGCTGCTCTGGGGCAGGGGGCTCCTTGGGGCGGGGGTCTGCTCTAGGGAGGGAGTGCTGTGGGGGCGCTGCTTGGGGCAGGGGGCTGCTCTGGGGATGGGGTACTGTGGGGGTGCTCTGGGGAGGGGGCTGCTCTGGGGAGGGGGCTGTTCTGGGGACGGGTGCTGTGGGGGGCACTGCTCGGGGCAGGGGGCTGCTCTGGGGATGGGGTGCTGTGGGGGCGCTGCTCGGGCAGGGGGCTGCTCTACAGAGGGGGTGCAGTAGGGGGGACTGCTCTGGGGCAGGGGGCTCCTTGGGGCGGGGGTCTGCTCTGGGGAGGGAGTGCTGTGGGGGGGCTGCTCTGGGGAGGGGTTCTCTGGGGAGGGGGTGCTGTGGGGGGTGCTGTCCTGGAGAGGGGTGCTGTGGGGGCGCTGCTTGGGTCAGGGGGCTGATCTGGGCAGGGGGTGCTGTGTGGGGGCTGCTTGGGGCAGGGGGCTGCTCTGGGGAGGGGTGCTGTGGTAGGGGCTGCCCGGGGCAGGGGGCTCCTCAGGGCAGGGGCCTTCTCGGGGCAGGGGGCTGCTCGGGGCAGGGGGCTCTTCTGGGGAGGGGGTCTTCTGGGGAGGAGGTGTGGAGGGGCGCTGCCCGGGGCAGGGGGCTCCTTGGGGCAGGGGGCTGCTCGGGGCATGGGGCTCCTCGGGGCGGGGGGCTGCTCTGGGGAGGGGGTGCTTTGGGGAGGGGGTGATGGGGGGGCTGTTCTGGGGATGGGGTGCTGTGGGGGTGCTGCTCGGGGCAGGGGGCTGCTCTGGGCAGGGGGTGCTGTGTGGGCGCTTCTCGGGGCGGGGGGCTGCTCTGGTGAGGGGGGTCCTCGGGGCAGGGGGCTGTTCTGGGGAGCGGGTGCTGTGGTGGTGCTGCCTGGGGCAGGGGGCTGCTTGGGGCAGGGGGCTGCTCTGGGGAGAGGGCTCTTCTGGGGAGGGGGTGCGGGGGGGCTGCTCTGGTGAGGGGGTCCTGCTCGGGGCAGGGGCTCCTCGGGGCAGGGGGTCTTCTGGGGAGGAGGTGTGGAGGGGTGCTGCCCGGGGCAGGGGGCTCCTTGGGGCAGGGGGCTGCTCGGTGCATGGGGCTCCTCGGGGCGGGTGGCTGCTCTGGGGAGGGGGTGCTTTGGGGAGGGGGGGATGGGGTGCTGTGGGGGCGCTGCTCGGGGCAGGGGGCTGCTCTAGGGAGGGAGCTGTTCTGGGGATGATGTGCTGTGTGGGCGCTTCTCGGGGCGGAGGGCTGCTCTGGTGAGGGGGCTCCTCGGGGCAGGGGGCTGTTCTGGGGAGCGGGTGCTGTGGTGGTGCTGCCTTGGGCAGGGGGCTGCTTGGGGCAGGGGGCTGTTCTGGGGAGGGGTGCTGTGGGGGGGCTGTTCTGGGGATGGGGTGCTGTGGGGGGGGCTGCCCGGGGCAGGGGGCTCCTCGGGGCAGGGGGCTGCTCGGGGCGGGTGGCTGCTCTGGGGAGGGGGTGCTCTGGGGAGGGGGTGTGGGGGGGCGCTGCCCGGGGCGGGGCCTTCGGTACCTGCAGTGATGGGCACGCTCAGGCTTGATGCAGCAGCACTTGGGACACTTGTAGATCACCTCCCCGGGCTTCAGCTGCAGACTCTCCACGTGCTCCTTAGTGGCATTTCCTTTGGGCACTGCCCCCTGTAGCGGGACAAGAACGTATTTTGGTTCCAGGGAAGGAAAGCTCAAAAACAGAATCAGTGAGCGCACGCGCTTCGGTCTGAGATGCCGTCGGATGATGCGCGATGCCACGGCTGCCGCGTAAAGTGCGGCGATGTGACTGTCCCTCGGCGGGACCGGAAGTCACTTCCCAGGAAAAGTGGCATCTGCATTCACATGAACTCGAAATAGCTTCTCACCCTTTGTCAGTCGCCTGAGTCTTTCCTGCCTTTACGCAGAACACGCCGGAAGCGAGGCTTACTCGTCAGGCCTTCCCGACTCAAGGGCGCTGCCTGTCCCCGAAGGGCGCCAGCGTGTTCTGCTGACACCCTTCCCTGTCACCGCGCTCTCACGGGCAGGGCTGACGTGACCGGGGTGGCCCAGAGTTTTCCCATCAGCTGCAGCCGGGCAACCCTCACGGGACGCAATCAAGAAGGACCTTCTCGGGGCGCCTGGGTGGCGCAGTCGGTTAAGCGTCCGACTTCAGCCAGGTCACGATCTCGCGGTCCGTGAGTTCGAGCCCCGCGTCAGGCTCTGGGCTGATGGCTCAGAGCCTGGAGCCTGTTTCCGATTCTGTGTCTCCCTCTCTCTCTGCCCCTCCCCCGTTCATGTTCTGTCTCTCTCTGTCCCAAAAATAAATAAACGTTGAAAAAAAAATTTTTTAAAAAGAAGGACTTTCTCTCACGTCTGCGAGGCTGCGTCACGCGCCCGCGTCTGCCGGCCTCGCCACGGGCGCTCACGTACACACACCTGCCAAGTGCGGCCCTGAGACGGGATCGGTGCCGGCCGTGGGGAGGGCCCCGCGGTGGGAGGGCAGTGGCGGGGGTGCCCCACGTGCTGGCCAAGGTGAAATACGGCAAGAGGCAGAGCGCCAGCGAGGCCCGGGCAGCGGTCACCGGGGGATGCAAGGTGACCACAAGTCCGCGGGACGGGACTCCAGGAGCCACGGCGGGGCGCACGAAGAAAGGGGACCCGCTGGCGTGGAGGAGGCTCGTAACGGTGGCAAGGTGGGAACGAGGTCCTCTCTCCCACCGGTTAGCGCCACGGAGCCCGCACCTCGAGCAGAAAGGCACGCTGGGAAGTGCAGGCCGGGGCCGCGGAGGGAGCGCAGACCCGAGGAGACACGAGGCGGCAGTGAGCAGTGGCGGGGACGGCGAGGGACTCCTCGAGGCCCGGGCACGAGCCGAAGCTGCGTGGGGCAAGGGCTGACCTAATACCCGTGCACCAGCAGGAGGAGCCCAGCCCTCCCTGCTCCTCAGTTTACCTCCCAACACACAAGCACTTGTCCCTTGGCCGTCCTAGCACTGGGAAGCTGTTCGGGTCAGGAGCCTGGTGTTTCCTAACACTACAATTTTCTCCTTAAGAAAGATTTAAAAGTGAAAGGTTCAAAACATTTTGGCTTTGAAAATTTAAGTCAGGATGTTAATTTTCGGGGATTTACATACCACAATCTGGAGTCTTTAATCAGGTTTCCTCCACCCATCCGGTAGTCACAACGCTATACGGATCTTACAAACCCCGCAACGTACACGCTCCGGGTGACACTTCAGTGTCACGTGTTTCCATAGTAGGAGACAAGGGACCCAGTTTTAAAACTCCACACACCTTCATTTTTATGAGACAGACACGTACCCTTCCCCAGTACCCACTGCCGTACCGTTCTGAAAAGCAGACACCCCAACAACCGCCCCTCTTTTCCAAGAGATCCCTCAGGACTGTTTCCTGACAGAAGGACAGCCGCACGGCCCTCACGCGGGGCTTAACGGCTGGGGGGCCCCCGCTGGTGTTTAGGGCGTCTTTCTTCTGGTTCCTGGCCCAGAACCCCGGGGAGGCGACAACGCTCTCGGGGCCTCGGGAGGCCCTACACTGATTCTGCGTCCCTGTCCCTCTCCCGTATCTTTCCATCTCATCCCAACTCCCTGTCATGCGTTCTGGATCCCCAAGACCTAGCCAAGGGGCAGCTGAGAACAGGGCTTTCCCTTAGACCTACACACTCATTTAGGGATCTCCCAGGGTGCAGGGAGCATGTGAAAACAGGCACAGGGGTGCAAGCTGGGAACTCCAGAGTGCAGTGAAAGCCTGAAGACAAAGGCCCGGGTGACGAAAATGTCCTAAAACTGACTATGGTGGGGGTTTCACAGCTCCGGATAAGACCCACTTAACTATGCACTTTAAAAACGTAAGTTTTATGGTATACGGATTAAATTCGAATTAAAATGCCGACATCCAAGGCCCCAAACTCCTCCTTGACCTTGGAAGGCCCACCCTCTGAACACTGCATCCAACGTTCTCTGTAGTGACCCGACCAGGAAAACGAATGTGTCCGTGCAGGACAGACGCAGCGTCCTGCCCACACCTTCTCTCTACCGCCTCTCCTCGGCTCCCCCCAGCCTCCTCGGGGCTTCCTCCAAGGGTGGAGACCTTTTTCCGTAGGAGGAGGGGGGCCGGGATAGGAGCTGGACCGCAGGGCCCAGGAGCAGGGTTTCACTCCCAGAGGGAGGCCGTGCTGAGTCTCTGACGGACATCAGAGTGGGCTGCGGTCAGAGACTGTGAGGTGAGGCTACAAAGCCACTGGGAGGCCACGCATCTGAGTTCGTCCCACAGCTCCGCTCCCGGCTGCCCACCCGGCCGGGTCTATAATGCTGCCCTCTGCCCAGGACCCCCACTAGGCAAGGGACCGAGTGAACAGAGCAGGGAAAAGCCCCGGGATCTGAGCTCAGACAGCAAGAGTCACATCAGCGTCCACGTAAACCACGCTCTGCGGACTGATCAGTATCGCTTCAGCCTCAAACTCCTCATCTCATTTACAAAAAAATCGGTACAAGACGTTAACTTGCCAGTCTTTTCTTTAGAGAGAGCCACCAACAGACACGAGCCCTGAAGCCTGTAGTTCACAAATCAGGAGCCCCCGCCCCCGAGGTTTAAAACCACTGTTTCAATGCTGTCGAAAGAACCTGTTTTCAAATGAAGCTCCCCAGGGACCACAAGCACCCGGCCGTGCACGCCGACGGCCGGAACGTCTCCGCGGAGCCTGCGGGCCCTCCTGCCCCACACAGCGGCCCTCCGCGTCCCCTCCGGGCTCTGCGGCAAGCCCGGATCCAGGGTCTGCAGGGGACTCCTGGCTGAGCTGTAAGGGCCTCAACCTCTCTGCTTACCTAGAGGAGGTCTCACACCTCAGAGAAAGAACCTCAACCCCAACGCACAGCTTCTGAATCCAGCGGCCTTCGGGACGTCGGGGACCGATGGCAGTTCACGGCGTCAGGTCTTTATTCCGAGGGAAATCGCTCCCACACGGAGCCCAATACAGCACCTTGGTTTTGACACCGCACGATACACCCGGGCCGGGCTCTCTCCCTGACCCCTGAGCCTGAGCCGAGGACACCTCCCTTGCATAGTCACTTCCTCCCGGGTCAACGACCCACACCTGGTGGAACCAGTGCGGTCACTAAGGAGCTCTCCCTCCCCGCTGCACAGACAAGCAGGACCTTGACCCTCTCCAGGCTAGAAAGAGATGCTAGCCTCGGCTTCTGTGTGTAATTACAGAACAATTAGCGAACTGTGAAGCTAGAAAGAACTTAGAGATCATATCTAACCTCAATTTAGCCCACTGAAGTTCAAGTAGTTACTTCTGGTCAAAAGACCACGGAAAGATTAGTTACGTGGTGAAATCTAGAACCAGATCTCCCAGCTGTGAGTCTGATCTGCAGAGAAACAAAGCACTTAACCCAGGAGGGACTTGACAAATCACTCAGGGACACCTTTACATTTGCACAAACAGCCCGATGGGATGGATTTTCATTTCTGCACGGAGACCCCACTTTGAGCAATGTTTATGCTCCAGTTCAGACACGAAACAAGCAGGGTGCCCGTTGGGTGCGGCTGGGGAGGCGCGTGACTCCTGATCTCGGGGTCACGAGTTTGAGTTGCATGGTGGGTGTGGAACCCGCTTTCCATAAAGAAATAGGGGCGCCTGGATGGCTCAGTCGGTTCAGCATACGACTCGACTTTAGCTCAGCTCATGACCTCGTAGTTCACGAGTTTGAGCCCTGCGTTGGGCTTTGCGCTGAGTGTGGAACCTGCTAGGGATTCTCTCTCCCCCTCTGCTTCCTTTCTCCACTTGTCTTTGCTCGCACACTCTCTCTCTCAAAATAAACAAACAAACTTAAAAAAAAAAAAAAAAAACCCCACAAAAATGCTACGCGTCTGTACCAGGAGTTAATAAAAGCCCGAGGCCAGAGGAACAGCACCTTCGCCACGGGGTCTGTGGTGCCCCGCGACCAGACACGAGAGGGGATGAAGGGTGACCGTGGGTACTCACGGGGTCTGTGAGCATGGTTCTCAGGTGGGACGACAGGGCCAGCACCGCTAGGCAGTTAAAAAGGACTCCGTTGACCACAGAGTACCAGAAGTCTTTGGAAGGCAGCAGCATGACGAAAGTCACCACAAAGTCCGCATAGACGACCAGGAGCCACGTCATGACGGCACAGATCATGCCGCAGCCGTCGCGGATGAACCAGACCCTGTCGGCCACGTCAGCCTCGGAGGAAGAGGATGACGAAGAGTCGTAATTGTCGTTTTCGGCCAGGAGAGGATGATGCTCGACATCCCGGAGCCGGTGTCCTGATGACGGCATGGTGTCCCCGGGCACCCTAGGAGACGGGACAGAGCTGATGAGGCTCGGGTCGGGGCACGTGCACACTGGTAAAGCGGACGGGTCAGTCTGCTCCGGACCATCTCGCGAGACGGTCCACACACAGCAGAAAAGAACATTAACAACGGAACAAGACCTGAACTTTAAAATCTTTGACCTCAGGGACTAGTTTACAGCCTATGACACAGTACACCCCACGGCACGAGTGACCCCGAGGCGCACACAGCCGCCGACAGCCAGCCACAGCCACAGACGAACAAAGATAAGGGAAAGAAGAGGCCGGAGACAGCCTCCCAGCCGCAGTGGAGACCAAGCGAGTCGTGCCACAGCCGCCACCCTCGCCAGCAGGCCCAGGCCGTGTCTGTGCGGAGGCCCTGGGCCCCCGTCCTCTCAGGACCCCCGCGTGCAGCGCGCTTCTGTGTCCCCTCCATCGCCCTGAGCTGTTTCGGGAGGGCGCTCCTCTCTGCTTTCACGTCTTAACACTCTCGTTCCCTCGTTAATCCATTCGCTGAGCTGTCCTCGGACACCTCTCCCGTGCTTCCCACGCTGCCCACTACAGGACAGTGCGCAGGGTGTGAGGGGACTCCGGAAGACCCCGGACTCTTCTTGGCCGGCTCTGGCTGCCGCGCTAATGCACACCCCGACAGCGACCGGAGCGGCTGAGCGCTCGTGATCGCGGTGGGGAAGGGGGGCTGGGGGTTCGCTTGGCCTTGGTGTTCATGCACGGGAAGGAGAAACACCCACGGCCTTCCATCAGGGGCCCCGAGGACGCTCAGCGTGGGAGCAGGAGCGAGGGCACCGCCGGGCCCCCACGGGCCTACAGATGGGCACGGCTCTTCCTCGGAAGCAACTGCGGCACAGCGATGACAAGGACGAGCTGACGGGAGGCAGCTCGGTGCACGGGCACGAGACCAGCCCCGGTTTCCCTCAGGCCATAAAATAACCCCGCTCGCAGGTCGGACACACATCGCTTGAAGGTTTTTTCTGAGTGACACACAAGAAACTAAAGATCAAGAGAGCGTGGACAGATCACAGCCAGCCTTCCGGCCCATCGGCGCGCCTTCCCGGGGGTCCACTCCGTGCAGAGGAGCTCCCCGCGCCCCTCTCCCCCCAGCAAGCCGTCCTGACAGGTACCGTTCCCCAGAGGGGCACGCTGGGAGAAGGGCTTTGGCACGCCAGACGTGACCATCGGAGGACGGCGCACACCCCCGGTGCAGCCCAGTTCTGTCAGTGCCCAGGCAGTGACTGGAAGCTTCTCCCGTCCCTGGAACTCTCAGGGCCCGCCCACCGGTGCTGCCTGTGGCGTGCAGACCCCCTTCTGCCTTAAGGGAGCTCCTGTGCATCTCCCCTCCCTGGCGGGCTCTCACGAAGGGTCCGGCCTTCTCCCCGTGTGCCCGTCTGCCGCATGCAGGCTGTTGGGCCCCCGGCAAGGGCATGTTTGTTATTCGGCAGATGCAACACCAAGAGACCGGTCCCTTTCTCAGATTTAAGTAGTTTCATAGCGATTTCCATGAAAGAGTCTTAGCGCATCGTCACTACACACTGAGGCCTTAAGCTGGAGAATCCCTGCGACCAGCATCCGTTTTGCTCCACGGCCACTCCTCGAGCAGGACGCTCCCCGTGACGAGCGGGCGCTTGCTTGCTGGACAGCAAGAGAAGAAGCTACAGGCCAGCCTTGCGCCAGAGCGCGTCTGGGCAGTCGGAGAGCAGGGCCCGGCGGGTCGTCCGGAGGCACGGCGCACGCTGGGCCCGTCCCGCTCAGCCCTGCCGGCCAGGTACCGGTGACAGGCGTGCTCCTGCAGGAGAAGCTGCAGACGCACGGACGCCGTGGGAGGGCGCCGATGTGCCACATTTGTCAAATCCAGCCGAAGGCCACGGGAAAAGAACCTGATAGCCCAAAGTCACTTTGCGTCCAGGAAAACAAGCCCTGAACACGGCAGGGCGCGGCCAGCTAGACCGGGTTCTCGGTCACCGGCTGCACGAGCCGGCGTTCTGCCGAGTCACTGTGTTTACACCACAGGAAGGGAGGGGAGGAAGTGAAGAAGCCATGCAGACGCTGGAAACGGGACAGCAGACGGGATACCGCCTGCAGCCGCCGGGGCGAGGGCGAGGCCCCCTCCCCCCTCAGGGCCCCACCGCCCTCGTCTCCGAGCCCTGACGGCCACCTCTGAGGGAACCCGGAGGCAGCACGATCGAGCGACGGGCAAGCCGGGGGCGCACCGTCATCAGTGGACTTTAGCGGCCGATTTAACGGGATGCCGTCCACGCTGCCGCACCTGAGCTGTTTATGCTCACGTTAGGGACAGCGGTTTCCCAGAACGCGGCAGGTGGCACGGCGGGTCGCCGCGACGTGTGGGGACTGCCATGCAGGCGACGCTTCCCGTCAATTCGCGCCCGGTGCTCACCTCGTCTGCCATACCGCTCGCTCACGGGTTCGCGTCATGGAGCCCCCTCCAGAGGCGGCGAGCGAGCCGAAGCCCACAGGTCAAAGACTGACCGTCTATACCGCACAAACCGCCCCGTCAACGAACGGAGTCAGCGTCAGCAGGGCCCCTCGCTTACCTCACAAACGAGCTCGAAGCATTACTTGAACATTTTGCGCCTTTTCTTCAGGATCTGAAGGTGCATAGTGTCCTATGTGACGGGATCTGAAAGACAACAAGATCTGATGAGAAAGGTTACTTCTCTTACGACTGAAGTACACGGCATTTCTTAGGCCGTGATTAATTCGGGGAGCTGTATAACCAACATCACACTGGTCACGTAAAGTTCCGCTATCCGGAACCACCCCTGACGATGGAGTCATCACTCCTCTGCATTTCCACTACTAGTAAACTCTGAAGTGATTCACGTTACACCTGCCCCAGGATTAAATGCGAGTCTAGAAGCCGGAACCTCTTGAGAAAGATCCCCAGGGAGAATCCAGGCGACATCTGACCAGCCTGCGTTTCAAAAGCCGACAACGGTTTTAGCGGCCACAGCAGGACAATCACAGAGAAAACCGGAGAGAGCCAGACCACGAGGGGAGAGGTACTGGACAGGGGATGCCGGGCCCGCGGGGAGGGAGGGAAACAGGGAACCGAGTGAGGACCGCCTACTGGAGGAAAACACCGCCCCCCTTGGCGTCCCCCTCTGGCTCCCGGTCACCCGCGGGCGGCAACCAGACGTGGCCTCTGTAGAAGCACTCGTGTGTGGCCCTGAGAAAAAGGGCCTGAAGATAACAAGGTGGGCGGGACCCCCGACATAAATAGTCTTTATTCCCAGCACGAATCTTTTCATTAGTTTTTTTTTTTTTCCAAGCTGTCCATTTATTTCCAGTCTTTGTGAAATATGACTGGCACGCGTCACTGTGTGCGTTCAAGGAGGACAGCATCATTCTTTGGCTTACACGTGGGTCAGATGTTTTGAAAGAAGCCCACAACAGGGCTCACGAAAGGCGAGAGCCCCAGAAAGAAACACAGAACAGGCAAAAGGCAGAGAGAGAACTTAAGAAGAAATAAAAAATCGTATCTGTGAAACAAAAGAGGAACATTCTGAGAACTTCCTAGTTACTGAAAATAAAAATGGTGACAGAATTTTAAAAACAGGATCGGACAGGAGAGGGAGGAACTCTCCCAGAAGGAGAGCTAAGTGACAAAGACAAAGAACTCAGGAGAGAGCATAAAATACAGTCGGCTGGCCCACCGTCCCGGCGCCTGTCCAGTCTTTCTCCCGTGTCCTTCCAATAGATTATTCTGCTCAAGCAAACCCTCCGTCGGTGCTGTCTTCCGAAACCAAAACCCCTGACTAGGACAGCGGGAGGTTGGCGTGCAAGTCGGGGAGGAGGAGGGGCCGGGGGTCAGGAGGCGGGAGGCGCCTCTCCCGGGGGCCCCCCAGTCCCTGCCACCAGACAGACGCTCCAGAGCAGAGCGAGGCTGCTCACTGTCCTGCCTCAAGACTCCTCACAAGCCACTTCTCCCTCAGCACCTACCCGACGACCCCCCTGCCTGTCCTCCCACCTCCACCCCGGCCACTGTCCCCTAGCACCTTTCCAGCCCTGAGCCCCTTCTGAGGAACAAACGTGGCCGTGACTCCAAAGCTGCTGAAACTAATGGGGGGGGGGGAGACTTTTAAAATACGGTATTTATATACAGTAACTTTGTTCACATAGCTATGCGGTAACCAACAACTATTAATATGCGATGATACTTTGAACTGTTTTCAGATAAGCTTACGTAACAATGTTTTAAGGTAAAGCTGGCTTTGCAAAATACAAGACCGCTCAGACGTCACGCTTAGAGCAGCATCTCTACAATGAGACCAAATCCCCAATTACTTGTATATATTTTAAAAAGTAACCAACGCAGCAACCACTTCGAAAAGAAAAGCGGCCTGGCGCTTTCTCCCAGTTAAACACCCACCCTATGACTCAACAATTCCACTTCGAGATATTTACCCAAGAACGCTGAATGTGAACACAAACATGGACAGCACTGTTCACGCACCTTTATTCATAATCTTCCGGACTAGAAGCAATCCAAATACCCAGCACCAGGAGGCGAATAAACAAACTACCGCACGTTCTTGCAACGGCACACTTCTCAGCCACAAAGCGGGGAAAAAGCTACTGATACCTGCAACAACGTGGCTAAATCCCAGAAACGTTCTGCCATCCACAGCAACTGTTTACTCAACACGTCTCTGGAGGCAAGGGAAACGAAAGCAAAAACGAACTATTGGGACCTCATCAAAATAAAAAGCTTCTGCACAGAGAAGGAAACTATCAGCAAAACTAAAAGGCAACTGACAGAACGGGAGAAGATATTTGCCAACGACGTAGCAGATAAAGGGTTAGTATGCAAGGTCTATGAAGAGCTTATCAAACTCAACACCCAAAAAACAAATAATCCAGTGAAGAAATGGGCCAAAGACATGAATAGACACTTCTCCAAAGAAGACATCCAGATGGCCAACCGACGCATGAAAAAATGCTCCACATCACTCCTCATCAGGGAAATGCCAATCAAAACCACACTGAGATACCACCTCGCACCTGTCAGAATGGCTCACATTAAAACTCAGGCAACAACGGATGCTGGTGAGGATGCGGTGAAAGAGGAACTCTTTTGCATTGTTGGTGGGAATGCAAGCTGGTGCAGCCACTCGGGAAAACAGTAGGGAGGTTCCTCAAAAAACTAAAACTAAAACTACCCTACAACCCAGCAACTGTTGGGTATTTATCCAAAAAAATTAAACTAGGTATTTATCCAAAAGATACAGGTATGCTGTTCCGAAGGACCACATGCGCCCCAACGTTTACAGCAACGCTATCAACAATAGCCACAGTATGGAAAGAGCCCAAATGTCCATCGACGGATGAACGGATAAAGAAGATGTGGGGTATATACACAGTGGAGTATTACTCGGCAATCCAAAAGAATGGGATCTTGCCATTTGCAACTATGTGGCTGGAACTAGAGGGTATTATGCTAAGTGAAATTCGTCAGAGAAAGACGAATTATCATATGACTTCACTCATATAAGGACTTTAGGATACAAAACTGATGAACAGAAGGGAAGAGAAGCAAAACTAATATAAAAATAGGGAGGGGGACAAGACATAAGAGACTCTTAAATATAAATATAGAGAACAGAGGGCTGCTGGAGGCGTTGTGGGAGGGGGATGGGCTAAACGGGGAAGGGGCTTAAGGAATCTACTCCTGAAATCGTTGCTCTCTCTATGCTAACCAATTTGGATGTGCGTTAAAAAATAAATACATTAATTAAAAAAAAAAAATGTTCTGCCATGTACATGGCCCTTGAAACCAGGCAACATGAATTTATTTTGAAAGAACTCAAAGTGGGTGTGAACACAAGGGGAATGGCTGAGAAGAGCCAAAGGTACCTTCTCAGCTGTTGGAAATGCCCCGGATCCTGAGAGGGACATAGCATCTGTCAAGACAAAAGTCGGGGTGCCTGGGTGGCTCAGTCGGTTAAGCGTCCGACTCCGGCTCAAGTCACGATCTCTCTGTCTGTGAGTTCGAGAGCCGCGTCGGGCTCTGTGCTGTCGGTTCAGAGCCCGGAGCCTGCTTCGGATTCTGTGTCTCCCTCTCTCTCTGCCCCTCTCCTGCTCATGCTGTCTCTCTCTGTCTCAAAAATAAATAAAAACACGTAAAAAAAAAATTTTTTTTTAAACTTAAAAAAACAAAACAAAATAAAACAAAACAGGGGCGCCTGGGTGGCTCAGTCGATTGAGAGTCCGACTTCGGCTCAGGTCATGATCTCACAGCTCATGAGTTCGAGCCCCGGGTCGGGCTCTGTGCTGACAGCTCAGAGCCTGGATGGAGCCTGCTTTGGATTCTGTGTCTCCCTCTCTGTCTGCTCCTCCCCCACTCACCTTCTGTCTCTCAAAAATAAATAAACATTAAAAAAAACAATTTAAAACAGCCAACAATCAACAATACGCTTAAAATTGTACATTTCATCATACATTAATTCCGCTTCACTAAAAGAATGAACAGGAGGAAAATAACCAGTGTGAGTTCATGTGCCGGGTGGGAAAGGCCAAGTGAAGCCAAGCTCCAGCCAGATGTTTCCTCCAGAAGCTGCACTCAGGAGCCAAGACGTCTCTGACAAGACGTCCCTTCAGACAAAGTTCTTGGTCTCTTCCCTTGCTTTTTACCTTGGCTATAAACAGAAAATGTGTTCTCAAACACAAACTGAAAACAAATGAACGAAAGACATCAGTATTCCTTGGTGATGAGTTACTACAAAAAAGAATCAAGAGGGGTGCCTGCTGGCTCAGCGAGTGGAGCGTGACTCTTGATCTCGGAGTTTTGAGTGTGAGCCCCATGCTGGGGGTCGAGAGTACTTAAAAAAATAAAATCTAAAAAAAAAAAAAAAATCATGATACAATTACTTTCTCTATTGCAATAAAAAGAATGTCTACCCTAGAGTCTGGTATTCATGTTTATATTACAATGCTGTTTAAACTCATTATGGCTTTAGTATTCATACGCCCACTGATGACCTATAAAAAGCAGGAATAAGCAACTCTCTGCTTCAGGCACAGAAGAAGCATATGAAGCAAACACAAGCCATGAAAGATCTACTTAATTCAAACGTGACGGGGGGCGGGGGGGGGGGGCGGTTCCAACACCATCCCCTCTACACCAGGCCCCCGATGCACAAGCACAGACAGGAACTTTAGCCCACAGGAGTTCACAGACCAGCAGAGGTGGCAATCGGGCTGGTAAATAATATGCTAAGTGTTACCCCCAAATTAGGAGCCAAGTGTGACGAGTGAGAGGGAGGACGGCAGCTAATTCTGTCTGGAGGAGCCAGAGAAAGCGTCAAGAAAGCAAGGGGACCGCGTGGTGGGCCGTGACAACAGGCAGGGCCCAGACAGGAGAGAACAGTGTGAGAAGACCCGGGTGGGAGAGGCGCACGGCGTGCTACGGGGCCTCAGGCCTGGGGAGAAGGAGGGCGGGGAGAGGCAGAGGGGACGGGCAGACCGGGGCCACTTCCGAGGTGCTCAGAACGGCCCGTGGAGGAGTCTGGAAGCCTGGACTCATTCCGCTGGAATGGGAGGCATCAGGACTTTGTAAACAGATGCTTTAAAATGTAATTGGCAACAAGGTGAGGCCCGGGTGGAAGGAGGCTGCTGCGGCCGAGAGCAGAGAAGGCGCAGGCCGGGGCCAAGAGGGGGCAGGGCCTGTGCGCCCCTATCTCACAACCAGACCCAGGAAGAAAGAGCATAGCAGGGACCGACAGCATGGGGCAGCGGGGGCACAATACCAGGACGCGACAGGGACTCCGAAACACTGCTGCCCCGGCCGCTTCTTCCGCAACGCAGGAGCTGCAGACTCAGGGAGAGAGCCCGAGACTGGGACTCACAGACTTACAGGCACCTGTGGAACACGCTGGCGGACAGTCCTCCGCCCTCCCCCTGCCCCGACCTAGAGACCCCAGCACAGAGGGGACGAGCAAAGGGGGACCGGACGTGACCACCCGAGGGGCCGAGGGGCCACAGAAGTGTGGGGCTGGAGCCCTGGAAGGGCTCCAAAGAGCCAGCAAGGGCGCCAGAAGGGCCGGGGAAGAGCAGGCAGGCCGGAGCAGTCAGCCCCACCGAAGCAGGCACTGGAGGAGCCCCTCAGGGATCTCGCCCTGGCAGGTTCAGTCCAGGGCCACGAGCCTGGGAGAGCGGGTGGTGGGAAAATTAGAGAAGCGCTTTTCAAAAGTGCCGGGAAGCCCAGGATCTACGCGGCTGGAAGGAAAAGCAGAGGGGATTCTGTTTCTCAGTTTCCGCTCGCGTGCACCATCTCAAACGCTACGGTAATCCTAAAGAGGTACAGCGGGCCCTTGAATAACACGGGGTCGGGGACGCCATCCCCACAAACAGTCAAAAACCTGTGGGTAACTTCTGAGTCCCCCCAGATCTAACTCCTAACAGCCTACCGTTGATCTAAAGCCTCACGATGATGGGGCGCCTGGGTGGCGCAGTCGGTTAAGCGTCCGACGTCAGCCAGGTCACCATCTCGCGGTCCGTGAGTTCGAGCCCCGCGTCGGGCTCTGGGCTGATGGCTCGGAGCCTGGAGCCTGTTTCGGATTCTGTGTCTCCCTCTCTCTCTGCCCCTCCCCCGTTCATGCTCTGTCTCTCTCTGTCCCAAAAATAAATAAACGTTGAAAAAAAAAAAAAATTTAAAGCCTCACGATGACGGTAACAGCCAATGAACACAATTTTTGTACGTATTCTTACGACGAAGCACGAGAAAAAGTGTTAAGAAAGTCATAAGAGAAAACACATTTACGGTATTATATACCATATCAAAAAAATTCACACGTAAGTAGCCTGCGTGGTCAAACCCGGGCTGTGCGGGGTCCCCGTTTGCACATGGGCCACCTTGGACCCGCAGGGGCTCCACGCAGCTGTCACCAAAGTGCATCTTGGTTTGACTGTGCCACGCTTTTAAAAGCCTACCACAGGCCCCTAAGTGATTTAATGGAAACAGAATGAAATATTTATGTACAGTTGAGCCAATTAAGATATCAGACCAAGAAAACATCAGCTAAGAGGCCTCGCCATGCTTACTCCTGTTTCTTTTTTCTTTCTAATTCTGTACTTCGCTGAACTTTTCTTGCCACTACAAAAGTAATTTAGGCTCGCTGCACTTTTGTGTTTTGAAAGGATGAGGGTCCAAGTGTGCAGACTCGGGGGGACGGTCCCCCTTCCTGAGAAGGAGGAAGCAACAGTGGGGCAGGGGGTCTATGGAAAACCATGGAGATGGGCTGAAGCTAAAGCCGTTTACACCCCACAGCACTGTTTTCTGAGCAAAGAGTAACCAGTGGGCTGTGGGTGTTACAAGTGCAGGAAGCCACTGAGATCGGGGAACGGTTGCTGCAGGGAGAGCGGCCGAGCGAGTGGTGGGCCCATGAGGTGCCGCAGACCCCCACTTTCTAACAACGTGATGGGACTGCTTTGCTCTGCCGTCCAAGAGCCCAGCTCAGCACCCAAAGGCTTACGCGGGGCTGGAGAGTCGCCACGATGACCGATGATTCGATGGAAAACCAGGTGTCACACAGGTGTCAAAGGCAAGGCCTGAGCTGAAATGACCCGTTGTGGAATGCAGGAGGAAGGGGAGAAGCCTGACAAGCCAGCTGGCAGAAAATTCTAAGGAGCTGGAGGTCCTGGTGAGACTAAGCACCGGGTTTGGAGGAAGTGACAAGGTGGCCAGGTCGGACGGAGGCTGGATCAGCAGGGCAGTTCCAAGAGCTCAGCAGAGGGGCCCTTCGGGGTAAAAATAAGTTCCAGCACGTGGCTGTGCAAACAGGCTGTGACCTGAAAGGACGTGAAGGGAAAGGTCTAGTACGTCTGTCCCGGGGCATCGACCTTCATCCTGGACGCTACGTGAGCCAGGGTGGAGCGGAGGACTATAGGCCGTAGAGTCGTAGCTTTACTTGCGGAAAGAAGGAAAGAATGGAGTGGCCACATAACGTGCTGTAGTGTATTTACGGCAATTACGTTCTCGAACGTTCCTTCCATCATTTTGCAGTCATGAAAGATTTAGTTTGTGCTTTCAAACCCTCCCAATAATGTATGCTGTACAAAGCCACTATCTTCTCAAATTGTTGAATCCAAAGAACAGAATATTAACACTTAAGGGGGAAAAAACCCAACAGAATATTAAGCCAAGTAAAGCCGAGTCTCAATAATATGCTGGCACATTATGCACACTGTGACAAGTAAACTCATTTAAGGTTTCTAGGAAGGTCTTTGACACTAAAATACATAACCGCTCCAGAACAGGCCTTGGATGCTGCCGATCAAAGATGGCAAATGGAGAAACCCACCCACCAGGAGCCAATCTCGTGGGTGCACGGGGATGGTGCTGGGTTTTCCTTCTTTCCCACAGGCCACGCTTCAGTCTCTTACTGGGTCCTCCTCTTTGTAGGTGCCTCGGTGGCGGTGCTCAGGCTCAGCCCTGGGTTTTCCCTTTATCTCCGCTCTCTCTAAAGGATCTTCTGGGCTCTCAGGCCCACGAACACTGCTGCTAATGATACACGTATCTGGGAAGCTCCGAAACGAACCGTACATCACTGAGTAGATCCAGCCATCTGGATCGGCCCTCACTGAGTAGATCCTCCCCAACAACCCCCTCCGCCCACCAAACCCTTACGGACCTTCGCAGCTCCGTAGGGCGTACCTCCTCCAGCTAGTTGTCAAGGTCAAAACATAGGAGTCACTCTTCACTGAACTCTTCCCCCACCTGCCCCCCCCCCCCCACCTCTTCACATCGAACCCTCCAGCAAGTCCTGTGGGCGCCATCTCCAAAACCAGCCCAAACCTGCCCTCTTCCACCTCCTGCCCAGCCAAACCACGGCCACGAGCCCTCCCCCAGGCAGTCCGCAGGGCGCCTCCCCCGCACTCCCGGTCGGTCTCTACCGTCACTGCCTCCCTCACCCCACGGCCCACCCCGAATAAGGTTTCACAGATACAAATCAGATCATACTCCTCCCTTACTTAAAGCCACCCAACGAGGGCCTCTGCCGTTAGAGTAACATCCAAAGGCCTCCCTGTGGTCTAAAGCTCTACCTGACGCGGAGCCTGCTGACCTCCCCACCTCGCGGGCTGCCACACGCCCTGCAATGTCCCGGCACACCCCCAGGACGCTGCGCACTCTGCACCTGTCTGTGCAGTGAGCTGAGGGGCAAGGAGCGTGCCCGAGAAGACTCAGGGGCACGGAGGGGGGACGGTGGGATCTGGCCGGGGTGGGGGAGGCGGGGGCGCGGTCAGGAGTCTGGGAGCCTTGCGAAAAGCAGTCGGGGAGACGTGCGGAAGGGTTGAGGGGAGAGAGAGAGAAGGGGAGGAGGAGAGAATCCCACACTTCTGGGGGAATCTCCATTTCCAGGGTGTCATCCTGAGCACGGGCTGGATGAGGTGGCCTCAAGGACGCGCTCACCGATATCCCAGAGGTTTCAAGGTTGTCCCTGCGCGAGAGCCACGGCCTGCCTCTGAAAGCTTTTTCTAAAGATCCCAAAAAGGTAAACGAACCCTCGGGAATTCTAAATCCAGAGACACAAAGAACACCAGAGTTCCAAACCTCTCTTAGGTGTCCTGTCCCAGGGAACGGCTGGACCTGAACCAGGCTGGCGAATCCCAGCCTCTTTCCACATCTTCCTAAATAGGGGTTCCTTGTTTAACATGACGTGAACTCTTGCAACATCAGACTCGCCCAAATCCAAAACAGTGGGAATACCTGACGTGCTAACGTAGCGAGCTCTCGGTTGCAAATTAACGACAATGTAAGATATCAGAAAGGCCAATCACTACGCACCCCCCGTGCACCCCGGAACTTTACATACATCATTACCTTGAAGCCGGCCGCTAGCCTAAGAGCAAGGCCCTAATATGAGCTCACTTCAGGCACGAGCAGATGCAGCCTTCCAGCTATAGTAACCTGCCCGAGCTCACAGCCAGTGAAGGGTGGACGTGGGACCGTTCTGACTCCAAAGCCCATGCTCTTCCGTTAAAATACACCGCCTCCCAGAGCACTTGGTGTTAGAAAACGCATTCTGTAACGAATAAATTGAATTAGGGAATATGGAACTCTAAGAATTCAAAGCGTTTCAACACAGAACGGATACTGTAAGAGCCTGTCTCGAGGGACACTGGCGGCCTCTCTATCCTGCCTGCCCCCTGCTTCCTGGGTGCTGTAAACAAACTGCACCCTTTCCAAAGCACCAGCTAAACACAGAGCCCTCCTCTCCTCCCACGTACCGGGAGCACTCCTCAGGCAACCGGTATTTATGAAGTCCCTTTCGCCCTCTAGACACGCAACCCCTCCACCCCTCCCTACAGGCTCGAGGACACCTCCTGCTGAGGGCTCGGCCCCCTTCTCTTCTCACCTTTCCCACCACCAAGTTTAGGCACCTCGCCTCCAATCTCCACGGTCGGTCGCGAGGTCCAACCACCCTCCATGCGGCTGCAGGAGTCATCACCAAACATCACCCGGTGCGTCAGAGTCGGTCTGGTCCAAAACCTTTCAGCCTTGCCCATGGCATTCAAGGCCCCACTGAATCTGGCTCCCCTTCCTTTTCAGGCGTGGTGCTCACACTCTCTTCCACACGGCGCGTATGCCCGTTCCCTCACCATGCCCTCTTACCCCTCTGTGCTTCTGTTCCTGCTGTCTCCTCCAAGTTGAGGAATCTCACCCTCTGCTCAGCCAAATTACCCATTGATCAAGCACTTACCAAGCCCCCGCTATATACAGGGGATTGTAGCATGACGTAATTGTTTTCCAAACTGTAAGATGCTGTGCCAACGTGAGGCATTATCTTGGACCCATTAGGATCTGGATTTTATTAGACAATACGACTCTAGCAAGGTTTTCCAAGAATGGAATAAAACTCAGGGGTAAGCAGAGCTAAGATTAGCAAGACAAAGACATGTTTGTAGACAGAGGCAAAGCAGTCAGTGAAAGAGAAAAAAAATCAAAGAGGCAAAAAGTAAGAGGAAATGACTGAATGCCGGTCCCGAAACAGGCTGACCAAAGAACAGGCACAGAGTTAATGGGAAGACGGATTCTCTCCTCCTCAGAGGTAAAGGAAAGAAAAAGACTGGTGGACATTGGGAGATATTTTAGCTAGAAAAACAAATCAAGGTTGAGCGAATTCTCCCAGTGGCCTCTGTCTCCTCCGTGCTCCAGAAGGTAGCCATTCATCAGTGGTAAAGCAAAAGAGTGTATTTTTAAGTAGAAAGGGACCATGAAAGAAGGAAGGGTCCCGTGTAATAAAAAGTTTAACCTTGCCCAAAAGGAGGTCTGGCCTTTGTCCTCGGCTGACGGTCTGATTTCGGGTGGGAGCTGGCCACGCCACCGAGGCCAACAAGGTGGTTCCGAGGGGGGTTTGGGGCACGCAGTATCAGCATGGCAATTGATGAATCACCCAATTATGCTTATGAAAGGGAACCCCAAAGAAGACTCGAAACACCACGGCTCCTCTGGGTTTCCCTGGCTGGGAGCGCCCCGCGCGTGCGAGCCGTCCCATCAATGCGAGGAATGTGACACCTTCTGGATCCGAGAGAGAAGAAGACCCGAGCTTCACCCTGGCTCCTTCCTCAGACTCTGAGCCAGAAGCCTCTTCCCTTGGCTGATTTTCATCTTTATCTTTTACCTGTAAAAAAGCCTCGACTGTGCCCTAACAGCTTTCAACAAGTTCCGCGAGTCCTTCTCAATAATAATCAAAACGGAAGGTGGTTTTGAGAACCCCAAAACTTGCAGCTGGTGTCAGAAGCGAGGGTGGTCTGACAGGACTGTTCCCTCTAAACTCTGGAAGTGACCCACTCTCACAGTCGACCTAAACACGTCTCAGATGCCGCAGCTGAATGGTCATGCGGCCAGTTGTGAATACTGACCCTGGACACTGGCTTTGGGGACACAAGGGAGTACAATGAGTGTTCACACTTTATGCTCTGCTCTAGTGTTTGACTTTTTATACAAAATAAGCTGTATTATTTAAGTTAACTCTCTATTTTTTTGAGAGTGATAGAGAGTGGGGGAGGGGCAGAAACAGAGGGAGGCTCGAGCTCACGAACGGTGACATCGTGACCTGAGCTGAAGCCAAGAGTCGGACGCTTCACCGACTGAACCACCCAGACACCCCGAGCTGTATTATTTTTATAATTAAAAACACTATTTTTAAGAAACATAATCCCTAGGAGCCACTTCCGGAAAATTATCCGGTAGATAATCTGTAGACTTGCCCCGCCTGCAGGGGAGCCGGGAAGCTCTCAGCTCATCAGTTCGTTCCAAACACATGAGGTTCCAATGCAAACTTATTTCTAGTCCCACTGCCTCAAATTACAGAAAACGATACGATCGGTAAGAGTCTCAAGCCTGCAGGTAACACTTTCAGTAAGAAAGCGGAAACGTATCCATACTTTTGACTGAATCCAGACTGCTCTTAATCAAGTTCCTTTTCGTTCTGTTCCTGCTAACACTTGTCCTTTTCTAGAAGGGGATTTCTGCTTTTATAATGGATGGATTAGCACGGCTGCAACGATCCAATGTGCTCACTGTAACCTGAGGCAGGCTCTGAGCCACTGGTAGCAGGAATATTTCTGTACGCGTTTTACGCCCTTTGCTTTGAGCTGAGACATCCGCGCGAAGAGTTCCTTCCGATGGCTGTCGAATGCATTCTTTACGAAGCTACCTTTCGCGTCATCTTGTCCTCAAAAGTCAAGGTGAACCCACCGGTCTAACTCCCGGAAATACACAACGCCCAAATAACCTCAATAACCCGAACCCTTCGACCTCGAACACCTCCCAGGGTGTTCAAGGAATGCAATTCAACACTTCTGGTCCACCCCATTTTGTTCAAATACCCCAAGAGCTTTTCCCTTTAGTCGAGTTCTGACTTCCTAACCAGCAAGCTTAACAAGGTGACCTCTTCAAAGGTGACTGGAGGTGAGTTCAGGTTGTAAAACAAAGAAATGAAACTCCTCGTCTGTGAGGGGAAGAGTGTAGGGAGAACTGTATATTGCTCCAGGTCTCTAGACCACCTGAGACAGTAAGAGTAAAATAGATACATACATGGGCAGCACGGACAGACACTAAGCAGACTCACTGCACAACTGGTCACGAAAGGAAGCATAACGAGTTGGTTACTGGTAAGCTAGCAAAGTGTGTCGGTCCAACAGCAGAGAGACTTAGTTCCAGCAGCAATGACGCCTCGGGAGGGATGAACCTTGGCTGCAAGAAAAGACGCAGACGTTGTCCTGAAGGCTGACCTGATCGCCCCAGAGGCCCAGTCCGGCAACCACCCCCCGCCAAAGATCGTTGATCGGGGGGAAGGGAAGATCATCAGGAAGATGGGCGAAGAATGAGAGAATAATTCAAACTTTTCAGAAAGAAGGGGGGAACAGGAGCATTCGAGAAGCCACGGGCGAAGTTCGAGGAAGCCCTTTGTAATGCCCGGCTATAAAGCACTCTTTACAGGTTACAGAAAGGTTTTATAGCCACTCTCTCTTTTGGCTCTAACAACAACCCCGTTATTAGTTTATGAGAGGGGGAAACCGCGGCTCGGGAGAGCTAAGTGTCACGCCCAAGGTCAGGCGAAAACGTGGGGCTGCGATTCGGGCCGTATCCCGAGAGATCAAGAGTGACAGGAGACCCCTGGAAGGGAAGGCAAGCGCAGGCACAGAGGTGGCACAGAGGTGCCCCCGAGGAGCTCGGGAAGGTCGCAGAAGCGCGGCGTCCGGAGGAGAGGGCGCAGGGGGGCCGAAGGAAGGGCGCGCCGGGGACAGGGAGTGGCCGGGAGCCCGGGGTGTGAGCAGCCCGCCCGGCCCCGGCCCGGCCCGGCCCGCCGCACTCACCCGAGGCCCGGGCGGGGTCGCTCGGCGCTGCGGCTCCTCCCGGCCTGCGGCGGCGGCGGCGGCGACTGCAGCGGCCGAGGCAGGGACGCATCATGCGGCCGCGCTCATGGCCGGGCCGGAGCGGGCCCCGCGGCTCGGCTCGGGCACGTCCCGCCGGCCCGGTCTGAGGGAGGCAGCCGCCGAGCAGACACGAGAGCGCAGAGCCCTGCCTGGGGAGCCGGGCGGCGCGACCCCCGGAAGTGAACCCCGCGGGGGTCAGCGGCGCCGCGCTTGCGCAGTTCCGGCCGCGCCGCTCGGGCCGCGGAGAGGGCGCGGGAGGCGATTGGTGGGGGCTTGGAAGCCGCGGTCGTCGTGGAGCCCAGAGGCGTAAGGGCTAACAGTTTTCTGCCGCAGGCAGCTCGCAGCCGAAAGCTCCTCTCGCCAAAATCAAAGGCTCCATCCAAAGGGACGTGCGGAAGGGAAAGGATGGGGGCTACGGGCCGCCGCACGGTCCAAGCCGCGCCGTCAAGCTGTCAAACTCGGTGGAGCGCTCTGGTCCCGGAGGCCGCGGAGGTGTGGCTTGTACAGTGTGCGGAGCGAGAACTCAGAAAATGGGGAAATGGAGGAGCGGGGGTGGAAACGATTGGGCCGGAAAGCGCGTGGGGAGAAGGGGAAGCGCCCTGGACTGGGGGCTGCTGGGGTCCGCTGCGCCTCCCGACCCCGCTCTGAGCATCCCAGCGATTTCCAACGGACGATAGGTCCTAAGTGCTTTGAAGGTAGACACATGCTTTATTTCTTTGACTTTCCTATAGTATTGGGGGCGACTTCCGCAGGGCTGGGAAGTAGGTGCTCAGTGTTTGTTCTTAAACTGGTAAGTGCTTGCTAAATCGTTGTAAGATTAATGACAGCCGTAATGACAGCCAAGGGATCTATCAGAATCTCCCTGTGTGCAAGCCACCTTCTCGCCATTTACCATTCTTGCTTCCAGAAAGTCACTCCGGCTAAACTTTTGGAAGTAAGGGTGGGGGATGCATTTAAAAGTTGAAACTTTTGTTACTGTATCTTGTACCTCTGTATTCAAAATGGGGCTGTGAATTTAGTTCACCGTCTCTGAGCCTCCCATCTCCTGCTGTCTTCGTTTTAGGATTTGTTTCCACAAGGGAGGAAAGTGAGTGAGGCCTTCAATCAGTGACCAATTCTTTTTGCATGGGCTGAAAGAAAGGATGATTATCTTTGAATAACACCGTGACAGCAAGCGGGCCTGTGCTTGGGATATCTTTGTTATGAGCAGAGTTAAAAGAATAGGGCTTTTAAAAAAAGAAAATTTGCTTAACAGGTGCGGAACTGGCTTGAACTTTCACCAGGCAGAGTTGACTTTATGCCTCATATCTATGGACAAGAATCATTTGCATCGCCTCTGCAGCCTGTAAAGTCATAAATAACTTAAAGAAAGGAGAAGAGCCCAAGGAACCAGATAACCCAGAAGGGTGTGCCAGGCAATGTCTAGTGTTCATTGAAGACGCCTAATAATCTTTTTGGCCCATTTCAGAGTCTGTCACAAAAAAGTGGAGGGTAGAGGGATCCCCACCCCATAATTCTTCTGATAGTTCCCAACTTGTTTATATTGCCTATGCTTTTAATCCTGGCGTCTCTTGTGTATCATAACTTTGACGGTGCGCCGCTTTCCTAAAGGAAATGGCGCGATAAAATAATCCATTAAAATATTTAACAGTATTTAGCAGCAGTTGGCAAAAACAATCAACTGTTATCAAGGGTTTTGTTTTGTTTTGTTTTGTTTTGTTTTTTAATCTCGACAGAATTGGCATGTTTTTTCAAAAGGTCTTCTGCGAGTCATTTCCCCTCTCCAAGCCTCAGGGTTTTTTTTTTTTTTTTTTTGATTGTTTATCTCTAAAATAGGAGATTAGATTTGATTTCTAAGGTTTCTTCCTGTTTTAAGACTGTGGTTCAACACAGAGTGTTTTGCCTCTCCCTGATTTCACTGAGGCCCCGGGAGCAGAAAACCTAATATTTCCCATTCCCCTTGTAGTGAGAGGAAACTTCCCACCTCCCGGGTCAGTTCTGTTTACCCTTCAGGAGCTAGGTTCCAGCTCACCACCTATCCCAGGAAGCAGCCCTTTTAAAGTAAAGGCTCTATTCAAACATGTGGAAAGATGCTCGGCCTCATTTGCAGTCCGAAGAATGAATGCAAATCTGAAGTGCAAGGAGATGCCACTTTTCACTTAGTAGGTTGGCAAAGATAAAGGTTCGGGAATGCTCGGTTGGCAAACAGCCCCGACTGATGCAATTGTAAATTGCTCATCTCTTTGCAGAGCAAGATAGCAATATGAGCCACAAAAATTTGACCCAGCATTTCCCCTCAGGAGTTTCTCCTACAGGTAGCCTTACCCCCCGTGCACAAAGCTGTTTGCCCTGGAGTTCACATGATAGAAGCGAAAGACTGGCAGTGCCCTGTAAGCCTGTGAATATATCAGGTAAAATACATTGCAAAAAAAAAAAAAAAAAATACATTGCGCCCACAAAAGGGAACAGCGTGCTTTACAATTGCAAAAAGGAAATGAGGCGTGTTTTCACGAATTCAGATATCTGGTCTTCAAGCTATATCAGGTCTATTGTGTAAAACTGCGTGTTCTTGTGTAAGAAAGCAGAGTGGGGAGATACATACGTTTATATGTACGTAGGCTATCCCTGGACAGATACACAAGAAATGGGCATGTAACGTATTGATTTTTTTTTTTAAGTTTATTTATTTATTTGGAGAGAGAGAGGGGCGCCTGGGTGGCGCAGTCGGTTGAGCGTCCGACTTCAGCCAGGTCACGATCTCGCGGTCCGTGAGTTCGAGCCCCGCGTCATGCTCTGGGCTGATGGCTCAGAGCCTAGAGCCTGTTTCCGATTCTGTGTCTCCCTCTCTCTCTGCCCGTCCCCCGTTCATGCTCTGTCTCTCTCTGTCCCAAAAATAAATAAACGTTGAAAAATAAAAAAAAAAAAATTATTTGGAGAGAGAGAGAGAGAGAGCAGGGGAGGGGCAGAGAGAGGGAGAGAGAGGATCCCAAGCAGGCTCCGCGCTGTCAGCGCAGAGCCCTACTCGGGGCTCGAACTCACGCACGGTGGGATCGTGACCTGAGCCGAAATCAAGAGTCGGACGCTTAACCTACTGAAGCACCCAGGCACCCCTGTGACTTGTTAACTTTCTGGCCGTGTGTTTATTTTTAGAGACACAAAAATATAATTGAACGAGTCAACACGCTCCAGCAGGTGGGGAGGCACCTCACAGAAGAGACTGGCCAAAACGTGAAAAACTGCTTGCTTTCACTAGACGTCCGGGAAACGCAGACTGAAACCACAGGGAAATGTTTATACACCCACCAACATGGCCGGAGTGAAAAAACACCGAGCCCTGGCAAGCACCTGGAATAACTCGGAGCCTCTATCCGCTGCTGGGGGGGGAGGCGGGGAGAGGGAATTGTTAAACTCCCTCCTACCGCATTTAGGAGTATCTGCCGAAGCCGCACGTGCACGGACCTGTGTTCACCGGAAGACGCCTGCTGGACGGTTCACAACCTAAATGTCCGTGACCGACGGAATGGATAAATGGTGCGTACCCATACAATGAACTACCGTACAAAATAGGGACCAGTCGCACAAACACGTGTTGGGTTAAAGAAGCAAGACCTGAGACGGTACGTGCTGCGTGGTTCCATCAATAAAAGGTTCGGACTCCCGGCAAAACTGGTCTTTGGTATGGGCAGACGTGGCGGGGCAAGGGTTCCCCGCGAGGGGGGGTGCCGGGCTACTAATAAAACTCGGTGTCTTGGTCCCGGTGCCAGCTGTGTGTTCCTCCAGCTCTTCCGCAAGTAGACAGCGGCAGAGAGACAAAGAGGCGGGCACTTCCGGAGGTTGTACAGTGGAAAACCAGAGGTTCGTTCTGGAAGGGGGTTTGGGTTTTGCCTTAGGTTTTCCCGCGGGTTCTGTGGTATCGAATGCAACAGCCAGAATTAGGGAAGCTAGAAAGTTCACCGTCCACAACGCGTGGGTATTGGACGAGGCCCCTGGAGTCTCAAGAGCCCGGAGTGGTATGTCCTGAGCTCCTCCGCTAGGGCCACCTCGCCCCCGGCTGTGGGTGGAGCCTGCCGGGGCCCCCGCTCGGTGGGGAAGGCGAATGGCCAGTGGATGGGTATCTGGGCTCGGGTCTCCGTCGCCTCGATGGCTCTCTCATGCCCTTTAGGGCTTCATCCTGTGGCGCCTTCCTCCCTGGAACCCCATCTCAAACTTCCCCCTCCCTGCTTCGCTCCTTGTCACGTGTCCGCTAACGCCATACGTCGTTCACTTCCGGTGCGGTCCATCCCCGGCTGCAGAGCAAGCCTCACGAGAGGCGGGGAGCTCTGTTGCTCTTGTCCGCTAGTGCTTCCCCAGCGCCCATCAACCAAGAAATCTACATTGAACGAATGAGCGAGCACACTGTGCGTGGCCCCTTTCCTAGAGGAACCAACGGGCTCAGCGAGGTTAAGCGGCGGCTCAGGGTCACACAGCTAGGAGGGGAAGGGCCAGGAGTCAGACGCAGGTCTGTCCTCTTTCCTGCTGGCCTCCCCATAGACTCACCTCAGCCTCACAGCCCTCCGAAGTTGGTGTGATCCCTTTGCACAGCCGGGGAAACTGAGGCTCAGAGTTAAGTGATGGCCTAGCAGGGACAGCACAGCTAGCTTGCAGACCTTCTGTCTGCCTGTGAAGATCCTGTTCCTTAGGCTGTACCACGCTCCCCTAAGGGGGGGGGGGGGGGGGGGGCGGGGCAGGCCGCACACTAGGACGGGGCTATATGGAGCCCTGCCGCCTGCCTGCTCCTGCCGCCAGGGCCCAATCACCAACCCGCCTGGAAGCAAGGCCCCGCCCATCCTGCTCATCCTCTCTTTGTCCTGTTGGCTCATTCAACAAGCAATAAGGATCTACTCTGTGCTTGGCACCTTGTCAGGTGTTGCAGACACGCGAGTGAGCAAAAGCAGACAAAGTCCCTGCCTGTTACAGAGCGCATAGACTGAGCAAATACACAAGTGCACGGTTACAAACAGGCGTGTTCCTATAAAGGCAAAGGACATGATGTGGTAAAAGGGTGCACCTGGGAAGCTGGCCTGCCCCCCCCCCCCGGGGGGGGGGGTGCCACGTGGCTTCCTTTCAGCTGTGATAGGCGAAGGACACACGGGTATTTGATAAGCAAGGGGGTGTTGGGGGTGGAGGAAGAGGGTTCCAGGCAAAAGGGTAGGTGGGAGGCCTCAGTAGAGGGCAGCATCCATCCTCTGAAGCTCTGCAAGGGGCCAGTGTGGGGAGGACGGGGTGGGGGGCAGGGGCACTGGGGGAGACCAGGCTGGAGAGCTTGGAAGGGCCAGGTCGTGGTAACAACCAGAAGGATTCTGGCCACATCTGAGGGGCAGTAGGAAGCCACTGGAGGAGACGGTCACATTTGTGGGGTTTTCTGTTTTTAATTTTTATTTTTTAGCGTTTACTTATTTTTGATACAGAGACAGAGCGTGAGTGGGGGAGGGGGCAGAGAGTTGACGGGGACACAGTCTGAAGCAGGCTCCAGGCTCCCAGCTGTCAGCACAGAGCCGGCCGCGGGGCTGGAACTCACAAACCGCGAGATCACGACCTGAGCTGAAGTCGGACGCTCAACCGACGGAGCCCCCCAGGCGCCCCACATTTGTGGTTTTTACAGGTCACTCCAGCTGCCCTGTGCAGAACAGACTGGAGAAGGGCAAGGATGGAAGCAGGAAAATGTCAGCTCGTAAATGTCAGTGGAGCCATGGAATCAGAACCCTCCACGCTTTGCGGTCGGCGTAGCATCATCATTAATGGGTGCCAAACCACTGGGTGAAAGTTCATTAGGAAAACAGGATATCTAAATAGCCTAAAAGTATCTTTCCCACAGATGACTAATTATTTACAAAGGGGAAACGAGAACCTTTACGGTAGGGAAACATGTCACCGTCTCAACCATGGGTCAAATGGCAGCAGCAGTAATGAGACAGACTGGCGTAGGCACCCCCTGATGCAACGACACACATCAGTGCCGCTGCCCGCTGCCCGTACGGTGTTCCCTGACGACAAAGGAGCAGTCAGAGACACCGAAACTGAAAGGCGTCCCATGAGACCACCGGCCTGCGCTCCATACGCACATCAGGACAGAGAAGGAGACTGACTTCGAAGAAGGAGGAAGGCGCCCCCAGCCAAGGGATGCACGAGGCCCCCAAAAGCTGGAAAAGGCGAGGAGGCCCTCCTCCCCTGGGGCCTCCAGAAGGAAAGATGGCCTGCTGATACCTCGATTTTAGGGTCTGACCTCCAGAGCTGTAAGATACCAAGTCCATGTCCTTTTAAAGCCACAGCGTTTGTGGCAATATGTTACAAAGGGGAGGTGGAAATAGACATGAGAGGCAAAGAAAACAGAAGGGATGCCAAGTCATATCACCTCGTTTATCTGTGTAATTGGTTTCCAGAACCATCCTCTACTCAAAGTGGTTTGTGAATATTGATTCAGCCATCCAATAAACTTACTATTTCTCCCACCTTTGCACAATATCGCGAGATAATCTCAGCAAACGCTTTGTCCTGGCTATCTGGTTGCATTCCGGCACCTGCCCAGAATCCGTCTGCTTCCTCATTTGCCTGTGGGGACCCGCCCTCCCCACCCTCTTCACCCAAGAAGCGGAGCGGAGCTTATCTTCACTCGTGTCCAAGTATGGCCAATCCCGTCATCCCAACAACCTGGCCTCAGAGGTTGGTTCAAAGGGCTGAGCACATAAGGAACGTTGGCCCATTTAGACCAAATCCTAGGTCTTTTGCTGGAAATACTGAAGGACAGAGTCCTTTCCCCCCTGAGGTTGCTAAGTTGAAAGAACATAGGCCTGTTGCTATTGGAGACCACTTTATGTAAAAGCCCCTAATCCGAGAACGAAGCCAGCTCCGAGGGAGGTGGTCAAAGAGCGGGAGTGACACCAAGTTCTGATGACATCATCGGCGCCCCTGGATCTTGCTGGGCCAACCCCAGAATTTAGGTGAGTCATGTGAGCCGATGTAGTCCCTTTTTTTTGAAAAACCAGTTTGAATGGAGTTCTGCCACTTACAACTGGAAGAATCCTGATAAATACAGCTTCCGGGTCCAAATACACGATTTCTATCCGATTTCCTGATTCAGCAGTTCGTGCGTTTCACAACAGGAGTATGGTTAACCCAGCACAACTTGGTCATCGGTGCTTCCTCTTCTGAGGGGTCAAATGGTTTTTTGTTAGTAATCTGTCCTGAATATTTCCCACGCCCGTATCTAGTTCACTGGCCTGTGGTTGGCAGAACTTACTTTCTCTCCATCTTTGTTTAATGGCCACGCATCTGCCTCTGTCCACCCTTCTGGCAAGATCAGAGTACCTTTTATGAGGCATGGAGAGACAGGGTTCATGTGAATCTCTTGAGGAGAAGTCGCACGTTCCCCAAACGGAATCTGACCCTGAATGAGCTCCCATCTTCCAGCTTTACTGAATAGTCATTAACACCAGAGTCAGGTCAGGGGCTGCTGCCCTCCTTGCTTTCTGAACCGTGAGATCCAGACCTGCCCCGAAATCAAGATTGGGCTGCGTAACCCACTGAGCACTCAGGTGCCCCTAGACAGGGCTTTATTTCATACAAGCAGCCACCAGAAGGGGCATTAGAGCTCCGCGATGTAGCCGTGGAAATGTGTTTGGAGAACGTGAGTCCTGTCTCTGGAAATGTATTCTCTATTTTGCTGGTGCTGGAACCAAGTTTGACATAACCCCAGTATTATCGGGAGTGGGTGTCAGTTTGTTTCTGTATTTCCTCCTCCAGAACTGAAAAAGCTTCCATAGGAGACACTCCTATTTTTACCTTTTTCTTTTTTTTTTTAATTTTAGAGGTGTAGAAGCAGCAGAAACCAAAGGGCCTAAAGTTGTTTACTGTGCCGAAAAATTGCAGACTCGCCTAGAACTTTTGGTGCAAGTGAAGTGGGATCCATCAGCTTTTAAGATGACCCCTTTGAAAAAATAAATCAGGCCTCAGATTGCCCTTGTATGTACCATGCACCGTTGCCTGACTTGTTTGAAAAGTGTGTTCATTAACGTCAAGACTTCACCCTAACTCTGGCATGGGCGGGCAGGAAATGGCAAATGACATCCCCGTCTTAAAGGTGGAGACGATCCAGGCCCGGAAGCAACCAGAGCCAGGCCTTATTCCCCCCCCCTCCCCCCCGCTCCCTGCCAGGGCTCCCGGGTCCCCCCACCCAAATCACCAAATCCCCCTCTCCTGCGATCGCGGAACGGCCGGTCCCCAGGGGGGAACCCTAGTTTTGAGCAGATCCAGGAAACGGGATCCACAGTTGGACTCCGAGCGTGCTTCCGGGGACGTCGGGCCCAGGCCTCCGGTCCAGGCACAGTCGCGGCCCCGAGAGATCCCGGGCCGGGGTCGGGACCCTGACCGCCCCGGGCGCCGGGCGCCAGCAGCCCCTCCCCGTCACGTGACCCGCTCTCGGGTCGCCCGCGCGGGGCGGGGGCGGGGCCGCTCTCGCGCCTGCGCAGACGGCGCCGGGAGGGGGCGGGCACGGCCGGCTGACTGACAGCTCCCGCGGCTGTCGCCTCGGAAGGACCCGGCTCGCAGGCCCGCGCAGTGGCCGCAGCGCGGAGCCCGGAGGCGCCCGCTCGCTCCCCGGTCCGACCGGTCGGCCGGCGCCCGCCGCGGTGAGAGAGGCTCCCGCCAGCGCCTGCGAGGGGGGGACGCGTCAGCTGTCCGGGCGGCGCGGGGCTCTCCGAGGGCCGGCGGGTGAGGGGCTTGGGAGGAGGAGGGGGCGGCCGGATGACGCGGGGTTGGGGGTCGGGAGCTTCTGCGGGGTCCGCGCGTGCCGGGGGGAGAGGGTGGGAGGGGAGCCGGGAGCCCGCGGTGGGGGGGGCAGTGCAGCGCCTGGGGGAGGATGGACAAGGGGTCCCCACCCCCCCCCGGTGGCAGATGGTTGTCGCCAGGTGGCTTTGGGGTGGAGTCGGCCCCTGGGTCCTGGGGGAAGAAGAGCCCCCAGACTCCTGGGAGGCGGGTGCCCGGAACCAGGAGGGGAAAGGCATTTGCCAAGTCGTGCTGTGTGTTCCGTCTTAAGTTGGCTGCGTCTCTGCTCCCGGGTGGCCGGCGGGGGAGGCACGGTGTGGGGGGGGGGGCACAGGGTCTGGGGCTCTGGACGGGGTGGGGGGGCGACAACTGTGCGCGTGCCTTCGCGGCGCTCCGCCGTCCCCCGGTGCGGGTCAGTAGGCACAGAGGTTTGCAGAGGGCACGGCAGCCCAGGCGCAGCGCTAGGAGCTCCAACAGCTGGACTGGTTCGGGGTGGACTGAACCAGAAGCCCCGGGACCGGAAGGGACGGCAGGTGGTCTTCCTGGAGCCGGGTGCGTTTTCCCCGCGCGTCCGGGGGTTTGTGCTTCGCGAGGTTGCCCCCGGATTGCACTCGGGAGGAGGACTTGGCGGTGGGCGGCAGCCAGCTCCTGGAACTCTGTGGGTCAGCGTGGGGCACGGGTGCCGACCTGCAGACTGAGCAGGAGCTCGCCTCTGAGCTGGCACAGGTGAGTCAGGGCTGGAGGCACGCAGACCGCTGTCAGGGACCAGGCTGCCCCCCAGGCCACTGTCACCTAACGCTAATGTTTCTGATTCGTTTGGTGAGAGGCACCCGCTCCCGGAACCTGAGCCAGGGGAGCCAAGATACAGAACCGCGGAATTAAGCAAAGAAAAAAACACAAGGGAGATTGTGATTGGTCGTGCATGAGCGCTTCTCCAGGTCTTTGACACGTTTCTGTGTGGAAGTTTATGTGCTGGCTGTGTTCAGAGTCGCTCCCTTCCACTGTCACCTGTTTTTATTTCCGTTTTGTTCACAAGTAGGACTGCTTACGCCTGTGGACAGGGGCCGAAAGGCTTCTGAGATCAATTGACAGTGAAAAAGTTGCCTCGTGAGATTTTCTTTTTCCATAAAAGAACCGAAGATGGCCTAGGACTCACATGTAGCGCTCTTAGCGATTAGCATATCGTCTCTAGGCCCTTGCGTGGTTCTGGGATACGTTCCCGTGGGTTTTTTTGTTGTTGTTGTTGTTTTGTTTTTGCAGTGTTTGTCTTTTGTATGGCCTGCGTCAGCTGACGTGCAGATAGTCTGAATTATTTGAGAATGTAACACCTAAGGGCAGTGACAAAAGCTACCACTCAGTGACGTGAATAAATTACAAACCTTAAGTAATTTGCTACAGAATTCTAGACAGCGAAGAAGAGTGATTCTCTCTATGACAATTAACTTTGGTTCTTCAGAGGTAAATTGATTTATGGGGACCCCAAGAGAGGACACCTTTTAGGACAAACCCTATGAAAGGTTTAGGATGGAATGACTCATTCTACATGTTCCCCCCCCCTCCCCCCTCTTCCTTCCTCAAAAAAGAAAATGATCAGGTTGAAAGAAACATCAAAAGCAACCTGGGAAGATCTAAAAAAAAAACAACAACAACAAAGTCATGAAAATTCAACCAGCAGCGGGAAAAACATGCAAAGGGAGGAGTAAAACCCTGTTGCTGATGATAAGCCCTCACTTTGATGTGACAGAGTACTTTACAAAGGGCTCTGGCACAAAATCTCGGTTGATTTTCGCAATAAACTTGGCATGATGGGTGGTGTTTCGTGCCCATGTCACGAAACCGAGACCAGGCGACTGCCCAAAGTCTCTTAGGTACAAGGGGGCAGAGTGAAATGTTAGACCTAGCCATCGGACGCCAGATGCAGTAGCCTGCCATCGGCCTGTGGAGTGGGCTGTGGTGGGGGGACGGATTTGGCACGTGGGCTGGCCGCGCGTCCTTCTCTCCCACCGCCCGTCTCAGTCACGGAGTCAGCTTAGCTCCCGTGTCCTTCACCACATCCCCACCCAAGCCTGAGGGTCCGCATCTACCCAGATTTGTTTATCCGTCTTAGAGAAATCTAGTAGGAAGTATGATCGCAAGGGACCTCTTGCTCCATGGCCTGGTGTTTCCAAATAGTCTAGGTGTCTTCAGCCGGGTGGGGCAAGAGAGCAAGGCGATTCTAGGGAAACTTGCCCTTAGCGTTTTCCTCGCCTGCCACCCGGAAGAGAAATGCGGTGGTTGTGAAACCCAAGGAGCTGACCCAGTAGTTTTGTTTATTTGACGCGGTATTTTATACGTGGCATCGTCTGGGTTATGGCGACTTTTTTTTTTTTATTGTTTTTTAAACAGGGCACAGCTGTTCTCATTAGGAAAAAACAAGCTTTAATCCCGCTTTCTAGATCTGGGCAGCGAGATCCGGAGAAGGACTTTGGGGAGGGGGCGGGGGGTTATCTGAGATCTGTTTCAGCAGGCAGTGGCACAAAACAGAATGACAATTAAAAGGGCACAACAGTAGATGTACAGATCTGAAGAAGAAAGGTGATAGAGGTCCAGTCTACTACTCCATGCTGAGGATATCGTGTTCTTTTCTGGACATCACATTTAATAAAGGGCATTAAAAAAAAAATCAAGAATGTTCCTTGGACATTGCTACAGTGGTGAATGAATTATGGCTGGGTAAGCCTGAGAACCTGGGGAGCCATGATCCCAGAAGGTTTAGGGCTGTCATTTATTAAACTTGTTTTATAGGGGCCCAAGAACCAAAGGACACAAGCTCTCTGTCTAAAGTTAGAGAGACTTGGGGCGCCTGGGTGGCGCAGTCGGTTAAGCGTCCGATTTCAGCCAGGTCACGATCTCGCGGTCCGTGAGTTCGAGCCCCGCGTCAGGCTCTGGGCTGATGGCTCAGAGCCTGGAGCCTGTTTCCGATTCTGTGTCTCCCTCTCTCTCTGCCCCTACCCCGTTCATGCTCTGTCTCTCTCTGTCCCAAAAATAAATAAACGTTGAAAAAAAAAAAATTTAAAAAAAAATAAATAAATGAAGTTAGAGAGACTTTAGTTTTAAGGCCTTTCTCATGCCAGAATTGAACCATACCCCTCCCCAGTGGCTTGCCAGTACTCTGGGGAGCGAATTCAAACTTCTCACTGTGGTTTACTTGGTGGGGGGGGGGGGGGGGCTATGTGAGTGCTAGTTGACCTTGCTTGTGTCTCCAGCTTCATCACTTACCACTCACGAAAGTCCCACCTTCTTCCTGTGCCTTGCACACATCCAGCTCACTCTGCCTCACTCTACCCACCCTGAAGTCCTTTTCCGGATCTCGCTGCCCAGATCTAGAAAGCGGGATTAAAGCTTGTTCTTTCCTAATGAGAACAGCTGTGCCCTGTTTAAAAAACAATAAAATAAAATAAAAGTCGCCATAACCCAGACGATGCCACGTATAAAATACCGCATCAAATAAACAAAACTACTGGGTCAGCTCCTCGGGTTTCACAACCACCGCATTTCTCTTCCGGGTGGCGGACGAGGAAAACTCTAACTGCCTCAGGGCCTTTGCACTCACTGTTCCTTCTGCCAGATTTCCCCATGGCTGGCTCCCTGTCATTCAAGTCAACTGCTCTAATGTCACATCCTTAGAACTTCCCTAACAATTAAAATAGTTTCTGCCTGGTCCCCAGCCCACCCACTTTATTACTTTATGGTGTTTTCTTTTTTTCATAACAGTATCACAGATGTCCTTCTTTGAGAATGCTTTTATTATGTGCTGCCCATTTACCACTGTATCAGCAGTGCCCCAAATCGTGCCTGGCATATAGTAGGTGTTCAATTGATAATTTGTTGAATGAATGATTTTTGTGACAGATCTTTTCAAAGATGGGAGAGATTGCTGCCTTGGTAGATACCAAGTTGGCTTTCTTGTGCTAGAGACAGTCAGACACAAGCCAAGTAGCCAGCCATTGGGCAAGATAATTCAAGCATTAGATAGCTAGGAAAACCAGATAACTCAATGCTAGTGCCCTGGGGCTGCTGTAACAAAGCACCACAAGCTTGGTGGCTTAAGACAAAATATATTTATTCTCTCACAGTTTTAGAGACTAGGAGTCCAAAATCAAGGCGCTGACAAGGTTGCTTCCTTTTTGGGGGTTCAGAGGGAGGATCTGTTTGTGCCTCCCTCTCAGCCTGTTGTGGGTCCCAGCAATCGTTGGTGTGTCTAGCCTTGGAGCGTTCTTCTCGCTGTGTGTGTGTGTGTGTGTGTGTGTGTGTGTGTGTGTGTGTGTGTGTGTGTTTCTGTTTCTTCTAAGGATACCATCAAATTGGTCATATTCCATTATGACTTTATCTTAATTTAATTACATCTGCAAAGACCCTATTTCCAAATAAGGTCATGTTCACGGGTTCTGGGGGTTAGGACTTCAGCTTATCTTTTTAGGGGACGCAATTCAATGCATAACACCTTCTCACTTCAAGATCCAGTGACATTTTAAAGGGAGAAACTGGCAGGAGGCGCTGGGTTCTTTTTAGGGATAATGGCATGGATTTGGATATTTTTACATAAAGCATCATGGTCCTGGGGCACCTGGGTGGCTCAGTCAATTGAGCGTCTGACTTCAGCTCAGGTCATGATCCCACAGTTCGTGAGTTCGAGCCCCGCATCAGGCTCTGTGCTGACGGCTCGGGGCCTGGAGCTTGCTTTGGATTCTGTCTCCCTCTCTCTCTGCTCCTCCCCTGACTTCGGCTCAGGTCATGATCTCACAGTCTCTGGGTTCAAGCCCCGCGTCAGGCGCTGTGCTGACAGCGCAGAGCCCGGAGCCTGCTTTGGATTCTGTGTCTCCCTCTCTGTCTGCTCCTCCCCGGCTCATGCTCTGTCTCTCTCTGTCTCTCAAAAACAAATAAACAAAAAAAAAAAATTTTTTTTTTAAGTATTAAAAAAAAAGCATCATGGTCCTTACAACTTGCAAGCTAAGAGGTGATCTGCACGTGTCCCAGGTGAGGAGGCCGAGGGTCTGAGCAATTGTGTGACTTGCCCGAGGTCATGAGGACAAGGTGAATCTCCTGCATCTGATTGCAAGGCCCGTGGCCTCCCCAGCCCTCCCTTGCCTGCTGGGACAGGTCTCACTAGCAGTGCAAGCCCAGGGTAGGACGGGGGATGTCCGATGGCCCTGTAGGAGCCCTGGAGGGACCATTTCCTCCCTTGTCCTTGTCATGATGGCACAGAGAAATGTGGGGGGCAGCAGAGCCCTGTCACCCCAGAACTAGACCGCCCGTGGCCGGCTTGGATGCATGCCGCAACATTAGGAGAACCTGCATTTCCCCTTGTCGGGCTTTTCCAGCAATCCAAAGTCTTTTCCATAAGGCTTCAAGAGTTCTGGTGTTCAGTGTCTTAGATTATGGCCTGAAAAAGTATTGCTGATGTCCTGAGCATGAGCCATCCAGGAATTCACAGAGAAACTTCTTTCATTTTGAGGGCTGGGGGGGTGGGGGTGCGTGAGAGCAGGGCAGGCTGCCAGCAAGATGTCTGAAATCATTTGCACCTTTGCCTTTCGAGACCTTTTTATTTCTGGCTCTGTCTCACCTTATTCGGGGAGATATTCTCTCCCTTATTTAATTTAATTAATTTTTGGTCTAGGTAATACATGCAGATGGGACAAAATTCAGACGATAAAAAAAGATGTCCGGTGAAAAGTGGCTCTTCCCTCTGCCTCCCCGACCCCCTCCCCAGGGGCACCCGTCACCACCAGTTTCCTCTGTCTCTTTCCAGATCTGATGTCCTCTGTAATGTCCCTGACTGCCACCCCCCCCCCCCACACACACACCCTGAGGGCTGTGCTTTTGTCCCCGCTTTCTATTCCTTCTTCCTGTGTTTCCAGAACCTGTTTCGTGGGCACCTGACGGGCTGATTCGGTCCCACGTGTCAGGAGCTGATGACGGCACCTCTGCCATGAGTTTTATATGTGGAAGGAAGGTGCTCAGAAGAAACGTGTCTGTGCTGTGAAACGTGGGCTTCTGAGGCAAGCGGCACAGATGAGAAAACTGAGGCCTGCCATCAGGCCGCCCGCGAGGGCCGAGTCGGCGTGCAGATCCCGGCAGCTTGTGTTTCTGTCCCAGCGTCCAGTCCGGGCCCCACGTTAGGTTCCTCTGTCTCCCTGGTTTCCTGTGGTCAGAGACGGTTGTCACCTTCCCTCGTGTTATGTATGGCGTAGCAGTCCCGGGTAAAGCAGTGTCTTCCTAGCTCTGGACGGGATGCGTTCACGTGTGGCCTGCACGTGGGGGTTGGCCTCGTTCCACGGAGCAGGTGCGCTACGTCGGGAGCACCTGCTTTCCTCCTCGGCTTTTCTGGGCTCGTTCCAGAAATGGTCTCTGGCCTCTCGGCGCCCAAGACGAATGACCAAGACCCGTCCCACCATAGGAATAATCTACAGCACGTGCTGGAGGAAATGGCACATCTGGAGGGGAGAGAGAGGGCGGGGGGTGTTTTTCTCTTAATCACCGAGTCCACTTAGGAGAACACCATATTCCTCCGTGACGTCCTTTCGCAAAGCAGGTGCGTTCGGAGGCATTTTCCTAGCCTTTGCATCACAGCCAGGCATGACTCAGAGCAAATGACTCACCGGTGGCAAAAATGACCAACGAGCTGGGGAAAAGACGAGACTCTAGCAACAGCAGAGCAGGCGGCAAACGGAAAATACCAGAGCAAAGGAGCTCCGCGAGCTGCTATCTGCTGACACCGTTGAGCGAGGGGGTTTGGGGGCGAACCCATGTGGCCGAGATACAAAAATAGGGCCCAGTTAAAAGGGGTGAAAGCCTCACGAGAACAGAAAACCCAATTTTGAGTTAATAGTAAATATC
This sequence comes from Leopardus geoffroyi, assembly GCF_018350155.1. NCBI lineage: Eukaryota > Metazoa > Chordata > Mammalia > Carnivora > Felidae > Leopardus > Leopardus geoffroyi. Next base: position 57,962,755 of record NC_059335.1, read on the forward strand.
AGGGATGAAGTACACGCATTAAATGTGATCAAAACAACGACAAACCTAGAAAAACCAAACAAACCAATTTGAAAAACTCCATTTGTGGTGGTACGAGGAGGTAGGAAACCAGTTAGCCGAGGCAAGCTAGTCTAATACCCTCCCTCCTCCGAGAGGGGGCAGATTAGCTGAACTTCATTAAGCAGCAGGGTCGCTCTGAGAATCCCGATGCTCCATTTGGATAATACAAAAATACCTCATTTATCTGCTCTTATGGAGGACAGAGGTATTACATATAATCGAAATTTCCGCGTAAGTAGGATTAACCAGACTTATCTCTCCTATGGGAGAAGAGTAGCATCTCTGATGTCACGTCCTCGCCTCTTCTAAGGAATCCTGCCAGCTGACCCCGGGTGGCCAAACGCCGAGGGGTCCCACGGGATCGGTGCCTCCCACCCCTTCTCCTCTTGCTCGAATGCAACTCTTGTCCCCCCACAGCCACCAGGATGTAGCATCTTTGCAAAGCATAGATCAGATCGTGATGTTCCCCGGAGGTAAACCCTCCAGTGCTCTCCCACTGCTCCTGGGATGAAATCCCAGCCCCTTAGCTTGGCCTCCAAGCCCCTGCCTCGTGCCTGGCTTGTAGCCGCGCCAATAGCCTCAGCTCCTTCCCTCCCTCCCTGGGTCTCCCCCGCTGAGCCACACTGCCTCACTCCTGCTTTAATGGGCCAGGTTCACGGCCACTGCAGAGCCATTTCCTCGGGCTGGGATGCTGATCCTCCAGATGGTAGGATGACCCTCCCCGGCCCCTCAGGCCCAAGGAGCTGCCTACCTCCATCTGGTTTCCCTGGCCCAGCGCTGCCCAATAGAAATACAGGGTGAGCCGTGTGTATTATATTGCTAGCAGCCGCACTAAACAACTAAAGAAAACAGCCTCAATTAATTTTTATAATCGATTTTGTTCAACCCACCATATTAAAAATATCCCTTCCATGCCTAATCAGTATAAAAATTATTAGGGAGACATCTTAGATTCTCATTTCACACTAAGTCTGAAATCTGGTGTGGTCAGCACAGCTCAATGAGCCACAGTTTCATGGGCTTACTAGCCACGTGTAGCGAGCGGCTACTATGTTAGACGGTGCTATGCTCTGTTATTCACAGCACGTACGATGGGCTGTAATGATATCTTTAATCTCTTTGTTCTCTGCCTAGAACACAAGCTCCCTGAGGGCTAGGCTACTGTTTGTCTAGTTCATCTGAAACAATGCCTGGCACACGGCACACGCGCAATAATATTTGTTGAATGATTGAGCAAGCCTGTGACAGGATGCGTGAGACCCTCACCTTACCGTTCAGAGCCAGTCATGTAACCAGTGCATTTGAAGCCAGTTTTTTTTTTTTTTTTATGTTTATTCATTTTTTGAAAGACAGAGAGACAGAGCACAAGCACGGGTGGGGTGGAGAGAGAGGGAGACACAGAACCCCAAGCAGGCTCCAGGCTCCGAGCTGTCAGCACAGAGCCCGACGCGGGGCTCGAACTCACAGACCACGAGATCGTGACCTGAGCTGAAGTCGGACGCTCAACCGTCTGAGCCACCCTGGCGCCCCCGGCGCCCGTTTTAAATCAGAGGAGCTTGATGCCCAAGGTTTCCTGTGACCAAAAATATTAACTGTTCGCACAGAGACTTATGTATTGTCTGTCCAAGGTCTCCTGTGATCACTTTTTATTGGATTTGTTTGGGGGAAGGGTGGGGTACCATGATAACCAAAGAGCAAAGCTTTTCACTAGGAGGGGTTTTCACCCGATTGAGATTCTTTGGCGATGTTTGGTGCTCGGAGTTGATATAGATCAGATATTTCAACTGGGGAAACATCTGGAGACATTTTTGACTGGCACACCCATGGGGTGCGTCTGGCATCCGGGAGTAGAGGCCAGAGATGCTGCAAACACCTTGTAGCACACATACAGGACAGCCCCCGCAGCGAGGAGTGACCCGCCCGAGCGCCGATGGCCCTGCCGTCGAGAAGGCCTGCAGTAGGTCGGCATGTCTGCGTCGCCTCTGATGACGTCAGGAAGGGTATGAGCCTCTGCAGACGCGACAGATTCTGTGCAGACCCCATCTTTTTGTTCCCTTCTCTCTCTCAGGTTCAACCTGCCCCTGCTTATTGGTTCTTTTCCTACAAGTGTAGACGCAACAAAATTGCCCTCGGCGAGAGCACTTGAGAGGAAAGAAAATCAGCTTCCCTTTGAAATCGGGAGCTAGCATTCTGCAGAGCAGACATCTGGAAAAGCCTGTGTCTCGAGAACCGTGGATCAATACGCTCGAAGCGCCCCCTGAAAGCTATTTGGATACGTTCCGAGCAAAGCCGAGGCAGAAACTGATTTCTTTTCAGTTACATGCGCGTAAACATGTGCCAGCTACGCTTTGAAAAAATACTCATTTAGACTCCAAAGCAGGATTGGAGCACAGAATTATATGCATTTTAATTCTCGTGACACATTAAGTCCCCTCCCCCCAAATAAGAGAATTCAGCTCCCTTATTATTGGGGGTAGAAAAGTGATGAACTATATACATTTCAATTTTCAGGTTTTGGGGAATACGTTGACTCTTGAACAACAGGTTCAACGGGTTTGAACTGAACCGGTTATGTGTATGCAGATATATGTCTCTGTGTATATATATATATATATTTTTTAAACAAATACAGTACAGTACCATAACTGTATTTTTTCTTCTTTATGATTTTTTAAATAGTGTTTTCTTTTATCTAGCTAACTTTATTGTAAGAACAGTATATATGATCCACTGGGGCGTCTGGGTAGCTCAGTCGGCTAAGCGTCCGACTTCAACTCAGGGCACGATCCCGCGGTCTGTGAGTTCGAGCCCCATGTCGGGCTCTGTGCCGACAGCTCGGAGCCTGGAGCCTGCTTCAGAATCTGTGTCTCCCTCTCTCTCTGCTCCTCCCATGCTCGTGCTCTGTCTCTGTCTCTCAGTAATAAATAAACGTTAAAAAAGTTAAAAAAAAAGGAGTATATATGATCCACATAACATATAAAACACATGTTAGTAGACTGTTTACGCCATCGGTAAGGCTTCTGGTCAACAGTAGGTTATGAGTCGTTAAGTTTTGGGGGAGTCAGAAGTTATACACAGATTTGCAACCGCGTGAGGGGTCGGCACTTGCCCCCACCTCCCCCGCCATGTGGTTTAAGAGTCAACTACCCCTACCTGCAAATACAAGCCGAAGTTGTACCAGAGTTGGCGATGTTTGTTACCCTACCCGCGTCTCCAGCGAGATCTGAATTCGTCTAATTAGCTGTGTGTGTGAGGGGCATCGCCTGCTGCTTGGTGCTGTGTTCTCTGCTGGGGGTACGTTCCCTTGTCTGACCAGCAGGCTTCTATTAGATCTTTACGTGTTTTGCCTGAGCTTCCCTCCCTGTCCCTTTCTTGTCTGTCTGCCATCCCCCCACCAGCTCCCGGAAATCTAAAGTTTCATCCGACCCTCTCACATCGTGGAATTAAAAAAAAATTTTTTTTAATGTGTATTTATTTTTGAGAGAGACAGAGACAGAATGCGAGTGGGTTGGGGCAGAGAGAGAGGGAGACCCAGAATCCGAAGCAGGCTCTAGGCTCCGAGCTGTCAGCACGGAACCCGACACGGGGCTCGAACCCATGAACCGCGAGATCACGACCTGAGCCAAAGTCGGCCGCTCAACCGACTGAGCCACCCAGGCGCCCCTCACATCATGGAATTTTATTTGAGCAAAACAAGGTCTAGAATTATTTAGGGCATAACTCTTTTGTTCCCGCTGCTTTCTTTAATTTTTTTTTTTTAACGTTTATTTATTTTGGGGACAGAGAGAGACAGAGCATGAACGGGGGAGGGGCAGAGAGAGAGGGAGACACAGAATCGGAAACAGGCTCCAGGCTCTGAGCCATCAGCCCAGAGCCCGACGCGGGGCTCGAACTCACAGACCGCGAGATCGTGACCTGAGCTGAAGTCGGACGCCCAACCGACTGAGCCACCCAGGCGCCCCTGTTCCTGCTGCTTTCTAAGCGTCTCCTTTAGTATTGGGATTTTTCAGTCATTCGCTTTCTTTCCTGTAGGCACGGAAAACCTAGCGTTTGTGGGTGAACAGTGCTGAACCTTCCTTGTTTGCTGATCTCTCCTGAGATAGGAATTAGGCAACCCCTTTAAATGCTGTGGGATAAATATCTAAATCCGACGTCGCCTGCCTCATCTTCTCCCGTAGAGATGGGGAAGAGAGGGTTGGTCCACACCAGTGTCCTGCGGATGTCTGGAGGGTCCTCATCTGTACCCCACATTGGCCCACTTCCCTGTTTGCATTACAGCAAGGCTGTGGAGCCTGGCTCTGCTTGGGTTTATCTAGCCTCTTTCATTTTGGCTCTGTGGCTTTAGACAGCAGTTTCACCTTCCTAAGCCTTGAAGTTTCTAAAATCAAAAAAACAGGAATACTAGCAGACCTAGCCCACGTGTTACGGGAGCGTTAGGTCAGGTTATCGCAGAGAGCGTTACCTCAGCGCCCAGTGGGTAGCGAACACACGATGAACGTTAGTTGTAATTGTCATTTAAGTATCAAAAAGCATTACATAATGGTAATACTTAGCATTATGGCAAAGAACAGCCCAAACCAGCTTGGCTTTCTCACGCCATCGCATTAACTAAAGCAGCAGCAGGAAGCGTGGCTTTGACCTTCTAGGGAGCACGGGACACGGAACCACAGCGGCACTCAGGTGTGGCAGGACACCCACGTGTGCACGGGAGAGGGAAGAGTGGTAACTTTTGAGGTGTCTGAAATGCCATCCTTTTTTTCTTTTTTTAATAAAAAACGTTAGAGTGTGCACGAGCTGGGAAGAGGGGCAGAGGGAGAGCGAGAGCGAGAGAGAGAGAGAGAGAGAGAGAGAGAGAGAGAATCTCAAGCAGGCTCCACACTCAGCACAGAGCCTGATGCAGGGCTTGATCCCACGACCCCGGGATCATGACCTGAGCTGAAATCAAGAGTCAGATGCTCAACAGACTGAACCCCCCGGGCGCCCCTGAAAATAGCATCCTTTTATTCAAACACGAACTTTGTAAGAGGAAGAAATTTTCGAAAAATGTGATTCGGTATAGCTTCTCTAATGGGTGGTATAAAAAACCTTTAAACTGTTTGAAAGCAAGACCTCTCGTTTCACATCTCAGACTTTGCAGAATCAACGACGCTCTGTCATTAGATCCAGCATGGAATGTCCTCGTGTATGTGTCTCCCTGTCCCTCTCTCCCCCTCTGTTTGTCCTTCTGTCTCTCTGTCTCTCTCTGATCATTGGAACAACCCAGCAGGGACGGTCTGGCCAGGGGCACTCGCTGAAATGACACCTTCCTCCGTGTCATGTTTTCGGGGATTCTGAGTCCAGAAAAAGCATACTTGATCTCTCAGGTTGACCCTGAGAGTCTGGAATGAATGGGATTTTAGGAAGATATTCTTATTTGCTCAGTAAAGGAACAGCAGTTAGGAAGTGGGGCAGATCACTCCGGGAAAGAAAACAAACAAAGCAGGCCGTGGAGGCGGTGGCGGTCCGGAAACGGTCCTGGCTCATCCACAGTCCCGGCAGGGGAATCGGGACCGCCATCCCTGGCTTCTCCTGAGCCGTGCTGTGTGACTGTCCCTGGCCCAGGCCCTGAGGTGGAGGGACCGGCTGATGACTGGCAGACGTTTGGGTCAGGCTGTGGCCGAGCAAGGAGAGTGTGACCCCTGACCCCACAGCCACATTGCCTCCGAGGACTGATTGCCCCTTCGTGGCTCGCAGGCCACGCTCTCTTCTGTCTGCTTGGTTAGTTCCCCCAAGAGCTGGTGGACGTCCGTCCAGTTGCCTGAAAGTGGACCGTTGTGTCTTTAGGAAGGTATGCAAGTTTTTCATCTCTGTTTCCCTAAAACCCCAGCGGGGCAGTAGGAAGAAGGCCCTGGTTACAGAAGGCTTGTCTTTTTTCCTCCTGCTCGCTTGGCGGGTTCTCTGCGGCTCAGTGCCTTTGTCTGGTCGTACTGAAGGGGCTGGATGCTGACGTGGGTTTGAGGGAAGGCGGCGACCCCGTGCCACGGTGCACACCAGGACTGCGGGCCCCCAGGAAGGCGGGGTGGTTGTCTCCCGTATCACCCGGGGCAAGTCACAGGCTTTCAGGGCAGTGACTCAGAAACCAGGCCTCTCCCTCGTCGCCCCGAACGGGGCGGCTTTGACTGCGGTGACTTTGTTGCGATGCCGAAGGGTGAGACCTCAACTTTACCCGCCGCTCTGGAAGCAGTCTGTCTCCTACCACTGCTACAAGGTCACGAAGAAAGGAATTCTCCGTCTCTACTCACGTAGATGGTCTCTAACAGGTGCACTTCTGGATGGGTCTGGCGTGACAGTGCGAGGAGAGGAGGACAGAACTGCCCCGCGGCTGGTCCGGAGCTGGGCAGGGGTGTTGATGAGCACGGTTCTTTGGGGAGAGAAAGAGCCCTTATGTGTGATGCTTGAGCAGAGGCCCGTGACCTTGTTTTAAGACCGCAGCGGAGGGAGTTCCCGACCTTGGGTTCCACCTCAAGGATTCTGTGATCCTCAGTCATTGTCCCCTCAGACGAGGTGACCGGGTTCTGCCCTGTGTGTGTGGGCCCGTGCTCCAGCCTCTTTATGCTGCATGGACAATCGTCACCTTCTCAGACCAGCAGTCAGCTCACGGTTCTATGGAGCCTCTGCATGACTGACCTTGATCCTTCCGTCTGGCTTGGGCTCTTTGTACTCATGTCGGGCGCACGGCTGCACCCTGACAGGTGAGGCACGTCCTCCAGGGGTCCCCACTTAGGGAAGGGTCCAGAAGGAAGTGTTGGCAGGTGCCGGGCAGCCCTCGGGAAGCGAGCCGGACCCCTGCGCTCGGTACTGCTGTGTTCTAGCTTCTCCGACGCAGGGAGTCGCTTTTAACTTCACTTTGGTCTCAGGCTGTTTGCGCTTTATGTAGAGAATCTGGCAGGAGTCATGTCTGTGGGTTTCCTCGTTAAATCTTTCTTGCCCTGTGTCTCTTTCCACCGTGCAGTCACGCCTGCTACATGTGGCTACTCTCCTAATAGTGTCTTTCTTGCCTGTTTAGTTTTAAAACAAAGCTGACTTCACATGGAGGGCTTCCTCCATGGAGATGAAGCGTGAAAAAAATCAGAGAAAAAGCAGGGACTCTGGCATTGTAGATCCCCCCGCTTCTCTGGCTCCTTTCCCACGTATCTGATGCTCAACCCTGTCTCCCAAGAATTGGAGAGTTTACCCACTGGAGGCCCTTCTCCCCTGCCTTAATCATCTCTAGCCGCTCTCTGTGTATGGGATCCTCAGTTGTTTTTTGCTTTCCTCACAACGCAAGAGAGACCATTCCTTCCCCAAGGGAGAGAGTATTGGCGCAAAAACTGCAGAGGACAGACAGCCTACCTGCAGACGGGTGCCATCTTTTAGGGTTGGCTGTTAGTGGAGATTGAGGTGGCTGACTCAGTTGCCCCAGGGAGCCGGGGTCAGAACCTGCATGTCAGGAAGGGTGTGTCGTCCTTAACAGATGCCTGGGAGAAGTGTGGGCAGAGAAACCGAGGATTCTGGGACCCACAGCAGGCTGGGCGATGGGCGAGCGCCAGCCAAGCAGCTGAAGGCTTGGGTCTCTCGGGCCCAACTTTTTTTTTTATAAGAAAACGGAACTAACATTTACTTAGCCCCTACTATGTTCTGGGAACTCAGCTGGCTGTTTCCACCTCTTTTATTTTTCCTTTTCATTAACACATGGTAAAATTCACCTTTTTTTTTGGAGTACATTTCTGTAAGTTGTAAAATGTGTAGATTTGTGTAACCGCTACCGCGTTCAATTAGGTAACAAAACGTTTTCTCCGTCCTCCCCCCCCCCCCCCCCCCCCCCGCCCAAACCTCCCTGGGTTCTCCCAAGGGGCACACCCACTCCATCCCTAACTCTTGGCAACCAACGAAGCCCCTGTTTGGGAGCACGTCTTATAACTGGAATCATACCATAGGTGAACTTCGGACAATGGCTTCTTTCCCTCCGCGAAATGCACCTGGGGTTCACCCAAGGCGTCACGTGCAGTGGGATTTTATCGCCAAGAGGTCGATCCTTGTAGAAGCAACCATACTTCGTTTATCCGCCCACCTGCTGATGGACGCTGGGTTGTGGCAGTCTTTGACGATTACCAACAGAGTTGCCAGAAACATTTGCATACAGATTTTTGTGTCACCTAAGCTCTCACTGAATACACCCTAGGAGTGGCGTTGATGGGTCGTGTGGCACATAGATGTTTAACTTTATAAGAAGCGACCTGAATCTCCTACGCAGAACTCCGAATAATGTGTGTGGGTCCTCTGCCCTGAAGGCGGTAGAATGTAACTACCCACTCCTTAAGTAGGGGCTGCCCAAGCCAGGTGATCAAGGTCCGCAGCCCAAAGTCCTTTCGATGGCGTGTGCCTTTGATATGACCTGATGACAGTGGCCCTTTACCTCTTGTCCTCTCCCCAAAACCCGTAACCCCAGTGTAGCCACGAGAAAAATGGCAGACACATCCCAATTGAGGAACATTCTAGGAAATACCCGACACACACTCCTCAGAACCGTCCAGGTCTTCAAAGCCAAGGGAGGTGTGGGAACCTGTCAGAGCCGAGAGGAGTCTCGGGAGACGGGGTGACTCACACAGGATCCTGGAACCGAAAAAGGACGTTGGGGAAGAGCCGAGGAGATAGGAATAACACAGGACATTGGTTAATCAGAATGGATCAGTACGGGCTCATGAACAGTGACAAATGCACCTCATTGAACTACGGTGCTAGCGGTCGGGGAAACTTGATGTGGGCTGTGTGGGAATTCGGCACTATCTTTGTGACTTTTCCGTAAATCTAAAACCATTCAACCCTCTAAAAGTTTATTAAGAAAACACACAGCAGCCGCCAAACCCGTTTGGCATCCCCGCCGGCAACACGTGGAGTTCCAGTTACTCGGTGTCGTCAACACTTGGGGCTCTCAGGATCGTCTGTTTTAGCCATTTTAACGGATGTTAGCTTGTCACGGTTGCACCCCGCCTTTCCCTGTCGGCTGAAACGTGCCGACTCCCCCTCCGTGTGGTCTTCGCGCCGTGGCTGGCCCCCTGCCCCGTGCCACTGAGTCGGCCGCTGCTTCTCACTGGGATGTTTGGAGGTTCTGTCCACATCCCGGCCACAAGTCCGTCGTTGGCCGTGCAACCCGCAGGTATTTTCTCCCGGTCTGTAACTCGCCTTTTCGTTGTTTGAACAGCAATTTTCACACAGCAAGGTCTTTTCATCGTCATGAAGTCAAGTTTGCCAACTGTCCCTTTGACGGATGGTGCTGTCGATGTTACAGCTAAGAACGGCTAAGAACTCTTCACCCCATCATATATCTTTCTCCTTCTCTCCGTCATCTATCTGTTGTCTATCTCTGTCTATGTCTCTGTATTTATCTATTTATGTGTCTATCATCTATCTGTCTCTGTCTGCCCATGGGTGCCCAGTTGTTTGAACTCCACTTGCTGAATTGACTATCGCTGTACCATTGAGTTGCTTTTGTCAAAAGCACATCAGCTGTACTCGAATGGGGCCGTTTCTAGACACTGTCCCGTTTCATTGATCTGTGTGTTTATCACCCACTGACATCACACTGTCTTGATTACCACACCTATCATAGTAAGTCTTAAATCAGAGAGTATGATTCTTCCAACTTGACTCTTGACTCTTTCAAAGTTGTCTTAGCTCTTCTAGTTCCTTTGTCTATCCATATCAATTTTTATATTTTTAATGTTTATTTCTGAAGGAGAGAGAGACAGAATGTGAGAGAGGCAGAGAGAGAGAGGGGGGGACAGAGAGTCCAAAGCAGGCCCCGGGCTCCCAGCTGTCAGCACAGAGCCTGACGTGGGGCTCGAGCCCACGAACCGCGAGGTCGTGACCTGAGCCGAAGTCGGACGCTCCACTGACTGAGCCACCCAGGCGCCCCTCGAGTTATTGCAAATGCTGTCCTGTTTTTAACTTCAGTTTCGGAATGTTCATTACTAATATGTGAAAATCTGACTGAATTTTATGTTGTCTTTGTATCTTGCAAACCTGCAAAAGTCACCTATCCTAGGGATTTTTAAAAAAAGATTCCTTAGAAGGTGCCTGGCGGGCTCAGTCGAAGGAGCATGAGACTCTTGATCTCGGGGTCGTGAGTTTGGGCCCCACATTGGGTGTAGAGATGATGTAAACAAATAAATGCTTTTTAAAAAAAAAGATTCCTTGGAATTTTCTGCTTAAACAGTATGTCATCTATGAATAAAAAGGATTGTTTTCTCCGTCCTGGTATTTTTTCCCAAGGCCTTTTGATACCTTTGCCTGGCCTCATTGCGCTAGATAAGGCTTCCGTGTTCTGCCATGTTTATGGGAGTGATCACGAATGGGGATGGAACCTTGTCAGGTCTGTTCTTCCGCATTGCTTGATCTGATCCTATGTTTCCTGTCCACGAAGCAGATCACGTTGTTTGATTTTTGCATTGTATTCCCAGGATAAAGTCTACTTCGTCATAATCATTCTTTTTATGTGGTAGATTTGTTAACGTTTAAGATGTTTGCCTCTGTGTTCGTGCAGGATACTGGCTTGCTTTCTTGTACTGCACTGTCTTTGATTTGGTGGAGGAATACTGGCCTCAAATGAATTGGAACACGTTAGCTCTTGACGCGTTTTCAAGAAGAGATTGTGTAGAATTGGTGTTGTTTCTTTATCCATACAAATTTTAGAATAAGCTTTAGAATAAGCTCTGAGCTGTCAGCACAGAGCCCGATGCGGGCCTCGAACTCATGAGCCACGAGATCATGACCTGAGCCAAAGTCGGATGCTTAATGGACTGAGCCTCCCAGGCGTCCTGGGGCTGCTTCTTTAAATGCCTGGTAGAATTTGCCAGTGAAACCATCTGGACCTGGAGATTTCCTTTTTTGGAAGGATCTATCAATTTCTTTCATTGTTATGGGACTATTTAGGTTGTCTGTTTCATCTTGGGTGAGTTTAGGTAGTTTGTGATTTTTAAAGAATTGGAATTAGCCATCTCATCTAGCTTCTTGGCTTTGTGTGTGCCCCTGTCATCCTTGTGAAGTCTTCAGCGCCTCCAGTGATGTCTCTCCCGTTCATTCTTGATTTTGGTCATTTGTGTCTTCTATCTTTCTTCCTTGATCTGTCTTGCTAGAGGGTTAGCAAGTTGAATGATCTTCACAAAGACATTTTTGATTCTATTGGTTTGTTGTTTCTCTTTTTTAACCCCATTGATTTCTGCTCTTTCTTATTTCCTTTCTTCTACCCGGTTTGGGTTATTTTGATCTTCCTTTTCTAGTTTTTAAGAAAGAAGCGTAAATTATTGATTTGAGACCTTTCTTATCTAGCATGAGAATTTCATTTGTAAATGTCTTTTTTTTTTTTTTTTTTAGCACTGGCTTAGCTACATTTCATAGGCTCTAATTCGTTGTTTTTCACTTTCATTTAGTTTGATACACTTTCTCGTGTACTTGGAGACTCTTTTTGACCAGTGGATTGTGTAGAGGTGTGCCGTTTCATTTCTGAATGTTTGAAGATTTTCCTGCTGTGCTTCTGTTAATTTCTAGTCTAATTCTGTTATGGTCAGAGAACATGCTTTGTGTGATTTAGTTGTTTTAGATTTGCTAAGGTTTGTTTTAGAAGCCGTGATGGGGACTATCTTGGGGAATATGCTGTGTGCACTTGGAAAGAATGTTTATTCTGTTGCTGTTTGGTGGAATGTTCTATAAATGTCAGTGAGATCCGGGTGGTTGATATTGATCCACTCCTCTGTATCCCGGCTGATTTTCTATCTACTGCTTCCATAGACGAGTCAGAGAGGAGTCCTCAAGTCTCCAGCCACAACTGTGGGTTTGTCTCTTTCTCCTTTCAGTTTTGTCCATTTTTGTTTCATGTATTTTGAAACTCTGTGGTTAAGTGCCTGCATATTTAGGATTGTTACATCTTTTGACGCCTTGACACTTTTATCATTATGTAATGTTCCCTTTTATTCCTGGCAATTCTCCTAGCTCTAGCCTAGACTTTGTTACTAATACAGCCTTTCTAGCTTTCTTTTGATTAGCGTTTGCATATTTCTTTTGTCTCCTTCTGTTGTTAATCTAATATGATTATATTTGAAGTGAATTTCTTGTAGGTAACATGTAGCTAGGTCATGTCTTTTTATCCATTCTGATCGTCTCTGTTATTTAATTGATGTGTGTGTGCACAATTTATACCTGACCTGATTATTAATAAGTTTGGATTTAGGTCTCCCATTCTATTGTTGTTCTCTCATTGTTCCATGTAGTTTTCTCTCCTCTGTGTCCCTTTTCCTGTATTCTCCAGGATTATTTGAATGTTTTAACATCCCATTTTATCTATTGAGTTTTTTAACTTTATACAGTTGACCCTTTAACAACATGGGGAGTAGGGGTACCAATCCCCTGCACAAAAACTCATATGTAACTTTTGACTCCCCCAAAACTGAACTACTAATAACCTACTGTTGACCCGAAGCCTTACTGACAACATAAACAGTTGATTAATACATATTTTATATATCTATCATATATTGTATTCTCACGACGTAGTAAGCTACAAAAAAGAAAACGCTATTAAGAAAATCACAAAGAAAAGAAAATATTACAATACTGTCCTGTGCTGATTGGAAAAAACCTGTGCAGGAGTGAACCCATGCTATTCACACTGAACTGCTCAAGGGTGAACTATAGCTGTTTGTTTGCTTGCTTTGAGTTTTTCAGTATTTTCTCTGGGGATTACAGTATGCACACCTAATTTCTCGTGTTTATTTAGAATCAATATCTGACCACTTCAGGGGGGGAGTGGAAACCTCACCACGAGGCAGGGGTCTTTATTCTCTCCCTTCATGTTGTAGTTGTCCTACATGTTACGTCCATTTACACTGAAAACCTCATCAGCCAATCTTACGATTTTTGCTTTCAACTGTCCAACGTATTTCAAAGAACTCAAGAGGAGGAGAATCATCTCCTGTATTTACTCAGATTTCCTCCCTTTTTTTTTTTTTTTTTTTCACTTGCTCCACTCCTGATGGCCCACATCCTTCTGGTGTTAGGTCCCTTCTGTCTAAAGAAGTTTCTTTATAACTTCCTGAAGAGCAGATCTGCTGGCAGCAAACCCTTTCGAGACTGTTTGCACTTCGCCTTTATTCCAGAAGCTTTTTTTTTTTTTTTTTTTTTGCTGGATATAGAATTCTACCCTGGCAGCTCTTTTCATTCAGCGCTTAAAAACCGATGCTTCCCTCCCTCCTGGCTGCCCCAGTTTCTGTTGAGAAATCTACACTCACCAAATCCTTATTCCCCGTTGAGTAACGTGTTGCTTTTCTCTGGCCGCTTTCACAATGTGTCCTTTGTCATTCATCTTCAGGATGTATATCGTGATGCACGTGGCTGTGGATTTCTTCTGTGTTAACATTGCTGCTGAAGTCTGATGGCTTGTGTCCTTTGCCAAATTTGGGGAGTTTCAGTCGTTCCCTCCAATGATTTTTTGTACTGCCTTCTTTCACCTCTCCTCCTGGGACTCTGATGACACAAACGCTAGATCTTTTAGTATTGTCCCACAAGTCCCCAAGGCTTTGTTCATGTTATTAAAAAAAATCATTTTTTCTCATCGTTGTTCACATTAGGTCATTTTCACCGATCGGTTCTCGTGGTCACTGATTTTTACCTTTGTCCTATTAATTCTGCTGTTGAGCATAGCCAGTGGTTTTTAATTTTTCAGTGACTGTATTTTGTTTAGTTCTGAAATTTCCATTCGATTCTTTATATCCTCTGTTCCTTTGCTGAGACTTTTTATCATTCCCCTCATTCCCCAAACTCCTCACTTTTGGAGTTTTTTTCTTTTTCTTTTCATAACAGCTGCTTTGAAGTCTTAGCTAATTCCAGTAAGTGTGTCACCTTGACCTTGGCATCATCTGTTGATTCCCTTTTCCCATGTGAGTTGAGGATTTTCCTCATTCTTGGATTCATCCTGACTGTTCAGATACTACATTATGAAACTCTGGCCCAGGTGCTCAGATTCTGAGTCCCTACCGGCCTTTGTGGGCCTCAGTATCAGTTGTGTTTTCAAAGCCTTCATGGTGCCGTTCAGATTTGCCCCCCATGTGCCACCCGTGGCCAGCGGTCTCTGGCAGCGGTCTCTCCGGAACCTCAGCGCCCAGAGTCTACGATGTGCTGTTGCGGATTCTGTCTCGATGTGTGCAGCTCTTGGGGTGAGCCCAGGAGCACATCCTCAGCTTTATGGGCTGGTTCCCTTGAACTCCTCCCTCTTCCTGATGTTCCCAGGACTTTCCAGTTCCAGGACCCTCCTCCCCTTGGTCCTTGCGCCAGAAAGCAGGGGTGTTACTTCTCCTGGTCTGTTGTACTCTCCCCGCAACTTAGCTCGTGTCTGCGACTAAGTGAGAGGAGGGTCGAGAGAGAAGAATCCGGTGGGTTTTCGCCCACTTGAGAGCGCGGCACCTGCGACGGACAGGAAGGCTCCTGCCTCCAGCGTTTTGGGCATCTGTGGACCCCTCAGCTGCTGTTGTCACCGCTCCTGCCGAGTCGCTGGGGGGCCGGGTGCAAAGAGCCAAGAAGACAGAGGCATGATACAAGGAACACCCTGGGATTTGGCTCACTGTGTCTGAGAACCAGGGGCCCCTTCCCTGCTCCTCAAGCGGGACCGCATGGCTTCCCCTGGGGCTCTGCCGTCTACACGGACGCACGCTACTGGGCGTCAGGTTATGGCGCGTCCAGGCAGGGGTCCTGGCATGGGGAGCCGGCAGACTCCCCCCTGCTTTGCTGGCACTTCCCTCATCTACCTGCCACTGAGACCTCGCAGAGACCTCGGAGAGCCGCTCCGCTCATGCTGCCCGGCCGGGTGTCAGAGGCACATTCGGTGGGTGAGACGGCATGGTGTGCTCACTTCGTCTCGCGCCCACTGGGAAGCCAGAAGACGTGTGTTCTAGAAGCATTCGACAATGAAATCTGGATCCAACCGAGGAGTGAGGAAATCGGGGTGTATCCGGTGCAGGAAAATTGTGGTTTGTGTGGAGAAAGAGGGAAAGAAAGGTTGAAGGAGTGGGTAGATGTTAACAGAACCAGCCGACCTGCAGGGTCCCGTGAGGGAGGCAGGGGGCCCCCTCCCTCGAGATTTCCTCCTTCCATCCCGCGGTGTCTGGGAGGTGTCTGCCCTTACGGAGTGACAAGGCGGTTCCTCGGCCCCCGCTCAGCCTGCCGGATTGCAGGGAACGGTTTCGTTTGGCCAGAAGCAAATGAGCTTTCATGTCCACGCGGGGCTGTTGGGAAAAGTACACACGGAGAGAGATTTCTGCCTGAGGACAGAGTCTGTACTCCGGGGTATCGGGTGTCTGTGCCCAGGCTGTCACCAGCGCGTGTGGCCTCGTGCGGTGCCATCGGATTCGGTCTCGATAGGGAAGCCAATCCCATAGAGTAAACCTGTGACTCCTTTTCTCTCGCTCGCTCGCTCAAATAAAGCGCAGCCTCTACTGCGAGAATAACTCTTGTTTTGCCGAGACGTGGATGCCCGTGACGGTCTCACCGAATTTCCGTCTGTAGACGTTGACCCAGATGAAAACAGACCAGGTGTGAAGTGTAGAGCAGAGCTTCTGATGTGGCTTCTTTCCCGGGTCTGTGATGCCGACGTGCCCTCAGGGTTTCCTCTCCCTGTGGGTTCGTGTACCGAACATTCTGCAGATGCCTGACGCGAATACCATTTGTGCCTCAGACTCGTGTTTTGGTTTTGGGTCTCTGTTTTTCTTTTTGCCTTGTTAGCTCGTCGGACGTCACCAGCAACAGCGTAGGGCAGATGGGGTAGCCGGGGCATCGTCCTGCGTTATTTTTGCAGAGTTGTAGTCCCAGAGAGAATAATTTACGTCTCGGTTTTCCATTTTGCGTGTCATTTTCATTTACCGTAAGCGTTTTCCCGACGCCACGCTGCCATTGTCGCTGCCCGCGACATTTCAGTGAGGCAGCAGAACTGGCCCAGTTTCCTTCTCACTGAGCATTTAGGTTGCGGTCGCATTGTCGCTCCCTTTGCTGCGTTAACTCCTGCTGCGCGTAGGTTCCTTGGCCATGTTTTGGGTTCTTTCCTTAGGACAAACTAAATAGACACTTAAAGTATTGTTCAACACGTTTCAACATTACAGAGGATTTCAAAAGACCACGAATGACCTCTAGAACACACGGCCGCATAACACATTGACCAATTCCAGATTTCTCCATGTTGAAGAGCGGGCTCGGGATGTGTCAAGAGATTTAGCCAGAGGGAGGCAGGTGTTTGTATAGGGAAATGAAGAAAGTATTAACACAGGCATTGTGTGTGTGTGTGTGTGTGTGTGTGTGAGTGAGAGAGGGGTGGGAGGGGGAGGGGGAGGAAACTTGTGCCAGGTTGCTTGTGACCAACGGCGGTGTCCCCTCTGCATGCGGCCGTTGGAGAGCTGCGTGGGCAGCCCTGACCAGCTCCACATTGCAGAGCGCCGTGACCGCCAGCCAGGTGAACCGCGTCCAGGAGGGTTTGCCTGGAGCCCTTTCTCCCGGAGACACAGATGTCCAGCGTGCGTGTTTCTTCGTTGGGCCAACGGGAGCAAAGCCCCAAGCCCGAGGACAGCGGGCGTTTGTTCAGTTCATCCCTCCCTTCCCCCGGCTTCTTCGGAGAGGGGCCAAGTCCCAGATCTCTTAGGGAGCCCGTCCCGATCCAGCGATTAAGTGTGGCTCTCTCCGTGCCGGGGGTCGGAGCAGCACGAATTTATGTTGCCAGCTTATCCCTCCAGATGATCCAAAACGATGGAAGGCCGTGTCCGGCTGTATCCAGATTGAATCCAGCTGTCCCCAAATTGTCAGCCGTGTCCTTTTAGTAAACAAGCACAGCTGCTCACCAAGGGAGGGGTGTGCTTTGCAGTAAATTCTGACATTTGGTTATATTGGAACCAACTCAGTGAATCAGTAGCGAAACTTCACGGGAGACACCTGTCACCGAACTCCTCCTTGTCGCCTTAAATGAGAGTGTTCACCGGTTCACAGAGGAGGTGCCTGGGACCAGCGAGACGGTAGCAACGTGCAAAATGTCCGTCCGGATGCTCGCGGGAGGTGACTTTTGTGTCGGGACTCAGGGCCACTCGCGAGGAACTGCGAGATCTAGCATCCTGGACTGTGGAGGGGCCTTTGGTGGGCACTCCGAGCGCTCCCTCGCTGCCTCCCTGATTCCCCCCCGGGGGGGCTAATGGAACTCCTGGATACTTGGTTGTTTGGGGCAGTGTGGTGAAATGGAATCGGTTCTGGAGCCTTCTGTAAGCTCCACGAGGCCGGACATTTGTCTCTCCCATGGCTCTTCCCCACACATAACGCAGCGCCTGGCCCGTCACAGTGGATCGAATTCGACACGGCCGAGTCACGGTTTCGTGGGGAGGTCTTGGTGGAGAACTGAAGCCGTCTCACCCTCTCACCGCACTGGGGAACCAGCAGATGGTCCCTCTTGTCTTTTTCCTGTTCACTGTGGGCACTTTAGAGGTTTCTTTCTTCCCGGAGGTCACAAAATATGGGTCATCTTTGGATGTAACCTTTATGACAGCTGCAGTGGGGTAAGGCCCGCCCGAAGCGTCATAAAACGTTATCTCGGAATGGCACCGGCACGAATCCTGGAGGTCCAAGGGCCTCTCCTGTTGATAACCTGCTGACGAGCGGACGTCTGCCCTCTGCTTCCGGCCGCCCTGGGAAGGAGGCTGGGGGCACCATTGGGCCGGGGAGACTGCTGCTTTGGTGGACCTCCCCCATTAGACTCTCTTCTTCCCTCCAGAGCCACGTACACATAATCTGGTCCCTCGGGCAGGTGCCCGCTCCTCACAAATTTGAAGACCCCTGTCCTGTCCCCCACACGTGACTTACTCCCCGGGTACGTTTCCTCCACTTTCCCACTGTTGCTCACGTGACACGATTGTCAGGTGGGCTCTCGTTTTCGTCTTTATTTTTTTGGACACTGTCCAGATCTTCAGCTGTTCTCTTTCCTTCCGTTTTTTTTTTTTTTTTTTTTTTTTAAAGACTTCACAAGCATTTGCATTTATTGAATTAAAAATGCCTTTGCCAGTTTATTTTTTCCCCACACAAGGAATCCTCATGGGTTGCTTTGGACTCAGTGATTGAAGAGAACAACGCGCGTGGGCTCTTGGACGTGTTTACTCGCTGTTGCTGCCCTAAGAGGGGCTGATTATTCCTTTCGCGGTGTAGGATTGGACGCGATGTTCTGAGAGCATCCTGACCAGTGGAAGCAGGGTGTGGTGAAACCGCCACTCCTGCTTTGGGTCCGCCACTGTCTTCAACACGGTTTTTTTATCGTTGTTAGCGTCAGACACGTAGACTTGCGGCATGCAGTGCCTCTTGGGATTGGGCAAGTTTCTGTCAAAATGTCAGGCTCCCCTGTGATTATTACTCACCAGTAATTCGTGAGTTATTCAAGGGCAGAAAGCGAACCGATTTATTATCGAGAGGCATCTCTTAAGACTCAGTCCACCACTGAGGTCTGCCGAGAGCTTTTTGGGTCCCGATTGTGTCGTCCCCTGTGGTAGCTGGCTTTGGGTTCTGCCCATTCTCCGTCACCACGTTATTTACCTTCGAGCTTGAGTAATTGGCGAAGACGTAGGTTAGAGCCCGGACTGGAGTGGTGGACCATCTTCCAGGTGCAACGCCTGGGTGGTGCGCCCAGCCACCCTGTGTCGTTGAGTTTAAGACCTCATCGGTTTTAAGAGTCACCGTTATTTTATGCACAATGAGGAAAGAGGTCACATGTTGCCATTTATACTGTCACACAATGCTTTTTATCACTTAGACTTTCTATTCTGTCCTTATCGAAAGAATGCCCTTAAAATTACTTCGACGTAGATTATCGTCACGTATCACTCTCGTCCATTACAAGGAGGGAGACGGAAGCAGAGTCTGTTGGCTCAAGGACTTCCGAAACTCCTTTACGTGCAGAGACCCGTTCTTCTGAAGTCCATGGGTTTCTGTAAAATATCATCCTCTCTGCCATCAACATGCTCTTTATGGAGCACCCCGTCCGTGTCCCTTTGGGGAGGACGGGAGCACCGAGGGAGGGGCAGGAGGAGGACCGACGCTGCTCCACTCCCTGAGGGGGGTGTGGTTACACGGGGCTGTTCACTTTGGGGGAATTCAGTGAGGGACACAATTATGATTTATGCACTCTTCTAGTTTATTTTTTAGTTACTTTGAAAATTAAAGCGGGTCCACTCTTGTCTCCAGACAATGACAGTGGATCATGGTAAGCCTGCCTGAGGGCATTGATGAGACATCCAATTTCAGAGATCTTAAAATGCAAAAAAAATGCCTGTCGGGGCAAAGAAATACAGCCTTTGTACATCTGCCTAATCACCCAGTGTCCACGACACGTCTGTCCATTTCGCCCTCAAAGCTGTGATGAATTTGTCAAGTACCTCACTGAAGGTCAACCCCGATGCACACTTAGCACAGTGACCCCCGGATCTACGAGTAGGAAAGGAACACAAACAGCGCCCGTGATGAGGCTGGCTTGGACGGTGACGTCACCGCCTCCCCCTCGAGGTGCTCCCGCAGCGACGCCGTTAGTAACCGCTCGCTGTTCCCTGGCACGGCCATCTCACTTAATGCATTCACAGCGTGTTCCGCCTTCCCCTCCAGAAGTGGGGTTGACATTTGTCCTTGTCTTACCTCCCCCGCCTGTCATCATCGCTTCTTGGGAGACAAGAGATGGCGGAGGCTTCCCCTGGAGAGGCTGGGAGCTGTAATCCGTCGCTCGGCAGCCACACGCTCAGTGTCGGTTCCCTGGACCGGCGTGGGCTCTCAGCCCCATCAGAACCCCTAAGCGTGTGCGTTGTGCGGGGCCTTGGGCTGAGCCCACGCTCTTTTCCCACACCCGCCGATGCCCCTTTCCTACACGCACCCCCCGTAGCCAGCGCTCAGCTTTGTCCTCCTCTGCCCTCGGAGCGGTCCTGTGTGTCACATGTGCTCCTGCCTCATGATCCCTGAGTCCACTGTTAGCCTGGGCTCTCTAGGGAGCTACAGCCATCCAGTGTCACCTGTAGCATGCCAGGTACATCCTAGCTCAGGGGAGCTGGGGGCTTCGTTGGGATGGACGGCTGGAGGGTGTGTGGTTGGGATCCCAGATCTGGAATGTGGATCCCGAATGGCCACAGGCGCCCCTGCCCCTCCCCAGACCTCCACCCTGCACTCTTCTGGTCAGGGACATATTACAAAAGCCCACCTCCAAGGAGGCCGCTTCTGGACACGTGGCCCCTCGGTTTGAGCGCCTTGGAAACCTCCGGTTTCAGATTTGGACCAGGCGGTGTTAAGTGTCCCCCGGGGTCACGCTGCAGTGGCAGCTGGCTGCGTTCCACAGTCCACCCCACGGGAAACGTCAGGACCCTGCTGACAGGATCGCTCTCCCGGGGTGCTTGTCCTCCCTTCTCTACGTAGCAGAAACTGACCCGGCCTCCCGAGACTGTCCTTGCCTTTGGGCGTCCTCCGGCGCCCGTGCCCGATGTGGTGCTCGTGCCCCCTGCCCGTCCACACAGTCGGTTAGATCCTTGTCCTCTTTTCCCTAATAGGTGTGCACTTCGTAAAGACTGGGTCTGCGAACTCCTCTGGGCACCTAACACGGAAAACAGGTTTGTTCGTTTCAGGTGGCTGGTGGAATGCGTTTTTCTTCGCCTCCTGGGTTATGTTGGAAGCCCACTGAGGTCAGGAAGGGGGTGGGTGCCTCCCCCACCGTGCAGCCTAGCAGAAAGGCTCGGGGGCAGGGCTTGTAAACTTTATGTTTAATTTTTATTTTTTTTAAGTTTTATTTATTTGAGAGAGATAGAGCATGAGCAGGGGAGGGGCAGAGAGAGAGGGAGAGGGAATCCCGTGCTGTCGGTACAGAGCCTGATGCAGGGCTCGAATGCACGAACCGTAGGATCATGACCCGAGCTGAAACCAAGAGTCGGACGCTCAACCGACTGAGCCACCCAGGCGCCTCGTTAACTTTATTGACTGAAAAGTCAGTAGTGATCCTACCGCGTTTCCTCCTTTTAGCTGTAAAAATACGGGCAGCGAGGGGCGCCTGGGTGGCTCAGTCCATTGAGCGTCCAACTTCGGCTCTGGTCACGATCTCGCGGTTTGTGGGTTCGAGCCCCGCGTCAGGCTCTGTGCTGACAGCTCGGAACCTGGAGCCTGCTTCGGATTCTGTGTTTCCCTCTCTGTGCCCCTCCCCTGCTCATACACACACACTCTCTCTCTCTCAAGAATAAGCATTAAAAAATTAAAAAAAACAAACAAACACGGCAGCGGCGTTTTTCTGAGTCTTCCTTCAGCTGCTTCCTCCCTTCAGGGAGGCCAGGGGCGTTGGAGGAAGTGTTTGCGGGTGATCAGGGCCGGGTGGGTGGGCCAGCTGCCTGGGCACATGCAGCCTCTGCCCTGTGATCACCTTTGAACTCTGACCTGTGAGATCCCCACAACTGCCCTGGCCCCGAGGACCCTACAGTGAGGAAAGCAGACAAGGCTGCTGGCACACAGGGAGCCCCCCTGGGGGAGCGCGGTCCTGAGGTCACCAAGCCCGGGCCGTGAAGGGGCACAGCCCATCGATGAGACAGTCGCCCGGACACGCAGGGGCCAGAGCGCTCTTGCCAGGTGCCCGGCTCGGACGCACCCTCGGAGAGGGTTGCCCGTGAGCGCCCCGTCCTGGGTGGGAGCCAGGTGGGACCGCGCACGGCTGCGGAGACGTAACGGGAGCTGCCACTGTCCTCGTCGTCACGAGCGGAGCCCCTGCGGCCACCTGAGAGGCCGCTGCTGTCCGCGTCCGAGGGAGGGAGTCAGCGGGAGGACATTCCTCTCCCCACTGGGAGCGGCAGCCCCTGGCTCCTATTCTGGTTGTAAAATCGGAACGTTGGCGTCTGAGAGAATTCGGCCAGAGCGATTGGTGGTCTGGTGCTTGCCCAAAGCCCGTTGGGACATCTGGTCCTTGAGGGAAAGGGGCCCCTGTGCGCACCTTGGTTACAACGTCCCCAGGCTCGTGCTGCTTCCTCCCTGTGTCGCCAGGAACGTCCTGTCTTCGCCCTGCAGGGGCGTGTGCCCCAAGCACACAGACACCTGTGCCCGGCTGCTTCAGGGCACGCCTTCAGGCTTTTGGAGAGTCCTTTAGCGGGGGCGCCCGCGTGGCTCAGCGCGTTAAGCCTCTGACTTTGGCTCAGGTCATGATCTCATGGAGAGTCCTTTAGAAACACACGTTCCAACGTCTCTGCTTCTGCTACGGAGCCTTGAAGCGCCTACAGGCCTTTTACAGATCTCGCTACAGTCGTCAGCGTTGTTCACGTGAGGACCTCCTTGACAGTTTTATTTTTAAAACCGGTGTCTGGGAAAAGTCAGCCTGCAGATGCCTCTGTCAGAACGAAAAGAACTGTATGGCCCAGCGCGGTTCCCTTTTTTGCTTTCGCTCCGGGAAGCCCCACTGAGCTCCTCGCCCAACATAGGTCGTTGTTCCCTTGATTCCACGGGCCTGTAAGTTGCCCTGGGTCCACACTGACCAGGAGAAAATGTACGTCTGAACAGCTGCCCAAACGCAGCGACATCTGCGTGGACATTGGTGACGTTTCTTCCTTGACATGTGTTCGTTCCCTGAAATGACTCTGGCCTCGCGGCCAAGAGGCCCAAAATTCTCTACCTGGTTCAGAGGCAAAGTCGGTGATTCGCTTGTCGGAAGCCCTGGGGCTGCTCAGCCCCTGGAGAGGCACACGAGAGTCCTCGTTGGGGTCTTGTGTGTGAGAGGTTCTGAGCAACAGGAAGCGTGCTTTCTACCAGCCTGGGCTGGTGGCCGAGGTCTGGCTGGGGCGCCGGAGGACCGAGCTGTGCGGAGGGGCTCAAGGGCCGGCCCGCTGGGTCCTTCTCTGACTCGGGACCGCGGGGGTTGGGGCGCGTGGGGGAGCACGCACGGTGTTGAGCAAACGCAGCCTGAGCCGCAGGGAGAGCCCTGGCCCTGAGGCCGATTGTTTGTGGCAGGCGGGGTGCACGAGGGGGGATCCGGAAGCATCTCCCGAGCGGAGGGGTGAGGGGGGTTCGCGCCGTCAGCCATGGTGTTCACGGCAGGCCCATTCGCCACAGGGTGACCGCGTTTAGCTCTCTCTTCCTCCCTGTCCTCCGCTCGGGCGGCTTCAGGGAGGCACAGTCTTCCTGGAAACCGTCCGTTATCATATCACATCGTAGGGGAACCGACCCGGGAGCCAGTAATCTGATAGCTGATCTGCTTCACCGATGTCAAGACCACCCTGGAGACCAGAAACCTCAGCCGAGGTTTGTCTGTCTCCCCTCACTCCTGCCAAACCCCGTCGATCTTCCCGCGAGGCCGCCTTGAAATAAACGCTGTGCGGTGGACCAGAGGGGACTCTTCGGCAAGGTCACCCGCTCGTTTGCGGGCGGGAGAGGGACAGCCAGGCGCTAGGTGCAAAGCAAACGTCGAGATTTCCCTCGTGTGGTTGTGGTACCGATGGAAGAACCAGAGAGGGGGACACGGACACGGACGTGGGCTTTGTGGGTGCCGTGGCCTCAGGAGGCTTTATCCCCCCTTCTGTTTCCAGACCTCTCTGTAATGCTGTGTTCGTGATGGAGAGAAATGGGCACCAATGAGCCCCACAAGCCCGACTGAGGGCTGGAAACGTCGGGTTCGTAGGGATCCACGTGAGGCCCACGTCAGGCTCGAGGCTCACGTGGCTGGTGCACGGGCCCGGGGCCCGAGGTCCCCACGCTCACAGTGCTTTAGTGTCTCGCTCATTTTGTCCGGACGCTCCTAGGCTAGAACAAACACCAGGCACCCCAGTGGGTCCTCAGGTCCTAACAACATTCTGGCTGTCTGTGTTAGTTTCCTACGGCCCCTTGAACGAGTTACACAAACTCAGTGGCTTACAGCCTCACACATTTACTGTCCCACAGTTCTGGGGGCAGTCTGATGGGGCCGATGTCAAGGTGTGGGCAGGGCAGGTTCCTTCTGGAGGCCCCAGGAAAGTCTCTAGAGTTTTCCAGCTTCTAGAGGTGCCTGCATTCTTCGGCTCGACGCCCCTCCTCCATCTGCAAAAGACCATTGTTCCAGCTCCTTCCCTGACTCTGACCCCTCTGCCTCCCTCTTCTGAGGCCCTGTGGTTATCGTGGGCCCCCCTGGATCATCCAGGACCATCTCCCCTACTCAGGGCCCCCAACTTGCCATGTAAGGTCACGTGTATGTAGGTTCTGGGGATGAGGACGTGAACACTTAGGGGGGACCACTGGTTAGCATACGACACCATGAGAAAAACTATTTTTTATTTCATTCTTTGTCGGACGTGGCCGTTCTCTTTTCTTGTCCCGTGTTGACTTTTGCGCAATACTTTTCATTGCGGTAGACTGCAGAAAATTCAGCGTCGCAAAGATACGAGGTCACGGGAAACAATCCAGCATGAGCTAACGGTCAAGCTGTGAACTGCTTCGGGCCAGTAGTTTGCTTTGTCTCTGGAAGATGTCCAGTATTGCTGTATTTTCCTCGAAATACTGAAATATCCCGCAGGACCTCTGTGAGTTCGCTCAGGTATCCCGGGGTGCCCTGGCACCAGTTTGGGAACCGCAGCTGCAGGTTAAAAGAATCCTGGCTCAGCTCCTTAGGCTGTGCCTCATGTGGGAAGGATTGGGGGTACCCCCCCTTAGCTAGGCTGTTCCCTCTAGTGGCGGGCAGCATTTGGCTAAGACGTGGCTCCAGAAAATAACGTGGTGCCCAAGTCCGAAGAGGCCGTCGGACCCACGGTCGACTCCTGGCCGAGCCCTGGCCCCGTTTCCGGCCCGGTGCAGATGGGCTAAGGGCCACTGGCCTCCTTAGCCGGTCACACTGACCCTGCCCTCCCATTCTGGCTCCTGCAGTCAGGCGCTTCAGGGCACCCTGTGTCCACAACCGCAGGGGAGGAAAGGACACTTTTCTTGGGTTATTCGGTTGTATTTTCTTAACAAAATTTAATACAAAGGCCTAGAGGGCATCCAGTTGATGCTAGGCGAAGAAGGCTGTGTGAATTCAATAGGATGCCCATGTCTGGGGAGTGAACCATCTTTAGAGGGATCAATCCTGGAGCTTATGTGAGTCTGATGACTGCAGGAGGGAGTTCCTTATATTCTGCTTCTCACCCAAGACCCTCACCTTCTCTCTGTTTGGACTCTCTGTTTCGCACAGAGCAGGTGGGCTTGAAAGTCTTAGGACTTGAGTCTCAGGGTCAAGGACTTTCAGTAAAGCAGTCAGCATCCGTCAGGGGTGTGCAGTTTTCCTGATTTGCACTGGCCCTCTGCAGCCCTTAGGCAAAGCAAGGCAGATTTTCTGTGGGGAGGTTCGCTCACTACGGAGGTGCCTGCTTGACATTCAAGTTGTGGCTGGAGAGAGGTCAAAATGTCCCAGGAGCTCAGGCAGTAGCTGCGAGGGACCTTTGACTTCTGCTCCTAGAACAGCAGGTGGTCCTGTTCCACACCCACTCACCCACCAGGTGACCTCGCTCAGCCGTGCACCTGCCTCCCCCAGCCCCAGACTTCCGTCTCTAAAGTAGGAGTAAAAACAGAGTACTGCCCAACTGCGTGACAGAGCGGTCCCAAACAACGTTTTTACGTATTTTTGTGCCTCGGAAAGCGTCAGCTCTTCTGATAATATTGGCCTCGATGTCCTTTGTTGTCCGTGTCACCGTTGCCACAGCAGGGCTCTCGTTCACCCTCTCATCGTGGGCCAAGAGGACGAGAACACCTCTCCGTGAGCCCCGCTCTACTCGATCAAAGTAGAGATTGCTTAAAAAGAAAATCTTTTAAAAAATGGATGTGGGGCACCTGGGGGGCTCAGCCGGTTGGGCGTCTGACTTCGGCTCTGGCCACGATCTCACGGTTCGAGAGTTCCAGCCCCAGGTCGGGCTCTGTGCCCAGGGTCGGATTCTGTGTGTCCCTCTCTCTCTGCCCCTGCCCTGCTCGCTCGATCTCTCTCTCTCTCTCTCTCTCTCTCAAAAACAAATAAACATTAAAAAAAAAATACTTAAAAAAATGAATGACTTTCCCAGTGTGAGTCTGATGGGAGCTGGATCCTGAGGCAGGAGGCTGGCTTTCTCTGTTTGGGTCAGTCGTCAGGCAAAGGACTCAAACCAGACACCGTGGGGCCTGTGGGACGATCTGGCTGCAGAGGCACAGCTGGCCTCGTGGGTCCCAGTTCCCTGGTGTGGGGACCCTTCCTTGCACGCTGCCCCGCACTTAACCCAGAGTGAAACAGATGAGTCAGAGTTCTGAATTTGGGGGCTCGTTGGGGTTTCGACCTTACACGTGGAAGGAGGGTGCAGATCTAAAACCCACCGAGTGTGTGTGGCCACAGAACAGACTTCGGGGAAGGTGATTTGGTAGCACCCATCGTCAGCCTTAGTAATGCGCGAAGCTCTGACCCAGCAACCCCACTTCCAGAAGTGTACCCCCAGAGGGAGCTGTAGGGGGCCAGCCTCGTGGTCAAGAGCAGTGGTCCTGCGGTTGCATTGTGGGTGCTGTCGCTTCCTAGCTATGTGCTTGGGAGTAAGTCTCCAAGGCTTGATTTACTGACGTCACGTGATGAAGGATGAGCTGGGTGGACGTGATTGTGAGTCAGCCTGTCACGGACGCCGAGTGAGCGAGGCTTTGCAGGCCCTTCTCTTTTTGTAAGAGCAGCACGTCTGATAGTTCTTGGGGACACTAAAAGAGAGGGAGTTGCCTGAGGTGGATGGCCAGGGGCAGACTTACACGGAAAGTTCCGGATTCTCCCCCAGGGAGCCTCGTCTGATTGCTCAAGGTGCGCCTACCGGAGAAGTCCTGACTCGGGTTGGGGAAATCAGAGTTTGAGCAAAGCCCCGTGGGGATGTGGCTGAGCAGCCACAGGAAAGCAATCTCCTTCCGAGTTCCTTCTGCAGCTGGGGCCGCAGGGCAGGGCGGGAAAGCCTGGGGGGGGGAGGGCTGGGGGAGGGGAGGAGGTCAGAACGAGACCACCTTGGCCTGCCCCCCCCCCCCGCCCCCGCCTGCCCCTTTGCTCCCGTCCTGTGCATACAGATGCCTGTGCCTAAACTCCTACCGCAGCTGTCCCTCAGCCTCCTGGTTCCCGAACTTTCCAAAGTCCTCGCTGCCTAGGCCCTTTGTGTAGGCTGTTCCCTCTGCCTGGACCACTGTCCTGTGTCAGAGGACCCTCGCGTCTTCTCGGCCGGTGCTCCTTCCCGCTCAGCTCATATCCGCCTTCCTGACCCCCCGGCCAAAGAAGCCCTTCTCGGCGCCCTCGGGGACATCGCCTGGGGACTCGCAGCAGCGCCCAGTACTTCTGAATCTGTCGTTTGGGTTTCTGTTTCATCAAGTGTCTCTTACCCTCCCGTCCCCTTACCCCTCCTCCGCCCCATCTCTTAGCCTGCGCCCGCCCAACACCAAATGCTCCTTACAGCCTCATCCGTGACTGGACCCCCAGCTGCTGGCGCACCGGCTGGCGCATAGTAGCTGCTCAGTAAGTATTTGCTGAGGGCACCTGGCTGGCTCTGTGAGTAGCACGTGTGACTCTCCACCTCAGGGTGGGACGTAAAGCCTACTTAAGAATCGAAAAGAAAAGAGATATCTGTTGGATGAGCAGGTTGGGTGGTTAAGGCCTTTGGGTTATAGGTTGACGTAGAATTTTATTTACTTATTTTTATGCATTTTTAAGCTTATTTGTTATTCATTTTTGAGAGAGAGAGAGAGGAGAGGGCGCGTGCCAGCGGAGGAGGGACAGAGAGAGCGAGAAAGAGAATCCCAAGCAGGCTCGGTGCTCTCAGCCCCGAGCCTGACATGGGGCTCTATCCCACGAACTATGAGATCGTGACCTGAGCCGAAATCACGAGTCAGATGCTGCACCGACTGAGCCACCCAGGTGCCCCCGAATTAGAATTTTAGCCTAATTTGGTTGGTGGAAACTTTGTGCCCCAAGGCCCAGGAAGTGAAGTGTAAGTACGATCGCAGGAAGGCTTGTTCTACTTCAAGGCCACAGCAAAGCATTTTCATTGTGCACGCGGCGTAGTTGCAAAGATGCTGCTGTGATTTAAAACCCCAGGTCTCAGAGTCTGCGGCCCTGGAGTGGGTTCGGGAGCCTCCAAAGGCCCTGGGGCACGATCCACAGATGTGTTTTCTTTGGCCCACGAGGCGTTTTGAAATGAATTCGAATTCGCTGCCCGCGTTGGGGAATTGGAGGATTTCACGTAGTACATTTCAGCAGTTCTTCGGAAAGCTCTTTAGATCTGGTGCCGCTGGGTCCGCGCTCCCGAGTGCCGCATCTGGTGGCTCTGACCGGGGACGGTGCAGTTGGTTCCCGAGGGGCCCACTCCCTCTGGCCAGCCCGACATAGGTGGTCACGCGAGGTGTGGGATCCTGTGTGTTCAGAACGACCGTCCCCTTGTCCTGCACGGAGGCTCCTAATTATGCGTCCTTCCTGAAGGAAGACGGATGCTTCCGAGGCCCTTACCACCGGCGGCTGCTTCTCCCTGGTGTCTGAGCTCTGTGGCCGGATTCGGCAGCCCTGCCTTCTCTGCCACGAGGGACGGCATCCCCGGGCTGAGGGCCCCGGGGGCCGGCAGTGTGCGGTGATCGTGCCCTGCTCTGCAGCGGGCCTGGGTCTGCGCCCTGTGGCCCACGGCGCCTTCATGTGCCAGGACTGGGTCCCCCGCCACTTCTCCCTCCCCTTCGTGCCTCTCCCTCCTTCCTGAGCCCACGGAGGAGGCTTCTGGGAAAGGATGACCTACTCCCAGAATTTCGAGCTAGGGAGTCGCTGGGAGAGCCGCTTGCTAGCCTCAGGCCGGACCAGAAATAGCTGTGATAATTCGATCTGATCGCGAAGCCCCGAAGCTGGGGGTTCTGCTTTGGGTACGTGGGTGCAGCCTGTCCCACTGCGTGACACTGTCTCGAGGTACGGAAGTTTGTTTCCCTTTCCCTCGGAATTTTTGTTCACAGACTGCATCCCTGTGATGAAGAACAAAATCGAAAGGTGCCAGGACTATAATGCACTTGTCTTCTTTTCCAGCCCTTTTTTGTACATAGGCTTCACTGTTACATAAGAAGATTACAATTCACGCCCTACAATATTCGCAGCAGCCAGACCAGAGGACGGCATGCTGGGTTGGGGGGGGTGGGGTGCTCAGGAAATATTTTTGACTGCAGACCGTTTTGTTTACTTGGCTGTGAAGTGAACATCATTCACTCACGTTCTAATTGTTTCCAACTGCATCATTCACTGATTACTGTTGCGTCACTTTGTTAGAATTTATTTGCCAGTTTCCTGTAGTTAGATCCCATCCCCCCCCCCCCCCCAATTTATCAGGATTAGAAATACTGTTGTTGCTGGGGCCCCTGGGTGGCTCCGTCAGTAAAGTCTCCAGTTTCGGCTCAGGTCATGATCTCACCGTTCACGGGTTCGAGCCCTGCATCGGGCTCTGTGCGGACAGCTCAGAGCCTAGAACTTGCTTCGGATTCTGTGCCTCCCCCCCTTTCTCTCTCCCTCCCCTCCTCGAGCTCTGTCTCTCTCTCTCTCCATCTCTCAACAATCAACATAAAATAAAAAAAGAAATACTGTTATTACAAGGAGCATTTCTCTCCATGTAACTAGCTTTGAGTTGAATTATTTTCTTAGGATACGTTTCTAGCATTTGAATTCTTGGATCAGAGAATAGAAAAGTAAGAGCTATAGAAGATACTTTCCAGGGGTACCTGGCTGGCTCAGTCGGAAGAACACAGCACTCTTGATCTTGGGGTCATGAGTTTGAGCCCCACGGTGCGTGCGGAGATTACATAACCCAACCAACTGACAAATAAATAAATGCGTAAATGAAAATAGTTTCTAGAGCCTTATTTATCCCTATTGTCAGGGTTACTTGAGGGTATTAACTTGACCGTGTCCTCATCAGCGTTTAGACTGCATTTTAAAGTTTCTGCTAACTTAGTACCTAATGGCACCTAATTGTTTTCAATTGCTTATCTGCCTGTGTGGTTATTAGTGTTGGCTGAAGAATTGCCTAAGCATTTAGCAACAGTATTTCTCCTTCGTGACTTGCCTATTTGAATAGTTTGTGTATCTACTCGAATACAGAGTTTTCGGTCGGGTTGGGGTGGGTGGATTTCTGATACAGATATTACTGACCCAATTCTACTGTCATACTGACCGCACACATTTTCCCAGTGTGTGATTTTTCCATTTTTAACATCCAGTGTGTCGTTACAGGGGTGGCCTTCTGTGCTTTGGAGAATCTGAGAAGGTGGTGGCCAGAGGATCTTAGAATTCAAGCCTGACCGGGGCACCTGGGGGGCTCCGTTGGTGAAGCATCTTGACTCTTGATCTCAGCTCAGGTCTTGATCTCAGGGTCATGAGTTTGAGCCCCATTTGGGGCTCGATGCCGGACGTGAAGCCTACTTAAAAAAAAAAAAAAAGGAATTCAAGCTAGACCACACCCCGGCCCAGAGAGCAGAGCCCGTGGGCACAGGTGGTGGGAGGGGAGTCAGGGCCGCCCCCAGCTCCGGACCATCACTCCTCAGTCTCTGCCTCTCTGAGTGGTGGCGCTGTCTCCTGAACCCCTAAAAACCCCACGTTGCTCTCCTGGCCCAGAAAGTTCTTTTAAGTGGAGATGTTCGCTTCTCTTTTTTGGGCCAGCGCAAGCTTCGTAGGACTCTACCGAAGATGTGTCGTTGTTACTCCAAGAGCAAGGAGCCAGCGTTCCGTCTCCCTGACTCAGGGCATTTAAAAATATCCTGGGCTGGGGAATTCGGAGGAGCCCATGATCGATTTGTGAGCATCAAGCTCTTAACAGGCAGCAAAGGCGGTTCTGATATTGAATTAGGCTCAGGAGACGCATTGCGGCCGTGTCGCTGGCCACCTGTCGGCTAGATGCTTGGGGTCTGCCGAGGGTGAGGAGAAGGACGTGTCCAGTCTTGAGGTCGCTCTTGTCTGGGGGAGCTGACGTGGCAGGAGGGCGAGATCTCGCTTCCTGCTGAGCTGTCTGCCGCTCCTCACCCGGGAGGGAGGGTCACAGCACCGGTGGGTGACTCCCCAGCTGGCAGCCAGGAGACCCCGTTCAGGTGCGAAGGTTCTGGTCCCATCGTGGACCCTCCCGGCCCTTCGAGCACATTCACGGGCAGCTGTGTTCACCCATTCACAGACGTACGGCCAACACTCCCTTAGTCGAGACCGTGCTGGAGGCTGGATCGCGACACAGGGGCTTTTGCTCCAGAGGGATAAGCAGAGATGCCGACGGAATTGCAAATGGGTGCAAATCAAATACGGAGGGGAATTTCAGCACAGGAATCGCTGAATACTTTTGAACAGGGCTGGCGTGAGCTGCTCGGGAGAGGTGGGGCTGTGTCAGCCCGGGCCGATAGACGGCATCCGGGCAGGGGGAGGCAGGAAGAAGGCACGGAGCGGGAAGGGGGAGCGGCAGAAGGAACGGGCGCCACAGATGCACGCCGTCCCCCAGCCGGCTGTGTGCAGGGAGGGGGCAGGAAGGAGAAGGGGGGTCCGGGTGGCACACGACACTCGGAAGCCATCGGAGGGCGTGCGAGTGATGCGAGAAGGGACGGACGTCTGTGTGGCGGCCTTTGGAGGTTCTGGGTCTTGAGGGGAAGACGCCTCAGAAAGGAGCCCGGGAGGGAAGAGACGCCAGGCCGGCTGCCGAGGGGCCCCACGTGCTTAGCAGAGGCGGCTTTTCCCGCCGAGCTGGGCGATGCCATCTCCCATGGCCGCTGACTCCAACGGCAGGGAGCGGGCCCGTGTGTCCTTGGTGATGTTCTGATTCTAGCCCGGGGTCAGCCTTTTTGTTTAGTGGCATCACTCTGGTGGCCCAGAGCAGGGGGAGGGCCAGCAGGCCCGGTGCCTCGGAAGTCTGTTGAGCTTGGAGGAATCCCGATCGTTGGTGTTTATTCGTGCGTTTATTCCACAAAGAGTTACCGAGTGCCTACCACGTGCCAGGCGTGTGACAGCAAAGTAGACGGTGGGAAAATGATGTCCGTGTAGAGACGTCCCGAATTCTGGACGCCTGGAGCCTGTTCCCTATCCAGGGAATCTTGGGGCCTCGGTGATTCGGCGGAGTCTGGAGTCTCAGAGCTGCGTTCCCCTTACGCGGGGCGTAGCGGTAACGCTGATGTGCCTTCCCTTCTAGATGCCTTAGGGCGCGAGAGCCGCCCCAGAGGACGCCTGGTGGCCAGCAGCGCCCGAGCAGCTCGTGTGCGTGGCCTCCAGCTCCCACTGACGCCCCCGGGAACGCGGTCCGCCTGGAATCCCCCCCAAACCATGGAGGCCCCGGAGGTGCCCGTGGGCGCGCTGCTTGACTTCGGGACTGAGCCAGCCGCGCCCTCGCCCCTGGAGGCGTTGCCTCCGAAGCTGCAGGATGGGGACAGCTCGCAGGGCGACGGGGCTTCGGAGAGTGAGACCACGGAGTCCGCGGACAGCGAGAATGACATGGGCGAGTTGCCCTCGCACCCGTCCTGGGACCAGTACCGCCGCTCCTCCTCCAACGAGTCCTTCTCTTCCAACCAGAGCGCCGAGTCGGCCGAGGACGAGGAGACCCAGGAGCTCCGGGAATTCATGCGCGGCTACGTGGACAAGATCTTCTCTGGAGGGTGAGCCCCCGGGACGCGGCTCTCTGTCGGGGTGGGGCTTGCGGTGAGGCCGGAAACTTTCCGTTTCCCAGACTCCTCTTCGTGCTCGTGGGCAGCGGGGCCTTCAGCAGCTGCCAGGGTGGGGGCCCTTCCTTGGTCCTCTTTCTTTTTTCTTTTTTTAATTTATTTATTTTGAAAGAGAGAGCCCGCGTGCGGGAGGGGACAGAGAGGGAGAGAGAGCCCGACACGGGGCTCGAACTCACAAACTGCGAGATGATGAGCCCAGCTGAAGTCGCACGCCCAACCGACCGAGCCCCCCAGGCGCCCCGCTTGTTCCTCTCTCTTGCCTTTCTTTCACAGTTTTTTGGGGTGTAAATAGGCGCCCTGGCAAGGGAACACTCGGAGCGGAGGGGGGTTGGGATCAGGCGGAGGAGGGGGTGTCTGCGGGTGGGCCCCCGCTTGTCCATATCTCCACGGGGGGGTGGGGCGCAAACCCCAAGCCCTGGGCTTCCGACGTCAGCCGTTGCCTTGCGTCCCGGCCGCCCGCTAGTCCCTGGCGGCCTTGCCTCCCGTCTGTGGTCTGTGGACCCGCAGCGTCAGCGTCCCGGGAGCTTGGGGCAACTGTGGGTCTCAGGCCCCAGCCAGGCCCGCTGAGTCTGAATCTGCATTCTAACCAAACCTCTGCACTCTCTGTACACGCCCTTCGGTGAGAGGAGCTGAGGACCCCACAGGATAAGTTTCCAGTTTTATTAACACAGTAGGAACTTCTGCCCGTTGACACAGTGCAGAGAGGCGTTATTTCCTACCGCGATTTGGGTCCCTTGTTTGTAATCTGGCAAGGTTGACGCCTGCCTTTGCCAGGTGTATCTCCGTTTTCTTTGCAGTTAGAAGAGGGGGGAAGACCAGGGGCCCCCGGTGGCTCAGTGGGTTCAGCGTCCGACTTCGGCTCAGGTCATGATCTCACAGTTCGTGGGTTCGAGCCTGGCGTCAGGCTCTCCACTGGCAGCTCGGAGCCTGGAGCCCGCTTCGGATTCTGTCTCCGGCTCTCTCTGCCCCTCCCCTGCTCGTGCTCTGTCTCTCTCTCAAAAATAAATAAATATTTTTAACATTCTGAAATACATAATAATAAAACATGAAGAAAAGGAAAAAGAAAAAAGAGAAGAGCTCAGTGAAATCCGAATATCAGACTCTCCCAACATGCATTCGTGTTTGATTTTGAACGCATTCTGGGAGAGCAGTAGATCTGGCTCCCTCCTAATTCTGTTTGACTAACACTGGAATGAGTCAGCTTCCTCTGAGCACACCCAGTTAATGAAAGGGGAGAAAGCCCAGAAGCCTGCTAATCTGTCGGGAAGGCCGATCTATATTTGCCACAGCCCGTCAGCAGTACGGAGCAAGGACAGCTGAGCTGGACGCGTCTTCGAGAGCATTCCAGAAATCACTGCAAACCGGCTGGCACCTTCTCCTGTTTCATCTGGTGTTGGTATTTTGGGATAAGTGAGACCAAGATGTTTCCCACAAAACCTTAAATAAATGAAAAATCGCACGAGCTGATTGAGCCTCAGCCTTCTGCCGCTCCTTTGTTTTGCCTCTAAACGTGGGGTAGCGTATCGGCTTTCCGCGAAGAGTGATCAGAAGTGGTTTGAGGTCGGGGGAGCGTTCGGTTCCCCCACCCCCTCCAGGGTCCCCCAGTCTCCCTCACACACAGAGCCAGCATCGTCAGAGAGGCGAGCAGGCTGGGTCCTCATGGTAACTGACCGTGACCCCCCACATCAAGGCAGTGTGTCCTGCGGGGGCTGAGCAAGTTAGCTGTTCTGGAATGTGCTGTGGCTCTGTGCTGACTTCACCAATGAGTGGGAAGGCGGCTGAGCTAGAGAACCAGGCCCTCAGAGGGTCGTGTGACCCCGGCCGGTGCTCCCATGTCACGGGAGGCAGGACCGAGGGGATGGAACTCGGGCTTTGGAGCCGGGACGTCTGGATGGAGCTCCCATTTGCCACTCGCCTGCTGTGTCTGGTCTTTGAAATAGAAACGACCCCATTTCCTCGTGGGGGTCGCCTGAGGGTGGGGTGAGCCGGGGCCGGGAAGGGGGTGTGGGGGGGGGCAGGGCAGTACTTACTTGTTCCTCCTACCCCCCTGTCCCCTGCTGTGGCTGTGTTTGTTCCCGAGGACTGAAAGTTGCTTTCTTTTCCTCTGTTCCTTTCAGGGAGGACTTGGACCAGGAGGAGAAAGCCAAGTTTGGGGAGTACTGTAGCAGTGAGAACGGAAAAGGCCGGGAGTGGTTTGCTCGATACGTGAGCGCCCAGGTGAGGGGTGGTGACGGCAGGTGCTGGTGATGTGGGACACTCTGGCCATGTCTGCCTCACCCGCTTTGGAGGAAAGAGTCCAGGGAAACGACCCAACAGGAAAACAAGTAAAACTTACTCGAAGATGTTCTGAAAAGGCCTAGTTAGAATGGCGGGAAGTGGGAAAAGTAGCTCATGTAGATGCCCCCCCGCTAGAAAGAAACGTGAGCAAACTGGTCTTTTAACTG
Organism: Leopardus geoffroyi; assembly: GCF_018350155.1. Taxonomy (NCBI): domain Eukaryota; kingdom Metazoa; phylum Chordata; class Mammalia; order Carnivora; family Felidae; genus Leopardus; species Leopardus geoffroyi. The sequence goes on from NC_059335.1 coordinate 57,997,962, forward strand.
CGTGAAATGACAGACTAGTTAGTTTTGTTGTGTTTTGCTTACAATTTATTTTATTTTAGAGGGAGAGAGCAAGTGAGTGGGGGAGATGGGCAGCGGGACAGAGAAAGAATCTCAAGCAGGCACCACAGTCAGTGCGGAGCCTGACGTGGGGCTCGATCTCACGACCGTGAGATCATGAACTGCGCCAAAATCAAGTCGGACGCTCAACCGACTGAGCCACCCAGGTGCCCGGGACAAGTTTTTTAAGGGCAAGCTTGTGGACTGTGTCCATGCATAGTTTTATTCAATAACTCACAATATTCAGTTTTTACAAAGATCATCAAGGCAGTGACAGCCGTGTGAATTCAGAAAAGAATTTTTTTTTTGTAAATACCTGCTAGGTCCTTTTTTTTCTGTAAAGTGGCTTAAACTCTTAGCTTTTAAAGTATTTTTTACTTTAATTTTTTTTTTAATGTTTATTTTTTTTGTTTTTTGTTTTTTAATTTTTTTTTTCAACATTTATTTATTTTTGGGACAGAGAGAGACAGAGCATGAACGGGGGAGGGGCAGAGAGAGAGGGAAACACAGAATCGGAAACAGGCTCCAGGCTCTGAGCCATCAGCCCAGAGCCTGACGCGGGGCTCGAACTCACGGACCGCGAGATCGTGACCTGGCTGAAGTCGGACGCTTAACCGACTGCGCCACCCAGGCGCCCCTAATGTTTATTTTTGAAGGAGAGAGACAGAGCGTGAGCAGGGGAGGGGCAGAGAGAGAGGGAGACCCAGAATCCGCAGCAGGCTCCGGGCTCTGAACCGTCAGCACAGAGCCCGATGCGGGGCTGGAGCCCACAAACCATGAGATCATGACCTGAGCCCAAGTCGGAGGCTTCACCGATGGGGCTGCCCAGGCGCCCCGGCTTTTAAAGTGTCCTTATCACAATTTATTGGCTCCAAGAAAAATCAGAAGATGCAGATCAGCAAAAATAGAGAAGCGACCCATAAATCTACAACCCAGAAATCGGCCGTGTTGCCGTTTGCGGGGTTTAGTCCCTCCAGACTGTTCTGTGTTGTGTGGGCGGGTGTGTCGCATCCCTAGACTTAACACTTCCGAGGAGACGCGGGAAGACGTCGGCTTGGGCTTTGCCGAGTGACGGTCGTGTGTCTGGGCCAGCGCCCTGCTCGGGGTCCCGGTTTCCGTAGCGCAGGCCGGGCTGCTACTGCCGGGGGCTCGCGGGCCCGGCTGTGTCTAGCGGTGCCCGGCGCGGTAAGCCCTGTGCCACCTGCACGCCCCGTGACGCGTCTGCCCTGTTCCCGGACAGCGCTGCAATTCCAAGTGCGTCTCAGAGGCGACCTTCTACCGCCTGGTGCAGTCTTTCGCCGTCGTCCTGTTCGAGTAAGTCGTGCTGTTGCTCACAGCCTTTGTCCTCCGAGCGTGTCTCCCCCCGACCCCCGTCCTGCCCCGTCCTAACCCGGGCCTTACAGCACCTGCTCAGAAATCCCGGCATCCACCGAGAGGCAAGGCCATGCCGGCTTCTCGCGGGAGGGAGTTTGGGTCCTCCCCCCAGGCCCCCCGCAGGAGAGGTTAGGGGACTGCACCTGGGCCTGAGCAGATCCCTCCGTCAGGGCCCTCGGGACAGGCTGGGATAACACGCACTTGACCCTGCCCTCCTGCGCAGGGCGGTGGCATTTTCTTGATTTCCTGCCGTGAAGTGCTTCTAACTAGACAACTGCCCACCCAATGATCGGATCGGACCCGATGAGTGCAGCCTGCCCTGCGTGCTAATTAGACCCCGCTGGAGCCTTTTATCACAGCACAGTAGTCCCGGCAGGGGGTGTGCGTGGGGGAGGCAGGCCACGTGAGTGAGTCACGGGCTCTCTCCCCCTCAGGCCGCGGGGCTCTAGGGCTGCCAGACCCACGTCATCCATCCTGGACCTGCGTCAGAGCAGGCGACAGCCCCCCACTTCCCCCCAGCATGAAACGGAGGGGATGTGGCTCTGCCTTGGAGACGTGGGACAGCAGCTTTACCGATGCGGGGGAGGGGAGGCAAGGCACCGTGGGTGGGAAAGGACAGGGTGGGGGGAAGCCCCGATCTGACAGTCATTTGTGCCCCCGCTTACCCTCCTTCCGTCATCATGGCCTCAAAGCAGCCCCGTGGCTTGTCCCCATGTCCCCTTGCCCTTCCAGCCTTGAAAACTCCCTCCTCCCCGCAGAAAGGTAGCTGCTCTTGTGACCCTTACCCCCCCTGTGTCTGGATGTCCCCTCACCTCTCTCTGTTCCCCCACGAACGTGGAGCACGGACTGGAGGGGAAAGACCATAAAAAGGAGGATCCCCATGTTTCCGGTGCTTCCTCAGAATGTCCCCAGTTGAAGACAGGCTCCCGTGGGGGGCTTCTGGGTCTGGGAGCTGGCAAGGGGCGGCGGGGGGGGGGGGAGGGGGCAGTTTCCAAGCAGGCCCAGCTGTCTTGTGCACAACAGGCTCACCGGCACTGAGACCACTCAGCTTCCAGTCACATCGATAGGAATTCTCACGAATCCATATTTTACAGAGACTGCACCTGTTCCGCTTGGCGACAGAAGTATTTCATTCTCCACTTCCTTTGAATTTTCCCTTAAATAAAATTGGGGTGGGGGGGGGAGGAAATTCCCTTCAAATTCCAACCGGACCGAAACACAGAATCTCCCCCATTGCTTTGCGAGTGTATATATTTTTGTGTGTGGCTGGGAGAAAAGAAAGAAACCTTGTAATATGTTTTAAATATTTACTAAGTTTTAAAGTTTATGAGTTTTTTAAAAAATTTCTAGCTTATGAGTGTCTTTCGTTTTTACTTTTATTTATAGTCTTTTATGATTTTATTGGCAGTTTAGTGAAGTTTAATATTCTTTTTATATTGAAAGCTAACTGGCCCTGACCCTACTGTCTAGATAAAGTCCATCGACTTTTTTTTTTTTTTTTTTTTTTTTTAAATAATACTCATCCAAGGTTAGGAACTAAACGGGAAAGAAAAGTGCAGAAGCACAGGATAGGGAGGCACAGCGCCTAAAATGGAGAGGGGATCCCCTTTATACAGCCCTGCCTTGGCTCCTGCGGTCTTCCCCCTGACAATGACTCCTGTGGATGGTGTGCACCCCAGAGAATCTGTGTCTTTCCAGGAAAGCCACTGCACCCACACGCACTTCTGCATTTGTGACGGCTCTGTGATGTTCTGATATCCGAACGTGCCAGCGTTTCTCCGACTCACGCCCCGTGGATGGTAGATTGTTCCTCTCCCTCATCTGCCCTGGCTCACGTGCTGTCACATCTGCAGCTGTCGCAGTGCACATTCCTAGCGGCAGACGGGGCCCCTGTTTGAAGATTTCCCGCCCCCCCCCCTTTTCGCTTGCTGAGTTGACTGGACCCTCTGTGTAGCTCATACATCTTAACATAGTAAGAACAATACAATAATGATAATCCTTTACATCTGGAGAAGATTTTTGAGTATAGAAAGGTTCTTGTGTATACTAATTAGATTTTTCAGCAAGTGACGTAGGGCAGGGAGGTATTCATATTCCCAGTGGTTCTCAAAGTGCCGTCCCGGGGCCCAGGAGCATCAGAACATCAGCTTCGCGAGGCAGTATGTTAGAAATGCAAGTTCTTAGGCCAACTGCCCCAGACCCACACAACCAGACTCTGTGGGTGGGCCCAGTAGTCCACATCTTAACTGCCCTCGCGGTGATTCCGACCTAAGTCAGAAACTTCAGTGTCTGTAACTTCAGTTCTGATGTAACTGAAAACCACTGACAGCATGGACCCTCTAACTCACTGCTGATTCCTGAGAACTAGGGGCTGGAGGGCCGCATGGCCTGGGGCCAGTGGTTTTGGCCTGAGACCCGAGGCCCGACTTCCAGTCCTGGCGCTGCTCCTGTGTGTAGGATTAAGCGTCCTGAGCCTTTCCTGTTCTGCCTCGAAGGGAGGGAGGCCAGGCTGAGGGAGAGGCCAAGAACGCCTTCCCGCCCAGGATCACAGCCGTCCCCAGCTGTGTGCCCGTGGGTAACTCACCTAATTGAGGATTATCTTTGTTGCCTCTCCATAGCATCTGGGGAGTGAAGTATTAATTTGGACGTGCTTACAAAACGTCTAGGTCTCGTTTCATGAACTTGCAGGGCGAAAACCGGGCACAACAATTTTTTACTCAGTCAGCCTCGTTTCCTGTATCAGGTGCCATCAGATGGACGACTTCGGGCCTGCCAAGAACCTCATGACCATGTGCTTCACCTACTACCACATCGGTAAGGCCCAGGGACGCGGCGGCTGTGGGGACAAACGTGGAAACCCCAGACTTGTCAACCTGTAACGTGACAGCAAGTGAGGGTTTCCTCCCGATTAAAGGCAAAGGCGTGAGGCTTCCAGAAAACCATAGCACCTGATGAGTGAGATTCCTAAAACAGGAGAAGACGCGGTCTGTGTCGTGGGTCATGAGGTTGACTATCCATGGTAGGGAGGAGACCACCGAGCAGCTAGGAGGAGAGAGAATAAGTTCGTTTGGCGGGACGTTGCTATTCGGGAATAGCGGGATGTGAGGACATCAGTTTCATGTTTTAGCAAAATGTGAGGTGGGTGGCTGTTGAAGAGAGATGGGGGGAGCGGGCCAGGGTCTTAGGGAGGAAAGCGTCCCTGGGTGTGGGCTGGAGAGGCCCTCACGAAGCGTGTGGGTTCTTCTTCATCCCGGGATCTGACAGCTCTTCTGGCTCATTGTGCTGGAACTTTCTGGTAATTGGAGCTCGAGGCTCCCTGTGTGAAGTTTCTTGGGCATGACAGAGGGACTCGTTCAGGCCGCCGTAGGCAGAAGGCCACTTGGGGCCTGTGTGTGGACTAGAGCCGGGTCAGGGCAGCGCTAAGCCTGGCCTCCCTTCCCACCCCCCCCAGGACACACGGGTCTGCTCTCGTGCTGTAACCCCACGTCCTCTGCAGCGTGGCTTCGCCCTCTCTCCGCTCCCAGCTGCCCATCCTCGCCATGCCTCGCTTCTGCTGGCGATAGCTGGTCAGGCGGCCTCAGCTCGAGGCCAGGCCAGCACTGGGCGGGCCCTCCATCCATGGGATCCCCTGGGCCAAACCGTGGCTCCTCCTTCTCAAAGAACAGCGGACGCGGCTCGTCTGAGTCACATCTGTGCACAGAGCAGCTTACGTTAGTAGGGGACACTCAGCACCTTAGCCTGAGGGGGCACTTTGCCCCAAAGTGGGTGTCTTTGACTGAGGTAGGGTCTTGATCTATAGGCGTGCCTTGACCTGAAGGGGGCACCTTGACTCAGAGGAGACCCTTTGGCCTGTAGGGGGCGCCTTGACCTCGGCTAGACACTTTGCCTGTAGGGGATGCCTTGACCTGCAGGAGACCTATTGACCTGTAGGGGGCGCCTTGACCTCGGGTAGACCCTCTGCCTGTAGGGGGCGCCTTGTCCTGCAGGAGACCCTTTGCTGCAGGGGGGCCTTGGCCTATTTACCGTCGTCTCCCGGGAAGCCACGCTCCTGGTTCAGGCCCTCCAGCTTCTTCAGGGCTGGCTCCTCACCTGTTTCTTTTAGCCCCTGTGCGCCTGGCTGCCCTCTCGTACACAGTAGGCGTCACCCTCCGCCTTCCCGGGCGTCTGGGGGCCTTTGCGTGTCGCGGCCGCCGCCACAGAACGTCTCCTGCCACGCAGTGGGGTTCCATTCCTGCCCCCTCCCGTCTCTCCCCCCTCCAGGCAAGCCGCAGCTGCTGCCCCCCGAGTCCAAGGAGAAACCCGCGGGGAGCATCGACTCCTACCTCAAGTCTGCCAACAGCTGGCTGGCAGAGAAGAAGGACATCGCCGAGCGGCTGCTGAAGAACACGTCGGCCAAGACGGAGAACGTCAAGGGCTTCTTCGGGGGGCTGGAGACCAAGCTGAAGGGACCCCTGGTCAGGAAACCAGAGTAGGTGTCGCCGGGTGTGGGTCCCTCTGGGACCCACGGCAGAGGCCGCGTTCGGCCCGCCAGTGGCGGTGGCGGGGAAGCCCTGGCCTGGCGGGGGGGGAGTCTGGTGACCTTGGGGGCCTGCCAGCCGCTCCCAGGAAGCGTGGCGGCCGGTCCCGTTTGAGTCCTCACCCCGAGTTTCCTGTGCTTTGCAAATGCCATTGGGTTGGCTGCTGGGCAGGGGTGTCCCCTGGGGGACTGATGGGGAGCGTGTGGAAACTGCCTGCGGGCAGGAGCGGGATCACAAGCCCTCTGGTGAGGGTCAGTGGGCGGTGGAGAGACCACTGTCCCCCGGGACAGCTGTTCTCCCACAGGAGCTTGGGAGCCTTCTGGGTCGGGGCACTTGAGAACGGGGTGTCGAAGTGAAGACCTCCCAGGAAAGGGGGCACGTCAGCAAGAGAGTGCCCGGGTTCCCGGTGCCCGTCCACCCCCTGCAGTCCCCACTGTCACCTCCGATGGCGGGTTTCCACCATGACTTGGCTCCGTTCCTCGTCTGGTGCTTTGGATTCGGAGAAAATGGGGCAAGGTAGCCTAAATGCCGCACCTTAATTCTGGAAGATTGGCAATTGGTAAATGTAGCGTTGCTTTAATGACACTTTTTCAGAGACAGTCGCAGTAAATGTACCCATCGCTTACAAGACATAATCCGGGCTCAGCAGTGTAGAGCTGAGAAAATGTGCAGGGGGTCACTTTGTCACCGCTGTGGTGTCTCTCCCCCAGGGAGGAGGAGAGCAAGCCCAAGGAGAAGCCGCAGAAGACCGGTGAGTGCTCCCGGCAGGGGCCCGGGTGTGGCCACCACAGCGCCCCTGGTCCTGTGACCCGGCCACTGGGCATTAGCAGCCCCACCGAGTGGCCCCTGAATATCTGGGCCCCTTCCCCCCCCCCGGCAGCATATGATGCCGTGCGCGACCCCTGACTTCTCTCCACCCGGCCGGTCATTTCGTGTTGGACTTCTGGGGAAAACCTCTCTGGGGAGAGGACTCAGGAACCAAACTCCTTGTCCGGGAGGGTCCCCGAGGGGCTCGCCAACGCGTGGCTGCAGCCAGAGCCACGGTCGGCCTTTCTCACCCCGGCCCCCCGCCCCGCAGTGACCGTGTGCAGCCCGGAGGAAGAGAGGAAGGGGGAAAAGATCTACCTGTACACGCACCTGAAGCAGCAGCCCATCTGGTAAGGCCGCAGCCCGGCACCGTTGTCTCCCCTAGAAACCGAGGTCACTGCCCACCAGGGGGGCCACAATCAAAAAGGCGAGCGGCGGCAGGTGTCCGTGAGGCCATGGGGAGATCAGAACCCTCCTCCGGCGCCGGTGGGGATGTAAACCGGGCCGCCTGCCGTGTAGAACGGCCTGGCAGGTCCCCAAAGTGTTACGCGTCGAGTTACCCTGTGAGCGACGGTGTGCTCAGAACAAGCCAAGACGGGTCCTCACGGCAAAGCTTACGCGCGTGGGTGCGTGATAGCCGAAGGGGGGAGCGGGCCCAAATGTCCACACGTGGACACGCGAAATGCGACACGCGGTATTCAGCCACGTAAAGAGTCACTGACAGGTGACAGCGTGGGGGAACCTGGAAAATAGTCAGCCCGGTGAAAAAGCCAGATGGAAGAGACCAGCTGGTGTTTGATGCCGTTCATAGGAGACGGTTCAGGTTAGGCACGTCCCCGGAGGCAGCGTAGGTGAGTAGGGGGAGGGGAGAGACTGCTCACGGGCACGGGGGTGCCGGACGGGGCATGAGGAGTGTTCTGGAAGCAGATAGTGGTCCTGGTGGCACAACTAATACACTAGAAACTGTGGAACTGTCTGCGTTAAAACACTGAGTTCACGGTACGTGAATTCTATCCCAGTGAAGCTATTTCCTCCGTACATACAGAGACGAAAGTCGTCATTGCAACGAGAGACCGGTGGCCAGGGGAAACCTTGCCCTCTGTCTTGCTCCGTTTGACCTCTTGTGCTGCTGTAGTCCCTCCGGAGCCTCCCCATCCCTGGGTTGTGTTCACTCACAAGCGGGCAGAGAGGCAGCACCTAGAGCCCTCAGGGTGTCCCATGCGCCCCTCCCTCGAAGACCGCCGTGTGGCCCCGGGAGAACTTGGCGCAGGCGTGTGGCCAGGTTCGGCGGAAGCAGGGAGAAGCTACCGGCCACGTCACACCTGGCCGGGGCTCTGTCGCGGGCCTTCTGGGCTGCGACTCGGCTGCTGCCTTAGCACCTGCAGCGGGCTCGGCACCCCGTTCTAGAGGGGGCCAAGCGACAAAAATTTCAGGCTTTGCGGGCAAGTACTCAACTCCGCTGTTGCCGTGCAAAAGCCGCCACGGACAATGTGCCCGGGCACGGCTGTGTTCCGGTAGAACCTGACTGACACCAACAGGGGCAGTGGCCGGATTTGGCCCACACGCCCTACGCGTAGTTCTTTAAGGAGAACGTTTCTGACTCGTGTGTCCCTGGGAACGTGTCTGTTCTCTGCACGTGGCCTGTCAGTGCCGGGTTCCCATTTATGTTACTAGACCCTGACCTAAGGCAGCAGGTGCCCCCAAATGCCCCGCTTCCTCTGGGAGGCCCAGCGCGGGTGGAGAAGCGGAAGACGGCCTTCGTCCGTGCCCCGCGGGTGGTAACTTCAGCTCTGACCCGACGGATGCAGGATTCACCCGCCCGGCCGCCGTCCTGCCCACACACCGCCCGCGTTGCGCCTTTGTCCTGGGAGAGGGGTGCAGGTGCTGTCGTGACCCTTGGCCGGAAGCCAGGAGCGCCACCTCGGTTTGGGACAAAGGCGGATGCTCGTTTTTTTTCTTCTCTGCTCCGCGTCTGAGGCTCATCAGAAACGCCTACAGATGTGGGACACTGCGTCCTTACCCCTCCCGTGTGCTGACACCCGCCTCCCAGCCCTCCCCGGAGAGGACTTACGCACCCCTCTGTCTCGCAGGCACACGCTGAGGTTCTGGAACGCGGCTTTCTTTGACGCTGTGCACTGTGAGAGGAGAAAACGGTCTCCCACTACCAGGTAGGGCAACGCCTGGGCTCGCTTCGCCTTGGGGGAGAAGACCAGTGAGTGGCTTTGTTTTCCGGTTTCTGAAGAGGAAAGCAGGATGGCTGAGTCCATGGCGTCTGTCTCTCACTCAGCTCCCTCTGACCCCGGTGCCCTACGAGCTGCCTGGAGGGTCCTGGGCACGCACAGCTTCGTGGCTTGCATGAGCGCTTTCTGCCCTGGGCTCTGGCATGACTTGCCCTGACCCTCCTAAAAACCGCCTCCTCCCCCGGAATGAAACCATCGGGACCCCCCAGGCTCCACTCTGCCTGTCGCTGTAAGAAATCAGAATCCCGAGCACCAACCGCGGCCACAGGACTGTGGGGCGCAGGGTGGCCGCCCCCGCCGCGGACTCTGCTCAGAGAGCTGATGTCTGGAGACACAGCTGCTACATTGAGCTTGCACCTCTGGTCTGCAGCCCGAACAGACCTCCCCAGCGTCCCCGAGGGTGGTCTTGCCACGTCAGGAGACCCCTTTTGTAAACCATTCCACGGAGGCACCGAGGCTGGAGGTCACTGCCTCTCTGGCCACAGCGAGCCAACATTGCCCACTGTGTATGGCGGCTGGGCAGGAAAGTGCGGCGGAGCCCTCCCCGTCCCGCGTCCCCTTATTGGCCCCCCCCCCCAGTCATGGGACCCTGAAGCCCCTGAACCTCTCTAACCGGGGGAGACCCCCCCCCGCCCCCAGTCACTCCCCCTGGCAGGAGGGAGCACGTGCGTGCCGTTTAAGACCGGTCCGCTAGCACTGGGGGGATCCCAAGTGCAGCCTTTCTTTTTGGGGGGCAGCTCACCTTGACGGGGCGGGGTGGCCTGCGGCGTGCTGCGGCTGCCTTTCCCGAGGGAGGTGGAGGGAGCACGCCGAGCGGGGAGATGCTGGAACCATCCGGGAGATTCTAGGGAGAGAATTCCATGCTCTGCCAGGAAGCCAGGCTGCAGGAAATGCTTAGATGCTTGTAGGCGGACGGGGTCTCCTCTTGCCGCTTGTGTAGCTGTCGGGCCCCCAGCGGACGAACGGTCTCGAGTACCCCGTCTCTCTGCGTCTCTCTGTTTCTGCCTGTAATAACGCTCCCCTTTCGCTGTTCTCTTTTTTCCATCCACATATCTTGCATGACTTTGACATGTTCCTCTGTTTACCTGTTTCTGCTGCCGCTCCAGAGGGGATGCTGGAGAGGAGGAGAAGAAGAGGTGTGTGTCCACGTGACTTTGTTCATGTTAACAGGGCCGGGGTCCCCGCCAGGGCCGCCTCAGGGCGGGAGCTGCCCGCTAGCTGCCGCGGGGGGCGGAGCCCAGACTCGGGGGCACGCCCGGCCCTGGGACAGGCCGGGCGACGGGTGGGAGGTCGCAGAGGACAGAGCACCAGGAAGAGGAAACAGATAGGGCACTCGAGACCCCAGAAGGCCCGGGGTCGGTTCAGAGAGTGAGCCGCGAAGTCCGATTCTGTGCGACTCCAGCCTTGCCCTGGCCACTCCGGCCCCTCCTAAGCCGCCCTCGAGCCCCCCGCCTTGACTTCACGCCGGGGAACCCGGTCCCGGCTCGAAGCCATGGATGGGTGCGGAGCGCCTGCCTCTCCGCGGCCAGGCGCCCAGGTGTGCAGGGGCCACAGGGAGGGAGGACAGCCGCCCCCTCCTTCCCGGCCACCGTGCGGCATGGAGTCTGTGTGTGCGTGTGTGTGAGGGGGGGGGTCCCTGAAGAGAAAGGCCTAGAACAGGGCTGCTTCCTTCGAGCCACAGCGGGGTCTGACTTTAATCGTTTGACCTTCGTATTTGTCAGAGATGTTTTGTAATATATTTTCAGAGTGAAAGGCCTGCCTCTTCAAAATACGGTTTCTGATACAATGATTGTTTCTTTGCTGGAAACTTCCCAAAGTGTGCTTCCTTTAATCAGTGATGTATTTTTAGTGCTTATTGTTTTATGAGAAATCTCGTTTCTTGGGCAGCCTTATGATGGCTATAAAAGAAGCCCTTGGGCTTGGGATGCCCCCGTTAGGACAAAGCCCCCCGCACTCACACAGTCTCTGTGGGTGGGGGCGCGACTAGCCACGGCCTCCCGAGGGCAAGGCTTCTTAGCACCGCGCCTGAGGCCCAGCAGGGCTGGAACATCCCGGCCACCTCCAGACTGCTCGGCACGGAGCCCACAAGGGGATGCCGGCCTCCGGGCCCCCTGGGCCCTCTCACCCAGAGCAGACGTGGTCGGACCCCACGCATCTAGGACCTGTCCCCCGCCCCCACCGCACACACACGCCCCGGGCCTCGCCCGGATGAAGGGCGAGTGTTCCTTCGAGATGGGGGGGGGGGGGGTGGAGGAGGGGCTCTGGGTCCCTGGGCAACCTGCCGCCTCCAACATTCCATCTGCTTTCTGGCTGATGATACTCCGAGGCGGAAAAGCCTCCTTTTCTAAAGGTGTCTGTTGCTAACCTCCAAATTCCCACTGTGGCAGTTTAGACAGACGCTCTGCCTTCCGTGTGCTGTGAGACCTCGACCAGCACTGGGTGTTGAACTCCGTTGTAAGGAATTGGTTTGATTGCGGGCGTCACCTGATGAGTGGGTTGCTAATGACCTCCCACCTCGTTCTTCAGAGGTCAAATTAAATGTCCCACTTCTAGCCCTAGCCATGGCAAAAAGAATCACCTTTGCATCCAGGTCAGGAGGGTCAGAGCCCCTGAGTCATTCCTACATGGTGTGGGGTTGTGCACTGCACAGCCTATGCAACTGTACACGGCAGGCCCGATGGTGGAATGGGGATTTGTGGGCCTGGACAGTCCTACGGGTAACCACTGGAGGGAAAGGGTGGGAAGGAGAACGGGATGGGATGAGCATCATGCCTGGAAGCATATTCTGGGTTTCTTCATGGGCGTCCTGTCACCGGCACAAGGAGACGGGGAGTGACCGCACCCCTCATGGCTCTCGTGCCCCTGATGTCCTGTGGCCTCCCACTAAGCCGCAGCGGCAGGAGTGGCCCTGGGCCCGGCGGGTGGGGAGCAGCGAAGATTCGATGTTCTTGGTTCTTTTGCTCTTCCTTTGGCTTCTCCATTGCCCCCACCCCTCACTCCCTCACTCCGCCTCTTCTCTCCCTCGGCTTCTTTCTCTCTCCTAACCTTGGTCGAGTCAGATTCATCACCCAGAGCTTAAGTTTTAAGGGGAAATGGGCTTAAACGCGCGTCTCCACAGACGCATCTGCCCCTGCCGGCAGCCCGAGGGGCCGGGCACGGAGCGGTCCGTGCCGGGGCTGGACGGACCCCGGTCCCCTGGAGACAGGGGCGCCCCGCCAGGGGAGGGGGAGACGGCACACTGCAGAGAGCTGCTGGAGACGGCTCTCAGTCGCGACACAGGATTCATGCCGCCCAGAGAACCCCCTCCCCACCCCAGACGCTGTGCGGGCTGGTGTCTGTGCCCCCACACGGGACGGGCGGTTCCGTCCTCAGGCCTCCACGTGCGCAGCCACACGCACACCGCGTTACTCTCTCACTTGGTGCCGGAGGCCTAGTGCCTCTTCACGGTGGTCGTGGGGGACGGTGTGCGGGGGCCCCCGACAGACCGGGCTCTTATCTGTGTGCTCTGGGGAGGGGCACGGAGCCTAAACCTTGGCCACGCGGAAGCCAGGGCGGGGAAAGGCAGCAGCGCCAAGACCCCGCCTAACAGGGCAGCGTGGCCTTCGGCGCGTCCAGCCTCCCCTGCTCCCCGGGCCTCCTGGCCACGGGAGGCTGTGCGGACCCCACCAAAGAGCCAGGGAGGCCTGGAGACGTGGCGCCAGCCTGCGAGCCTCCCCGATGGGGTCTGTACGCCCGCTGCCCCGGGGCGCCGGTAGGGCCCTGTCCCCTCTGCCCATCTCTCTGCCTGTCGGATGGGCCCGGGACCTCCCACCCTTGAACTACGGACAAGGGTACGGGGGGTGGTGTTCTCGTCTCCTAGAGAACGTTCTGGGCGAGCACGAAGCACACATCCCCTCTGGGTCAGTAGAAAGCGTGTGAGCTTTGGGGTCTCCTCGTCCCGGGAAGGACGAGGCGATTAAGCGTGTGTTGGGGCTCCCCAGGCAGCGTGTCAGAACCCGGGCAGGCGTTGCGCGAACGCAGAGCAAGTGGCTCTTTGGGGACGGGGCTCCCTGTCCGCGTCAGGGAGGCCGCCCTCAGGCACCGGCAGCACCTGTAGACCAGGGCAGGGGGCGAGCGGCTGGGGATGCGACGGGGTCCTGAGACCCTCTCCTGTTACCTGTGCTTTCAGGGAGAAGTGGTGCCACATGACCCAGGAGGAGAGAAACGACAGCCTGCGCTTCAACGAGAACATCACCTTCGGGCAGCTGGGGTGAGGGCCCGGGACGGCCACCCCACCCGGGACCCCGGGGGGCCCCTGACTTGAGTGGGGGCGGGCGGGGGGACCCTGACTTGAGTGGGCTTCTCTCCTGCGGGAAGACCCGTCCTCGTGGTGCCCAGCTGCGGTGACCAGGGGCCCCCAGAGGAGACGCTTGGCAGAGGGGGTGCCGTCCCCGACGGCGTCACGCCTCCGTGACACCACGTCGTCGTAGCTGCGTGTCCTCAAATGGCTCGAAAGCACACGACGAGTGACATCGAGGCTGGATGCCAGTTCCTAGTGAACGCACCTCCTAACCCCAGTCTCGCGGTGAGGGTGTCGGCTGGCCGGGGACGCCACCGCTGAGTCTCGCTTCTAGCACCTTCAGGGGGGCTGCGTGTCGGGCCCCGGCTCCCCCTCCTCCCCGGGGAGCAGGAAGGGTGCTAGCTCACGGGTGTTTCCCCCCAGCACGTTCACTCACAACATGCTGGCGTTCGGACTGAACCAAAAGCTGTGCAGTGACTTCCTGAAGAAGCAGGCGGTGATCGGCAATCTGGACGAGGGTGAGCGGGGGCCGGAGGCGGGCGGGGAGTCAGGTTTTAGGAACAAACGCTCTGCCTGCTGGGAGTTTCCCACCCCACTCAAAGCATTGCCGCTGTTTCAATTAGAAATGTGCTAAACTGTCTGGCAGGTTCACCGGTCCTGTTCTCCTGTCTGTGCAGAGGTGTGGGACACTGGTCATTGCATAAGCAGGACTGGCCAGGGTGGGGGGTGGTGGGCTGGGGTTGGCGGGGGGGGGGGGGGGGGCTTGCCAGCTCAGTGTTTACGAACAGCGCCAAAGACCAAGATGTAACCTGGCGCTCGGACTCTGAACTTGACCGTGGCCAAGCTCCGACCCTGAGTTGCCTCCCCTAAGCGGCCACCGTATGCCCGGTTTTGTTTCTTGAGCCACACTGCCAGGAGAGGTATGGGGACAGGCGGAGAAGGCGGGGGCGGGCTTAGGGGGTCTCGAGGTTTCTCTAGAAGCTCTGACCTCTGTAACGAAAGAGGCTGCATTACATGTCCGCTCCCCTAATCCACTAGTGCAGACAGCCTCTGTGGGTCATCCCACCTGCTACCAGAACTTTCCCTCGTGGCCTAAAAAGCCTTCCACTTAAGTACTTACACGAATTTGGATTCACACAGTATTCTTTAAAACAAAAACAAAAACAAAAGCCCTCCCTCCTGCACCAAATTAAAGGGGCCACAGAGGAGTGGCCTGAGGAGGCAGGAGAATGCCCAGTGCTTCCCTGGAACGTCCCGGAATGTTGTCATCAGCCCCACATTGCTGGGCAAGCACACTGGCCCCTGCCCGCCAGGCAGCGCTGTGCGGTGGGTAGGACTCGGGCCTGGGTGCCCCGGTGCCGTTCGTCCAGCAGCACGGTGCCTTCCCCGGCCTCACGTCATTTCCACGAGGAGAGGCACCCGCTTTCCGAGAAGCCCCCTTCCAGGAGCCAGACGTGCAGCGTGCTGGCCGCCGAGGGCTCGGTGGCCCTGCCCGTCTTCAGAAGCCAGTGTTCGCCGTTCCTGGCGAGATCCTGCTTGGTCGATGAGGGGGGCAGGACCTCCCTGCCCGTGTCGACGTCTTTCTTCCGAGAATTCACGTTGTTTTCTTTTGCAGAGCAGTACAAGCTGCTGAGCGACCACATCGAGCAGATGACCGCTGAGTAGGCCACGGGAGGTCGCCCGAGGCACCCCCCCCAGGAGGACTGAGGGTACCCGCCACTCTCCTGGGCCAGCGACTGGCTGTCTCCCCACCCGATGACCCTGCATGACATCAGCAGCACCCAGAGCCACTCCACGCTGCTCTAGAACTAGCAGTTAGAAGAATCTGGTTGCCCGACCTCCCCACCCACCCTCTGCCTTGAATGCTCCCCCCATCCACATGCCAAAGCGTCCCTGGGGTTACGTGGCTAAAACCAAGGTGACTGTCCGTACTCCTGAGGGTCAGGCCTGTGACATAGGACCAAGCGGACGAGCAGGAGAGAGAGGGTGGCATGAGGATGCAGAGAAGGACATCACGAGCTGGCCAGTGACCCCGGGCAGTCACTGGCGACCATCTGGGAGCCTTTTCTTCAGCAGTGGGACGGAGTAGGGGGTGCTCCCACAGTGGGGGGGCCGAGGGGGCCGCGGGTCTCTCAGGGCGGGCCAGGTGGGTCCGGGGCTCCCGCCGCCTCTCTGTCGGGTCCCCACCGTGTGACGGAAACTGGAGTCACAGGAAGCTCCAGGAGGAAAGAGACCCTTCCTGTTTTAGGGCGGGAGGGAGAGCGGTGCAAGGACCTTCTTCCCTGGCTGCGGGAGGCCCGGTCAGGGCTGTGGGCACCCTGGGGACCTCGCAGGCTCTGCGCGGCTGTGTTAGAGCCACACCAGCACGGACGTGTCTGCAGCGTGCCTGCTCGGCCGACGGCTTCCTTCTGAAGCAGAGAAGGTTCTGCCGCTCGCTCCCTGGGGGAAGCATGGGCTGTGTGTCCCGTGAAGAGACCCAGAAAAGAGAGGTTTCTCTGGCGGCCGCGAGACCACCACGCTCTCCGAAAGCAGACAAAGATGACGGAGAAATCTGTGCCAGTGTTACCGACAGCCGGGCAGAGGCGGCTTCTGCTGGCAGGTGTGAGGCTCCTTAGCTCGCACGCCGTGTGACCTCTTTCCTGCAGACTCTGCAGCCGCCCCCTCGTCTCCCATCTGGTGTCCGGGAACCACGGCTCTTCTCCCCGGGTTTGTGCCAGGCACAGCGGGGGAGTGACTGACCCCTGCGAGGGCTGACCCGCGAGGGCTGACCCCTGATGGCAGGACTGACCCCTGATGGCAGGCGTCCGGCCTGCGGCTCCCCCGGCGTGAAAGTGGCCATCAGTCTGGATCCCTCTGCCTCCGCCCGCCCCTCTTGGGCACTGACCTTGAAGTGGGCCTGGCGGGCTCTCTCCTTTCCCCACGTCCTCCCCTCCTGTGTCCCCCCCTCTACCTCCTCAACTCTCGGCCATTACCTTACGGTCTCCTCTCAAGCGCAGCAAATACATGCCTTGTAGTCACCCACCCGGCCAGTGCCGGAATGCTTTCCCTCGTGGGATGCCTCCTTGGAATGTTCCAGAGACGAACACGCGTCGTCTGAGCTGTAGCACGCGCATCTTGGGGATGACGGGAGAGGCGATGGGAGGCTTGGTATGATCTGAGCAACGTTGCCAGCCAAAGACCGGGTCCCGAAACTCAGTTCGTTTTTATGATGGCTTCGTGTGTGTGTGTGTGTGTGTGTGTGTGTGTGTGTGTGTGTGTGTGACAGCAGCCGGTCTGGCAGTGTCACCAAACAAAGCACGGCCCTGTTGCTGGGACAGGTCACACAGACTGGAGGTCCCCCCACCCCCCAGCCAGTGTTGGGCCCCAGGGCTGGTGCATGCCTCCACGGAATGCATTTCGAGAATTAAGGTCAAATGAATGGGTGTGTGGGCCCCTCCAGCGCCTGCTTCAGATGATGGGTCCCCTGCTGAGCCGCTCCACCACGCCCCCTGGACGTGCTGTGCTCCCCTCCCCATCTGCAGAATCAGGGCTGCACAGAGGGGTCTGTCCGAGGCCCCCCGCAAGGCTCTCCCTTTAGCTGCTGTGTCGTTGGCTTTATCAGTCATCTCTTAGTAGTTGAAATGCGTTGCTTTATTCTAAGGTGCACAGAAGACTTATCCCTGTATAGATAAGATTTTTGTATAGAAGTTTGGTCTGATTTCTGGAGGCAGAAGAGTGGGTTCTGAGACTTCCCAGCGTGCTGGGGGGCGCAACGCGGAATATTCCCGCTGGGGTAGGGCCCGCAGGACCACGCTGCCTCTGGAAGGAAATGCAGCTTTGACTGCTTTGGGCTTTTCCAAGCACTTTAGCTTCAGAAATGATCTTGAGGTCCCCCCCCCCCACCCCCATAGGCCTCTTGAAATAGCCCTTGAAGGTGAAAGCAAGGGTTGCTTGGGTTCCCCCCCCCCCACAACCCTCCACTCCTTGTCCCTACGGGTCTGACCCCGGCATTGCTCAGACCCTGCCAGAGACCTGGGTCCTCCTCAGAGCGCATGATACCGTCTCCTGGTGGTGGCATTGCGCCCTCCAGTGCCTCTGGCCATCGTCACCTAGAAAGCAGGCCGGCAGGCCGCCCGCCCCACCGCGGTTTTCCTCTATCCCTGTAACGCAGTCTCTTCCCTCTGGGGCCCGGCCAGAGCAGACAGACAGGGGACGCTGTCAGAGGTCCCAGCGTGTGAAGAGGGCTCACTCTGGCGTGCACACACACGGACGCTTTGCTCTAAAAGCCCTAACAGCTCTTCTTGTAAACTCAGGAACCGTAGACTCCGTGCAGAAAGCATCAGATTATACCCAAGAAGAGAGTTTCCCGTCCTGGCAGGTACCGTGTCCAAAGCCAGGAGCTCTGGAGGCTCAGTGGCATTTCAGATTTTCGCTGGCTGTCCTCGGGGGCGGGTGGGGAGGTGGGTGTGTGAGTCACAGTGAGCCAGGATGGCTCGTCCTCTCAAATAGGAAGGTCCCTGCTTGGAAAACAGGACGTTGTTGAGACGCAGCTTCGTATGTGTTTAGCTTTTAATTTTAGCAATATTGATAGACGTCTAAGAGGGGCCCCGTTCCCGTTCAGATTGCGCCTGCTGTGTGTGTGCATGTGTGTGTTTAACCAAAGGTAGGAGTATCAGACCCTGACAGTCTGAGTTGTTTGTACAGTGAAATGGAGTCAGCTATGATTTTCTCATTGCCAAAAAATGGGGGGGGGGGGGGGTTGCTAAGAAGCTCTTACGTTACCAAAAGGAGAACCGCAAAGGGTCCATTTCCTGAGTTCTCTACCCAAGTTAAAACCTAGGATATTCAGGTCAGCCGGCTCGCCCAGCTGGGGTTAGGCCAGAGACCCGGGGCGAGAGTCAGAGGACCGCCTCGCCTCTCCCTGCCCTCCTTTTTGGGAGTTGAAACCAGCGTGTCCCCTTACTTCTCCAAGGCCAGCTAGACAGTGAGTTCGTTACCGTGGAGAGAAGACCCCGGCCTTGAGGTTTGCTCCTCCACGGACTGCGTTCGCTCGTCCCGCAGAGCGCCTGCCAACGCAGGCTCTTGATGTGACGAGGACAGCGTTCACACCGTGAACGGGTCTGTAAGCGGCTTCGTCTCACCGCGGTGACCCCAGCCGCAAGTCAAGGCCGCCAGCTGCGCGCCTGGCCTTCCTGCATGTCACAGCTTCCTAACTGGTTGGCTTTTATTTAGGGGGGATCCAGGTGGACCCGTGAGGCTAGATCACCTTCATTACCAAATTACCTAAAACCGCAGACGCCTGGGCAGCCGCGGGGGTGGCGGTGGGGGTGGCGCGAGCCCTTTGCCCAGAACAGTGGGGAAGCTTGGGAAGGAGGGTCCGTGGCCCAGAGGGAGGAGGCCGGAGCGGAGGAAGCCCAGCCCCAGCCTCAGGAGGGGGTGGAGCCCCCCCACCCCCCACCCCTGGCCAGCTCAGGCTGCTGTCTTCTCCCCCTGTTCCCAGTCATGGCCCAAGCTGCCAGGTGGGGTCCCCCCCCCCAGCCTTGTAGTTCTCCTGAACCATTGTTCCCATGTCTCCGCTGCCCCCCCCCCCAGACTGCCTCAGGACCCTCGGGGATGAGTTTCACCAAAAGGGAATTATATTGGCTAGAGGTGCCCCTAATGACCAACGTGTAGTGTCCAGACCTCGGGCAAAGCCACACAGGGCCACGTGTCCCATACATCCTTGTCGCCGTGTGGCTGGGAATAGGGATGTGTTGGTTCACCAAGTAGCAAATAGAGGAGTCATTTTCAGGGTGTCCCCGTTCAGCAAATACACTCGATGCTAAGAACGTTCTCCATGGCTGGCTCCTGCGGGGTGTCATCGGTCCCCTTGTCCTCGGGCCCGAGAGTCACACTCCTTGGGGAGGACGGAAGGGCCTCGTGCTCTGTTTCCTGGGTGCTGGTCTGTGTTCCCCGAGTCGACCAGAGCTCGTACGTGGAACCCCACCGAGCTGTGTCCAAGGGACTCCAGTGTCCCCAGGATTCAAGCACGGCCGTGCTGTCATTGCAGGGCTCGTGGTTACTAATGGAAAGGGATAAGCTCGTCACTTCTGGAAGACAGGATGGTCTGGGTTTGCCCCATCTTCCTGTAACTTCCACGCACAGGCCTGTCACAGGGTGTCTGCACAGTTGGGGTCTCTCAGCCTACAGAATCCAGGGCTTCAACAAGGCAGAGTCCGAGCAGAGCCCGCCGTAACCTGGAACCCTCCAGAACCGCACCTGAAGGGTTGCACTTGAGCCAAAAGGGGCCGCCTATTAAATCCCCCTTGACCCACCGCTCAGTCCTAGAACTGGGGGACTGTCCCTGTTCCCTCCTGGGTCCTGGACATGTGCTCATGAAATGAGACAGGAGAAGGCACTGCGGGCGCTGTTCTCACACGTCAGCTCTGACGGGGGTGGGGACCTGATGTCCTCTGTGCTAGGGACCGCATTGGGCGAGGCCTCCCGCAAGCCAGGGACTGTCACTTCTGCAGACGCCTTGAGAAAGACAAGCCAAACCTTTGATTATTAGGCGATGCTAGAAATTCACACAGTAGACTCACAACCCCTTAAAATACGTAAATGTGTTAGAACACGGTCAGTCTGCCGCCTTTGTTATAAGCCGTGGCCTCCGCTGGGGCTTCCGGTGACGGTTTACATGTGTGCATCGTGTTTTCTCCTTTGGCCAGCGGGTCTCCGACCTGAACTTGCCACCGCCACACCCAGACCTTGCCTTTCAGTCGCCCCAAAGTAGAGTTCCGTGCCGCGGGTGTTCTCGCTGATAGAGTTAATGCAATTCTGTGTGCCATTGGGTGTTGTCCTACAAGCAGTATTTTAAAGCTGAGGACGTTTCAAGGGTGAAGGTCTCAGAACAGTGCTAAAATCAAAACTGTTTCCTGTGAAGAAAAAAAATATATGTCTCTATATTGCACCTCAGATCGTCAGAAGGTGGAAATGCAAATAAATTATCTTTAAAAAAAAAAAAAAAAGCTGGTCTGCCTAATTTTTGTTTTCACGTATCCATGAGGACTCCTTACAGAATTGGCCATCTTTTCAGTGGCATGAGTGGCTTTTCGGAAGGAAACATTCTTTTCTGGGGTCAAATAGATGATTTCCTCGTTTACCCTGAGCACGAGCGTCTTGCCCAGATGCACGTACGTCCCACGGAAGCGCGGGAGGAGGAGCGTCCCTCTGAGGGACAGCCCATGCCTTGTCTGCGTGGGGGTCTGCTGGAGTGGCCCCCCGGACTGGACCTCAGCCCGTGCCTCCGGGATGCCTGGAACCCCTTCTAGCTGGAATCCTGATCTGGCTCTTCTGTGTAGGCTCTGGGTCTGGAGCGCTCGCTTGTCCAGCAAGAAAGCAGGACGCAGGATTAAAAATGCGAGAGAGAGGCTAATGTCCGGGAGGAGACAAGAGCCCCGAGTGAGGGTCCTTGCTCCGTTTTAATTAGGATCAAAAGGCTTATAAGTGTGATGGGCGTGCATAGAGAGACAATGAAATCGGGAACATTAACTCATGGGCGTGGGGCAAAGGGGGTTTTGAAGATATGCCAGGTAAGGGGTTTGGGTTGGGCGGAAGGGTTGTTTACAGCAGACGTGAGGCACCACCTCTGTTTATCTAAACTGGCCCAGGGGACAGGAAAGACAGAGCATGCGACCTCAGGGTCAGCAAGGCACCTTTCTTTTGCTAATTAGCTCCACTCTGGGCAACTTCGAGCTGCATCGATCTATTGCGCTATTTACCTAATTTGGTCCTTCCTTCCTGTGAAAGCAGCTTTCTGCTATTGTAGTAAATTGGGGGGCGCTTTCGCCCTGAATACCTAATCTTGGTCACCTCGTATACCTTTGTTCTATACTGGGGCCTTTGCCCCGCCCTCTCTATACTTAACCTATCTTGTTTAACCAGACATGGGTGTGAGCGTCCTATGGCTTTCTAATTCTTTATGCCTTGTTAACCCATCAGTGCAGGCTCAGGGAATTCCGAACCTTATTCCCCACACTCTTCCTCTGAGCCCAAGCTGCCTCCGCACTGTGTTTCACGGACTCGGTGGGGGAGCTGTAGGCGAAGCCCAACTGCACCCTGACAGAAGCAGGGTGCCTTTATCGGTCCCTTCCAATGTGGTGTGACAGACGTGTTTTGTGAAATGTTGGGCTTTCTCTTTTTCCTATTATAAGAAGTCAATAGCCATGGCGCCTGGGCGGCTCAGTCGGTTGAGCGTCCACCTTCGGCTCAGGTCATGATGTCATAGTTCATGAGTTTGAGGGAAGGGTCCTCAGCCTGGGGGAAGGGTCCTTAGCCTGAGGGGCTGCCACACCGGGCCCAGGGGGCAGCATGGGGTACGCATACTGGGATGAGAGCCTGACCTCCGTGTCCCGATTCTCCCACCCAGTCTGGAGAACGCCACCCACTCATAGCTGAACACAGAGGGGTGAGTGCTCCCAACCCCAGGCTGTCACATCTGTCCCTTCCTCTAGCACTGCAGCAGCAGCAGGCCAAGGGTGGGATTCAGAGGCAACTACATGGAAGGGGAAGGACCCCGTTAGGGCAGCAGAGACCCAGAAGAGCATGGGGCAGGGTGGGGTGGCCCAGGGAAAGAGGCCAGGTCCGGTTCAACCTCCTCACCAACCGCTGAATCATTCTTTGAGCCTTGCTTTCTTCATCTATAAAATGGGAAGGAAGCTATCAGCTCTCCTAGGTGGTCCTGTGAGAACCAAGGGTGATGTGCGCAAGGCCGCCCTTCCCTTCGCTACCCCCACGGGGAAATAAACGCAGGGAGAGGTGCCTCCGGAGGGCTCCCACCTGTTAAAGACAGAAACAAGACCAAACGTTCCCGTCGAAATTTTGTAGGATTAAATTTACAACGCATGCGCCAAAATTCACAAAACTAAATATACAATTTAAACAGTGAAGCTTGCGAATGGTGTTTCTGTGGGTTGTAACCTCTCTCCCTCTGACCTCAGCGACGCATTTGAGGGAGAACCCCTCTGTATTCTGGATGGAGATGCCACCGAAATGATGAACCGTTTAAGGAAACCAAGTAGACGTTCAAATCTTTCCGGTTGAATTTTGTGTTTAACAGAAGCCTCCCTGAGCCTCAACCCCCAGTGAGTGGCAGCGTCATCGGCATTGTTTTGGGATTTAGCCATTCTGAAAGGCGTGCAGTGCTAGGTCATCGAGGTTTTGGTTTGTAATTCCCTAAGGATACGTGGCTTGGAGCTATGTTTGTGTGACTAGTGATGATGTGTCTTCCCTGCTGAGGTGTCTGTTCAGACTTTACCTGTTTTTAGTGGGGCTGGTTGTCTTATCGTTGAGTTATGAGGGTTCTTCGTATATTTTGACTACAAACCCTTTGTTGATACGGGCTTTGCCAATATTTTCTCCCAGTCTCTGGCTTGTCTTCCGGGTCCCCGAACAAGGTCTTTCACGGAATGGAAAGCTTCATTTTGAAAAGTACACGTTACTGCTTTTTGTGCGGGGGTGGGTAGTCTTTTGGTGCCTTGTGGGAGGCTCATCACCAAACGCAAGGTCATGTAGATTTTCTTCTGTATTTATTCTAGAGTTTTTGTGGATTTGCATCTGAAATTCATCTGCGGACAGTTTTGAGTGCGTTTTGGTGTACGTAGTCATGTCTGCGGCTGCATTCATTTCATTCCGTGCAGTTTCCAACGAATTGTTCCCTAACGATCTTTGGCTAAGAGACGGGATGGGTGGCTCCGTTCAGCGTGACTTTCAACGCGATTAGGGACCCAGCGGGCGCCCTGGCCGCCCTCGACCGGCGGCTGGACGACCCGCACTGCCCCCGAGGGCCGACAGGGGGCGGCCGCCGCGCCCCGCGCATGCGTGTTCCCGGCCCCGCCCCGTCTCCGCGTGCCTGCTGACCCGAGCGAGCTGGGTCGTCCTGACGCCGGCCGGGGAGGCGCGTTTGGGACAGTGCGGGCCGCGTCCACGACCTCGAGCCCCGCTGTGGAGGTGCCCCGGGGCTTCGTGGCTTCGTGTGTCGGGTGGATGCTGGCAGGAGCTGGGGAAGGAGGAGGCGAGGCCGCGAGAGGAGGAGGTGAGCGAGTGGGAGGAGGGGGTGAGGACGCGGGAGGAGGGGGAGTTGAAGACACAGCGGCGCTGGAGAGGTGAGGCTTGGAAGGACGCGGTGGGCCCGGGGGGCTCAGTAGTGGGCGGCGGGCGTGGGTGTCCGGCGTGGCTCAGGTGAGGGCGGCCGCCAGGGGTGGCGCCGTGCTTGGCGGGTCCCCCCGGTGGCCTCCCCCTGCCGCCCGCGCCACCCCGCCCCAGGGGCCGCAGATGTGCGTGTGGTTGGGTGGCGGGAGCCTGTCGCCTCCGGCTCGTTGGTCTTTCCCCCTCTGCTTTGGCCGTGGGGGCAGACGCACGCGGCTGGGTTGTGTGTTCTTGGACTTGGGTCGGGGCCGCCGTGAGTCTGGCCGACCTGGGGGCAGCGTGGGTGCGGGCAGGAGGGACTCCTGCGACCCCGAGCACCATGTGTGCGTCCTCGTCAGGTCTGGCAGTTTGCGGGGAGGCCCTCTGGCCCGCGTGGCTCAACTGAAAAGCCGGGGCTTCCGCTCGGACCCTGTGAGCTCTGGCTGCCGTGTCCCCCCTCCCCTTCGGCCCCCCCAAAGTCCCGCTGTCCCCAGGCAGCGGCTCCTCTCTGCCCGGGCGTGGACGAGGCTCCCACTCACGGGTCAGTCCTTCCCCCCCCCCCCCCCCCCGGAAGCCGTGCGGCGCCTTCTCCCCCTGCAGGCACCTGCACCAGTGGCCCTGGCGAGCAGCAGGTGAGTTCGCTTTCCATCAGGAGGAGAGAAAAAGCAAAAACACACCCAGAGAGGGGGACCCTGGAAATCCAGTGGCGCCTGAGAGCCGCCACAAGTCGCTCTGTCCACCCCACCGCCCACCTGTGCCTCTGGGGCCCAGGAAGAGAGCCGCTCTTCCCAAGTGGCCGAAAAATCCAGACCTTCGTTTTCAGAGAGGGTGGCGAGGCAGGCCGGGGCTTTAGTCCAACCCTGGAATCAGGAACCACCCGTCCCTTCGGTGCTCCGGGGCCAGAGCGGGAAGGGGCGGGCACGGACAGTGGGCCAGGTCACCAAGCAGGGCCATTTTTCTTCGGAAACTGTCGGTGGGGTCGGGACACGGACGAGGTTAAAGAAGACGGACATTCGTGTGTGTGGTGCATACGTGAGCGTATAAACGTAGGAGATGTATGGCTCTACAATGTGACTACGTGTGACTTCCGATACGATCTCCGAGGTGTTGGTTTATAAATTATTACATAGAAAGTGTAGAATGTTGTAGTTAGTAGAAAAAGTTTTTAAGTTTATATTTGGGAGAGACAGAGACAGTGCAAACGGGGGAGGGGCGGAGAGAGAGAGAGAATCCCAAGCAGGCTCCAGGCTGCCAGTGCAGAGCCCCGTGTGGGGCTCGAACCCACAGGGCCGCGAGATCATGCCCCGAACTGAAGCCAAGAGTCAGATGCTCAACCGACTAAGCCACCCGGGTGCCCCTAGGATGTTTTGGTGATTTTTGGAATGAGCGTTCTCCCTGGTAGAATCAGGGTGGGCTTCCCTGAGGAGGTGCCAGGGAGCTGGATTGGGGGTCACAAAAATCAGTGTGCTGAGGGTGCGAATCCTGCAACGATCCCCTGAAAGTCTGCTGTCCCCCACTTTGTTGATGAGAGAATCATGGGGCTCACTCCCTTCCTCACCTTTGCCACCCTCCACCTCCCTTGTCTTCTGTGATGAGTCCCTGGTTCCCAAGGGTATCCCTGCGCATCGTGTCCACGTGTCAGGGGTGACTCGTGGCCCTGAGACCCGTATGTGGAAATGCTGACTCCCAGTGCCCCAGAATGTGGCCTTATTTGGAAATAGCGTCTTTGTAGATATAATTAGTTAGGATGAGGTCACGCTGTGCCGGTAAGACTGGTGTCTTTACAAAAAGAGGGAGTTTGGACACAGATCCACACACACACACACGCAGGGAGAAGGCCACGTGAGGGTGGAGACAAAGGTCAGGGTGCCATGTATAAGCCAAGGGACCCCAGAGATGGCCAGCGGCCCCCAGAGGCTGGGGGAGAGGCCTGGAGCCCACCCTGCCCACCTCTGGCTCTCGACTTCAGGCCTCTGGAGCCTCGAGAGAGTAAATTCCTGTTGTGTGAGCCCCGAGTTCGTGGCGCTCTGTGACCGCAGCCCTGGAGGCCGATCCGCTGCGCTCTCAACATTAAACCCGCTCTCGGGTGTAAACACCCGAGTCCCCGGGGTCACGAGGTGGGAAAGGAGACCCAGCACGATTCAGGTTAAGGGGCACCCCACGTTTATTGAGCACCTGCTCCGTACCCGGCACCGTGCTGGGCACAGCGATCCCCAGAGTGACCTCTGAGGTCGGCGAGATTGCCCCGTTGTGCAGATGAGGAAACTGAGGCTCAGAGGACACGGGCCTTACCCAGAGCCCCCCAGCCCGCCCTAGCCCTGAGCCTCCAGGGTCAGCCCCCGTTTTCCCGACTGGGGAGTTCTGGTCCTATTGATGGAGCGCCCGCCCCCGTCCTCTGAGGTCTTCCTCGGCAGAGGCTTCCATAGTCTCCTCGACTTCTCTTCTCTCTCCCCGTAGGGCGGTCTGAGCGCTCTAAATGATAACAAGCGGGAATGACGAGGGCGGGGACAAGTACTGAGTCCTTTCTAAGGGGCTTCGTGCAGGTTTGTTCGCCTGACGCTCCCCACGATCCCACAGGGGGATACCGCTATTCGCCCTGCTTTGCAGGCGAGGCATCTAAAGCACAGAGAGGTTAAGGACCTGTCCTGAGGTCACACAGCTTGGGCGCAGTGGGTTTGGGCCCAAGTAGCCGGGGCCGTACTTACTTGCTTTGCTGCCGTTAGAATTAGTCAGAAAGCCACGAGACGCCCCCTGCCCCCTCGACTGTGGGACGCGGCCCCCCCTTGTCCCCCACCCACTGGGTGACTAACCCTACCCCGATTGGTACCAGGCTGCTCCTTTATCTTACTCGGGTGAGCACGGAGGGGTTGTCCCGTAGAACCAGAAATGTGCTTTGCCACGCTCGTTGGGTGCCCTGGAGTATAGGTACCTTATGACTTCCCTCAAATCTGAGAAAATCAGGCTTCTGACACCCGTGGGCCCCAGGGCACAGGAGCCACCCGTGCAGAGCCCTCTCCTCTCGAGCCGCCACGCTTCGGGACGCCTCTAGGGGGCACTCAGGACAGGCGCTGGCGGCACAGGGCCGGTTTATGTGTTGATGTGATTTCACTTCCAGGCCAGTCCAGGCCAGACCCCGGGGGAGGGCTGCACGCTCCCCAAGCTGTGCCGCCTTCTCAGGATCGCCCGCAGACCCCTGTTCTCAGACGGCCTCCCCTTTGTCGCGGGATTGACGGCCCCACCCCCAGCGCTCACCTGGCCAGTGAGAGACCACGGGACAGCTGGGGAGGAGACGGTCTCCGTGAGTGGCCGGGCATCGCGATGTCCGTAAAGCCCGTGCATCTTGGCTCTAAAATCCTGCCGGGAGAGACCGGGATGGGTGGGGGTGGGGGTGGGGGTGGGGAGAAGGTGCACGGCCGGCACCACCCCCACCTGTGCTGTAATCTACAGTAGTCCTACCACCCCATTTTACAGATGGGGACGCGGAGGCCCAGAGAGGCCAGGTAGTCACACAGGAAATGAGAGATTGCTCTTTCCCCTAGAAGAACGTCACAGAGGTGAGCGAAGGTACCCCAGCCCGTTCGGTCTGCATATAACCTCGTATGGTGGTTTCCAAGCTTCCCGCAAATTCCTTGACCCGTCACCCATCGGGAGCCGGGATAGGATTCTCCTCCCGTTGAATGTGTCCTCAGTGACGGACTCACGTCCAACAAAGCGACTGTGGCAGGAGTGACACGTGAAAGGTGGTCCCTCTTCCGCCTGCCTCTGTCACGGGATGCTCGCTTCCGACCCGCTGCCGGGCCTCCTGGAGAGGCCGCGGGCAGGGTAGGCCCTGCAGTCCCCACTGAGGATCCAGGCGGGTCGGGCTTTGCGGCATGAGGCTCAGGCCAAAGCCCTGGGCCCCGAGCGCAGAAGAACCCTATGTTGCGTCTGACACGCTGCTGTCACCATCTTGAAATTCTTTTTTTTTTTTTTTTTTTTTTTTTAACGTTTTTATTCATTTCTGAGAGACAGAGACAGAGCACTAGCGGGGGAGGGGCAGAGAGCGAGAGGGAGACCCAGAACCCGAAGCAGGCCCCAGGCTCTGAGCCGTCAGCACAGAGCCCGACGCGGGGCTCGAACCCACGAACCGTGAGATCGTGACCCGAGCCGAAGTCGGATGCTCCGCCGACTGAGCCACCCGGGCGCCCCTTGAAACGCTTCATAATTGTTGAACGAAGGGCCCACGGTTTCATTCTGCACTGAACTCTGCAAACCAAGAGGCCTGTCCTGTACCCGGATAATAGCCATCATCCGCCAGATACGGTGCGGAAGCCTTTGAGGTGACTCGGGCCCCAGCTACCAACTGACTGAAAACCCAGGAAAGACCCGCCCGAGACCGTCCAGCTGAGCCCACAGAAGATAATCACAGCAAGTGGTAGCGGTTTTCCAGCGCTGGGTGTGGTCTGGTGTTTTCTAGATAAGTCTGCTCTTGATTTCCATCAGATCAGATAGGGATAATACGCATTTCGTCTGCATCCAAACTACGGCAGGCGTCAGCCCGGGATGCTCTTTGTCGTTGTTGATTCATGTGTCTGTTTTTTTTTTTTTTTTTAATTTTATTTATTATTTATCTTGAAAGAGAGGGAATGAGTAGGGGAGGGAGAGGGAGAGAATCTCAAGCAGGCCCCGTGCTGTCGGAGCAGAATTTGAGGTGGGGCCCAATCTCACAACTGTGAGATCATGACCTGAGTCAAAATCAAGTCAGACGTTCAACTGACCGAGCCACCCAGGCACCCCTCGTGTGTTTGTTTAAAAAATTTTTTTGTCAGGGGCGCCTGGGCGGCTCAGTCAGTTAAATGTCTGACTACAGCTCAGGTTATGATCTCATGGTTCGTGAGTTGGAGCCCCACATCAGGCTCCGGGCCGTGGAGCCTGCTTTGGATTCAATGTCTCCCTCTCTCTCTCTGTCCCTCCCCTGCGCTCTCTCCCTCTCTCAGAAAATGAATAAAACATTTAAAAAATATTTTTAAATTTTTTTAAAGCTTATTCATTTATTTTTGAGAGAGGATAGTGTGCTGAGCAGGGGGAGGGGCAGAGAGAGAGGGAGGGAGAGAACCCCAAGCAGGACCCATGCTATCAGCACAGATAGCCCAACACAGGGCTCGAACCCATGAAGCCATGAGATCATGGCCTGAGCTGAAGTCAGATGCTTAACAAACGACCGAGCCACCCAGGCGACCCAGGATTCATCAGAGTGAGTCTTCAAAATTAAAACCATTGCAAAATGTTGCCAATGAAAACTGCTTCTGAATCGAGACAACTGAAAATCAAATTCAGCCCCACACCATCAGATAGAAAATGGAGCATTTGTGATGTGTACCTCAAGGTCTCTCTCCGGGTCATAGTTGTCCAGGGTCTGGAAGGCGCTGGAATATACCTCCACCGCTTTGGCATGTAAGACCATCTCAATAGTGACAAAGTCTGAAAAAATTTTCTGTGGGGAGAACAGGCGGAATCACATAAACCACGTTCTCAAAGCCCTGGGGCCATCTTGAATACGGGGGCAGGGTGGGGGGAATGGGGGTGGGGACTGTTACTTGCCCTTACGGGGCAGGTCCAAGGCCAACGTTACTGTCGTTTTTG
This sequence comes from Leopardus geoffroyi, assembly GCF_018350155.1. NCBI lineage: Eukaryota > Metazoa > Chordata > Mammalia > Carnivora > Felidae > Leopardus > Leopardus geoffroyi. Next base: position 58,027,001 of record NC_059335.1, read on the forward strand.
CGGAACAGACAATATGTTCCCATTCAAAAGCTGCCTCGCCCAGGAATTGTTCCGGAAACGCAGAGGGCGTGTTTCTTGGTGACTCTCTAAGGGGCACGCTTTGCTCTGCCCTGTCACCTGGGCTCATCTGCACAGCCTTTGCCTCTGAGGACAGGTGTTTGCAGCTTGATGGCTACAAAACCTTTGGCCTCTGTCACCCACGGGCTGTGAGTGGATCTTCCGGGAGAGACCTCACAACCTGACGAGCCAGCTCGCCAAAACGTAATCTTGTGATAGAGATATTGATTTCTCTAGATCAGATGGTTCGGCTCAGCTCAACAAGCTCTAACGGAGTTCCCACTGCATGCCCAGCCCCAGTGGGGGCTCCTACTGTGTGCCAGGCCTCACATAAGCTCCTCCTGTGCGCCAGGCCTCACATAAGCTCCTCCTGTGTGCCAGGCCTCACATAAGCTCCTCCTGTGTGCCAGGCCTCACATAAGCTCCTACTGTGTGCCAGGCCTCCAATAAGCTCCTACTGTGTGCCAAGACTCACATAAGTGCCTCCTGTGTGCCAGGCCTCACATAAGCTCCTACTGTGTGCCAGGCTTCACATAAGCTCCTCCTGTGTGCCAGGACTCACATAAGCACCTCCTATGTGCCAGGCCTCACATAAGCTCCTACTGTGTGCCAAGACTCACATAAGCGCCTCCTTTGTGCCGGGCCTCACATAAGCGCCTCCTGTGTGCTGGGACTCACATAAGCTCCTACTGTGCGTCAGCTTAGGAGGAGAGGCTCCTATTCTGCTTTGGGCCCCAGCAGGACACGGGCTCGGTGTTGGGGGAGGAGTGGGCAGTTTGGAAACACACCACATCACACAAAGATTGCAGTGCCTGCTGGGGGGGGGGGGCAGGCTCAGAGGAAGCCCCCAAGCGAGCACAGGAGGGGAGAGGGGCCAAGGCCAAGGTGGTGATGGGGATACGCGCGTCCCGTCTCCTTCCTTCTGCCCCTGGGAGGCTGGCCTGGTGGTCACCTTCTGCCACTTACTGGCGTGTGGCCTCTCTGACCCTCAGTGACTTCATCACGGTAGGGACACGTGTGGTCCCAATTCACCAAGCCCTGTGAGTCACTATGGCAGTTGTGTCCGTGTCCCCGAATCACCACCAGCTCCACCGGGGACTTTGTCAGAAATGCGGACTCTGCAGCCCAACCAGGGTGGGCCGGTCACCGGGTGATCTGCGTCTGAGGCAGCCCTCCAGATTTCTGACGCACGCCCAGCGGTGTGGACGCCCGGACGAAAGCATCACTCACGTGCTCTCACAGGAGCCAGAGAGCTCTTTTGTCAACGTGATCATTGTATATACAGAAACGTGACCTAACCCTGATACAGTGATAATCATCCTTTCCAGTTCTGAGGGGTTTTTTGTTTGTTTGTTTGTTTGTTTCTTGTTTTTCTCTTGCGGAACTGGGAGCGCTTTTTAGGGGATGGTCTGGATAAGTGCCTCTTACAAACTTAATCCCCAAAGTTCAAAGGATGCCCACTTTCAACTGCGTGCGTTTGTTGGCCCCTAACTGTGGAGCCCAAGCCTCTTGTGCTCAACTCTCGCTGGCACCCCGCGGGCCTCATAAACAGCAGATGCCTGATGGTGGCCTGCTGGTGACTTCGGGTCGTGCCTGCCGCACAGAGGCGGAGCACCAGCGACCATCACCCCTCCCGCTTGCGCGTTATTTGTTCGTTCGTCTCCCAAACGTTCACTGAGTACTGCTAAGTGCCAGGCCCTGGACCCTGTGCAGGGACCCGGCAGGGGGACACGACAGCCAGGCGCCGTGCCATGCCCCACGTGTGCGTGCCCTGTGGCGCACAGCGTCTGGGGCAGGCATGGGACAGCAAGTCGCCCCCCACGCTCTCCACTCCCTAACGAATGGCGTACGTCATGGGTCTTCCCCAGGGTGACAACTTCACGAGGACAGGGGCCTTCCTTTTCTGGCTGTGGTGTCCCGGCACCAGGCACAGCGCCGGGCACATAGTAGGTGTGTATTTAACGTGTGTTGGATTAATGAGGGAATTAAAAACACAATTAACCTATCCGCCATGCCCCGGGATAACTGACCCCAGAGGGAGCAGAGCAGTGAATCGACGTCAGGGCCGGACTGGGCTGGGGGTCCAGGTGAGTTTCCCTGGAGATGAGGGGGTGTCACCTTGATACAGAGTAAGGGCTAAGCCTTCCTGGCAGAGGGGCACAGCCTGTGCAAAGGCACTGGGGCGCGTCGGGGGTTTGGCGCCCTTGAGCTTGGAGTGATGCGTCCACGATAAGGCTGGGCTGGGGCTTCCGGAGGCTTGGGGAGGATTTCCGCCTTTATCTTTAGAATCAGGGAAGCTGTGGGAGGGCATTAAACCCAGGCGTGACAAGTTACAGCTGCCTTTTGTGAGGTCCCCGGGGCTGCAACTTGGGAAATGGACCGGATGGGGGATCGAGAGTGGGTGCAGGGACCTCTGTGACCAGCCGGGGCTCTGGGCCCAGGAGTCTGGGTTGCAGTGCCGGCGGCAGGGGTGCGTGAGGAGGAAGCTCCCATGCCCAGCCCACTGCGCCTAACCATGGCTGGCTCGGCGGAGGGTGAGGAAAGGAGGAGGGAGTGAGGGCAGAGGCTGCGGGTCCCTCCGTGGGGAGGAGGGGGTTGGGGGGACGGAGTCTGCCAAACTGGCCTGGCGGGGAGCCGGGCCTGGGTGCTCAGAGGCGGGGCTGTGAGCGCTGAGCGGCTAGATCAGGCCAGGATTAATCGTCCTGGGAGCTGGGGCTCTGAGAGCCGTCTGGGCAACGGGTGTTCGCCCATGCTCACGTACACGCATCCGCGCTCACACACACGTGCACACGCACACTCCCGCAGACATGCACGGGCTCACACACACACACACTCACTCCTAGAGGCCAGAGCACATCTACCACAGGGCGACCACCGCTACCTGAAGATCTGTCAGCTTCCGCTTCTGGAAGGCTTCAATCATCTCCCCCAGCTGGTGGGTGGTGTGGCTGGCATCCGCCGAGGCCCTCTGCACACTGGTCTCTGCCTGGCTCCGGAGGTAGGAAGTGTCATGGGGTGGTTCTGGCCTTTGGACTATTCTGGATCATTTTCAGGTCTTCCTCTGGGTCAGCTCCCTGCCTCATGGACGCCTCTCGCCAATTTGGTCATCGGAGGAAAGGCCGAGTGCGACCGTGGTGAAAGGGGCAGGCGCTGCTCGGACAGACCTGCTGACTAGCTGCGTGACCCCGGGCAAGTCGCTAGACCTCTCTGAGCCTCACTTCCTCTGCCTGTAACGGGGGACGGTGATCACAGCGGCTTTGCATTAAACGGGGGGCGCCTGCCGAGCTATCATAACAGGTGCTGCACTGTCGATGATGATTAATTCCCGCACGTGGAACGTTCTTTAGGTAATTAGCTAACTCGTATGACCTGGTCCCACGCCGGGCATGTGCAGACCTGGGTGTTGGTGGCAGGCACCCTCGGAGTGGAGTTCCACGCCTGCCCCTTACCTCCCTGGTGTGACCTAAGGCAGGTCACGTCTTTCGGCCTCGGCTTCCTCATCTAGATGATGGCAGTGGGGCTACAAGTTAGAAGTGCCCCCAGCCCACTGCTGGCCCCGCACCTCTGACTCGCATCCTGAGCCCAGGGCTGTGCACGCACCTGCGCAGGTAAAGGTTCACCTGGCTCTTTGGGGAGGTCGTCCGTCACCTGCACGGGGCTCGGCCTTGCCCAGACACACGCGGGGCACTCACCTGGGACTGGGGAGGGTGCTGTTAAGGAGCCAGGTGAATGGGCAGCCCCTGCCCAGAGGACGCCTGTGACAGACGCCCCGTGTGGCCCGGCAGCCTCGGGCCCACGGCCCAGGGAAGGATACAATCGTTAGCCGATCCGACGGTGACTTCTGCCTCAGTTTCCCCAGCTTTGCCAGTTGCTTGATCTCGTTCTTCTGGACTTGCTTTAACTTCTTGATCTCGGCCTAAAGGAGGGAGGAGGGCTGCGTCCTGCATGTTCAGATGGGCCACTCCCGGTCGGGCGGTGCCCCCCCCCCACCCCGCTTACCCGCGTCTGCTTGATGTGGGCCCCGTAGAGTTTCAGGGGGCTGATGACCTTGGTCTCCAGCCTCTCGACCTGGGGGAGTGTGGACAGGCAGAGAGTCAGAGCGGACAGAACCGGGGAGGCTTGGTGGCTGCACGGATAGAGCGCCGCGGGCACACCCGTGGGTGGGCGCGTGGCAGGAGCCCGTGGGGGGCTGTGGACGCCCGGGACGCGGTCCCTCGTCCCTTAGGGTTGTGAGCGCCGCCGGAGCTCAGGGCTCGACCTCCCAAAGGCTCCGGCAGCACATTTCGTCCCACGAGCCTTGTTTCCTCACCTGTGAAATGGGTATAATGACTGTGCCCACTGAGGGTTTCGTGACAGTTCATTGGGACCCGTGGCTCTTTCAGTTCTCCAGCCTGCCTCACGATCTCACGCGGGGAGCCCAGAAGAGCAGGGGATTCAGACCCCCCTGAGCCAAGTGCGCTGTGCAGCCCCCGAGGGCACAGCATGGTCTCGGGGTGGATGCCTCACAGCCCCGAGTCAGTGCCTAACTGCCAGGTGAAGGAGTCCCCCGACCCCTTCCCCCCCAGGCTCCTTAAGACCCTGATTGCCAGGCACCGCCCCCAGGGGTGCTGACTCAGCAGGTTCTCAGTGAGGCCCAGGAACCTGTATTTCTAGCAAATTCCCGGGTGAGGCCGATGCCTTGACGCCCAGTGGCCTGAAAATTTGGCCTGCCGGATGGGAGTCCCATCTTAGAATCCCCCCATGCCCGTTCCTTTTCCTTATCCTGTGGGATAAACACAAATCTAGAAGAAAAGATATATATGTTTTCCTAGGAGTCCAAAGGCAAAGGGACTTTCCTCCTCGCTTTCCTTCTAGCATTTTCTTTTTAGAAAACCTGCGATGAGAAATCCTTTCTCTGTCCCTTTGGGACGTATGTAAACCTTTTTAGAAGCATCGCAGCGCGGCTTCGGCCCTCGGACCTGACCCCCCACGAGGGATCCCCCCGGGGCCACCCCGCCTACCTCGGCCTGCCGGTAATCCTGGACTTTGGCCAGGTCCTCGGCGAAGCTCCTCAAGGTGGCCCGCATCTCGGGGTGCTCGGTGTTGGCGAAGTCGGTGAGCTGTTTGACCAGCCGGTCGGCCTTGTCCCGCACCTGGGCCGTCTTGCGGGTGTAGGCAGCCAGCATCGAGCAGAACTGGCCCATGTGCTTCTCGGCGTTGGTCACCGTGTCCTCCATCACCCTCACCTGGCTGTCCCTGGGGAGGTGGGGCCCGAGAGGCCGTTCTGGGCCCCGGTCGGGACAGCCACACAGGGTCGCCCGCCTGCCACCCTGCGCCCGGTCAGGCGCCTGGTCCCTCCCTCCCGGTTCCATCGAGGCAGATTCGGGAGACCGGCCAGGCGACAGCGCTGGTCAAACGGCCGGCAGGAACGCAAAGGCTGCTTTGGCTCCAAATCCAGTCTTACCCTCCCTGGGACCCTGAGTGGGGCTTTTCTATTCCTGGCAGAGTTATTCTTCTCTTCCTAGCTGCGATGGCCCCTTCCTCCAAATCCCCTGAGTTTGCCTTTCCCCCCAGCTGTGGAAATTCTCTCCTCTCTCCAAACCTTGAAGGTTTTTTTTTTTGTTTTTTTTTTTTTTTAATGAATAAACTTTAGGGGCGCCTGGGTGGCTCAGTCGGTTGAGCGTCTGACTTTGGCTCAGGTCATGATCTCACGGTTCGTGAGTTCGAGCCCCATGTCCAGCTCTGGGCTGACGGCTCGGAGCCTGGAGCCTGCTTCTGAGTCTGTGTCTCCCTCTCTCTCTCTGCCCCTCCCCTGCTCACGCTCTGTCTCTCTGTCTCTCTCAAAAATAAACATTAAGAAAAGAATAAACCTTTTTAGGGGGCCAGTTTCAGGTTTGCAGGAAAACGAAGTGGAAAGTGTAGAGATTCCCTTGTTTTCTCTGCTTGGAGCACACACGGTTTCCCCGTTATTAACGGGGCTGCGTTTTTAAAGAAGTTCACCGGGTGGTCCCGAGGCAGCCTGGAGTGTGTGGCCCTCAGAGCAACCAGGCATCAAAACGAATGGGTAAGGGGCAGGCGAGCTGTAGGAGAGCATCAGTAGAATCTGGCCAGAGGAGTGCGGTCAGGGACGACCCCACAGGGGGATGTTGTCTGCTGGGCTCTGAGGCTCGAAGGGAGATTTTCCAAGTAGACATGAGTGAGGGAGAGAGGGCTTGGACCCTGTGAATTTGGCTTCCCCGGAGCCGTGGACAGTAATGCTGGAGAAGCAGAGGTCAGCTTCGGGAAGCCTCCCCGGTCTGGAGCCCCGTCTTCCCCTGACCTTGAGGTGGGGTCGTGTGGGAGCGAGAGCGCCCCTTACCACTGCCCGCCCCCAGCAGTCCTGGCCGCCCCCATCCCTCTTGGTGCATCAGGCCCCCGAGCCCTGCTGCCCCCTCCCTCCCGGCCAAGGCCGGCGCAGAGCCGCTCACCTGGAGAGAACGACGCTCATTGTGACCAGAGGCACCAGCTGTTCTGGTCTAAGGGAATAGCGACAGGGCCCCGGGGGTCCCTGGGGGAAGCCGGCAGGGCTGGGCGCAGCTGCGCCGTCTCGGCTCAAAGGACGCTGCCACCTGGTCGCCGGGCAACGTGGCCACCCACAGCTACCCTGGGAGGAGCCCCAGCTGCTTGCCTGGCAACCTGTCCCCGGGCCAGCCCCGCCCAGCCTTGCATCAGCTGGGGGGAGGCGTCCCAGGGAGCCCCCACTCCTCTCTGAAGGTGGGGGTTCCCCGAGAGGCAGCAGGGACTGGAGTTAGGGCAGCTTGCCATGCCTCAGCCCCTGCTGGCCCAGGGCCCTTCCTAGCCACGAGGGGTGGCCCCCCAGCCTTCCCCAAAGTCTGGGAGTGGCCGGCAGGGTCCTAGGAGGGACCAAGAGGCTCAAGAGGGGTGTGTGGGAAAACACCGTCGGCCTGGGGGGGTCCCGGAGCCTTGTCGCTGAATGCAGGGGGTAGGACACCAGCCCAAAGGAACTCCTTTAACGTTTCAATCACCGTTTCATTATTTTCCCCCTTATTATAAAAACAGTACCAGCCCATTGTTAGAAAAGCGAGAAAATAAAGACACAAAAAGAAAACCCCGGGCCACCTAGAAAATTGTACTAACTTACAACACGTTGTACTAATTGTAAGGTTTGTTCGTTTCAGGGCATATACGTTTTACCTACAGAAAGGGAGTATCCAAGTGGCAACGGCATCAGAGGCCGGGTGACAAGAGGGGCAGGTGCGGGGCAAACACAGAGAGCAGAACGTTGGCACCTGTCGCCGCTGCGGGACTCCCCAGACGACCGTGTTCGTCTCGCCTGTCTGGAGGTTTCCACAGTGGAGAGCGTGTTTTCAAAAGCACCTATAAAAGCAGGGACTTTAAGAGTCGGCTGAACACAGGCTCAGCCCCCAGCCCCCAGCCCTACTGTGTGACCTTGGGCTCACCGCCTCTGTAAAAGGGGACCCTGACAATACCTCCTTGCCTTGCCCACGCTTAGAAGAAAGAAGTCCGGGGGCGCCTGGGGGGCTTAGTTGCGAAGCGTCCGACTTCGGCTCAGGTCGCGATCTCGGGGTCCGTGAGTTCGAGCCCCGCGTGGGGCTCTGTGCCGACAGCTCAGAGCCTGGAGCCTGTTTCAGATTCTGTGTCTCCCTCTCTCTCTGCCTCTCCCCTGCTTTCTCTCTCTCTCAAAAATAAACATTAAATTTTTTTTTTTTTAAATAGAAGTCTCTGGTGTGAGGGTAAAGGGACAGGGCAAGGGGCGGACCCCCGAGGTGGTGACGGCTCCCCCGTGGCTGCTGCCTGCCCCCTCCCTACCCTGTTGTGTTCCCGTGGACCCTGAGCACGGGAGGAAGTCTCAGCTTCCTCCTGCGTAGATCCACGTGGGACCCACCGCCTCCTGCGACCCGCGCGCCTAGGCTCTGCCGGCCATCACGCGACTCTTCCCTGTGCGAAGCTGGGCGCCTGATCGGCTCCCTCTCACATCCTTGGCTCCCTTCGCTCGTGGGGGCTGCACTGAGTTGAAGAACGTCTCCCCCAAATGTCCACCTAGAACCTCTGAAAGCGGCCTTATTGGGAAAGAGGGTCTTTGCAGATGTAATTAGCGACACGGGTCGTGCTGGGGTAGGGTAGGCTCTAGTCCAGCGACTGGTGTCCCCGTAAGAAGAGAAGGCAGAGACACGGGGACACGGCCGTGTGAGCCAGGGGCTGAGACTGGAGGGATGTGGCCAGTGGCCAGGGACCGCCGGCAAGACCGGAGCTGGACAAGGCTCCAGACCGTCCCCTGGCGCCCTCGGAGGGAGCTCGGCCCTGCCCGCACCTTGACTTTGGACCTCTGGCCTCCGTGACCTGCCTGCTGTCCCGGTCCTCTGACCTCACACCTGCACCCTACACTTTTGATTATCCCTTTGGACGGTCAGTCCCCTCCTGAGCAGGCCCGGCTGCGAGTCTCGTCCAGGTCGAGCGGTGCCCGCAGTGGAGGAGACCCCTTTGGCCCGGGGGTTCTGGGTCTCGTCCCCGGCACCTTCTCGGGTCCTTGGCCAAAGAAGCATCCCCGCTCTGGGTCCTTGTCCCTCGGCTCTCCTTCCCGCCGGCTGCACACGAGTGTGCCTCTCCTCGCGGAGAAGCTCTCCCAACTGACTTCCCCAGCCCTCCTCTCGTCTGCTCCCGCTCAGTAGAACTTTGGAGAACGAGTGGCCTCTGTTTCCGTCCCTCCCTCTCGCCTTTCCAGCCACTGCCTCGTTGTGGTCACTAAATCTGGTGCCCTTCCTCAGCCCTGTCCCCTGCCAGCAGCGTCCAGACCTCCTTGTGCGTCCCTCCCTCCCTCCTTCCCTCTCTCTCCCTCCCCCTGCCCCCCCCCTCTGTCTCTGTCTTTCTGTCTCTCTCCAGCTTCTTCATTAAGGACTCATGCAGATAATCCCCGTGATAGCCAGACCCGGGGAGCCCTGTGTGGCCGGTCACATTCGCTCCTGACTCACTCAGAAGCCATAAGAGACTCTCTCCTCCCAAAGGGTGGGTTTTCTTTCAAAAAGCAGGAGTTGGAGGGGCACCCGGGAGGCTGAGTCGGCTGAGCGTCTGGCTCTTGATTTCGGTTCAGGCCGTGATCTCACGGTTCGTGGGATCAAACCTGACGTTGGGCTCTGCACTGACAGCTTGGGCCCTGCCTGGGACTCTCTCTGTCCCTCTCTCTGCCCCTCTCCTGCTCACGTTCTCAATCTCTCTCTCTCTCTCAAAGTAAACAAACTTAAAAAAAAGGCGTTGGAAGGCAGCAGGACAACCTAACGGGAGACAGGGAATTTGGGGCGCCTGAGTGGCTCAGTCCGTTAAGCGTCAGACTTTGGCTCGGGTCATGATCTCACCATTTGTGGGTCTGAGCCCCGCATCGGGCTCTGTGATGACAGCTCAGAGCCTGCAGCCTGCTTCAGATTCTGTGTCTCCCTCTCTCTCTGCCCCTCCCCTGCTTGCGCTCTGTTTCTCTCCGAAAGATGAATAAACATAAAAAACTTTTTTTAATGTCAGCTTTTCAGGTAACCGAGTCCCGGGGTCGGATTCCTGGGTCGACCGCCTCGCCCTCAGGGTTTCCAGTAGTTCCATCAGGCTCGGGTGCAGGGGTCCCCGGGAAGGCGTCTGGTGGCTGTGGTCAGCGCCTACCATTGGCTGACTTTCTGTGCAGGAGGTGGTCCTCCGTGCTCTGGGTGGGCCTCATGCGATCAGTCGCAGGCCTTTTGAGCCAAACTGAGGTTTCCCGGGGACGAAGAGTCTCGAGGCCGCAGCATCAGCTCCGGCCTAAGCTTCCAGCCTGCTCGCTGGATTTTGGACTTGTCAGCCCTCGCGACCCCACGAGCCAAGCCCTTACGATAAGTCTGTCACCTACCTGCCTGGTTCTGTTTCCCTGGAGACCCCAGCTCTTCTAGCATGAAGAGAAGCTACAGGAACCGGGTCGGGGTTCGGCCGCTGGGGACGGGCGTCTGTGTTGCAGACAGTGGCCACAGGAGGGCAGCAGAGACCCCCTAATGGGCACCTCCCGGGTGGCGTGGGCAGAGCGGCCCTGGAAACACAGGGCAGGACGCACACGCAGGAAAGCACGGCCTGAGCCCAGATGCCAGAAAGCAGCGGGTGGGAGAGGAAGGGCGACGTCTGAATTCACGTCTTAGAGGCTTTTAGGAACCTTGAAAAATGGAAACCACCTTGTCATAGGGCCACCTAGAGACATCTTGCGGCCAGAGGGAGAACAGCTAGGAGACAGGGAGGGACGCAGACCTCCTGACCCTTTGCCCGGAATCCAGCGTGGGCCCGCAGAGAGCAAGGACGTTCTCCTAGGAGACCTCATGGGACTGTCACACCCGGGAAATGAGCACGGACGCAGTGCTGGCGTCCAATTCCCTGTCCGGAAATTCCCGCGTCCCCCGTTGTCGCATGTGGGTCCCTGCCGACTCAGGAGGGGCTGCGATCCCTGCCCGATTCTTCGTCTCCTTAGACTGGGAAGTGCCCTCAGCCTTTTTTTCCCTTCCAGGATACTGACTTTTCTATCTTGCAACTTGTTATTTTGAAATAACTTCAGTCGTACAGAAATAACGCAAGAACTCTTTCACCCAGACTCCCCGATTGCGAACATTTTTCTGAGTTTGTGTTACCGCCCTCTCCCCTCTTTCCGTGTAGTTTATTTTCTGAACCACCGGACAGCGAGTTGTGGGCCCGACACCCCCTCGGACCCAGACCCTTCGTGTGTGTTTCCTAAGAGCACGACTGGCCTCTTACGCGGCCACAGAACAGATGGCAAAATCAGGAAATTACTGCTGCTTACACAGTATTATATTCTATTATCTCATCTACAGACTTTGTTCAGAGTTCACGCTTGTCCCGGTAAAGTCATTCTCGGGAAGAAGCGAACATCATTTTCTCCTGCTCCAGGATCCGATCCAGGGTCACCTGCTGTCTTTAGCTGGCTCGATTCTGACGTTGTTGTGGACTCTGGGCCAGTCGTTTTAGGGAACGGTCCTCCATTGGGGTCATTGATGTCTCCTGGAACATCAGGTTTCACCCTTGGGAGGAGCTCTCCCCGGTGGCCCTGGGTCTGGGCGAAGTTGATCCTCTGTCCAGGATTAGGTGTTCCTGAGTGTCCCCTCCGCCCTGGCTCCGGGCTGCTGGAAGGGACACGTCCCTACGTGAGCACACAGGTCCTTGCCTCATGGAGCTTTCTGTCCGGGGGCCCAAGTCCGGGCTTCTAGCTGGGACTCAGGACAGGCCAGGACTCTTCATCCGTGAAGTGGGGACGGTAACTTCCCTCATAAGGTCACCTTGGGGAGATGTTGGGAAGGGACCCTCTGTGTCTGGCTTTAGTAACCCAGGGAGGGATGGGGGCATAAGGTCCAGATGGGCAGAGGGCCTGCCCCTACACGTGTCCCCACATGTAGCCTGACCTTGCTGGGCTCCGGGAGCTCTTCCCTCCCGGGATCCAGCCTCAGACGTTGTCAGTGCAGAGACTGACTTTTGTCTTCCTTCCAGCAGCCGCCTCACCCTGTGCTGGCATTTCGCAGACTGGGCAAAGCCGGGAGGCCAGCGCACGAACTCAGGGAGGGGGTTCACCTCGGGGGCGCTGCAGACCCCACAACCGGCAGTGGTTTCGCGGTCCTGCCGGGCCCCGGCGTTCCTTCCGATCCGAGTCCGGCTTGGGGGATGTGTGCGGGGGTCCCGGGGGTCGTGCCGAGAGGCCCCAGTGGCACCGGGGGTGGGTAGAGCCGCCAGCCGGGTCCCGGTGGGGGAAAGCGGCAGGGTGGTCCGGACCCCCGGGAGATGAAACGCGCCTGCGCTGGGGGGCGTCGGGCCAGCCCCGGCCGGGGGGACGGCAGAGTTTGTGCCCGGTTGCTGGGCCTCAGACTGGCAAAGAGCAGCAGACGATAAACCAGAGCGGCCCAGCTCCAGGTGGCGGGCGGCCCCTGAAAGGTGTGGGGGTGGGAGTCTCACCCTGCCCGCCCCTCACCCCCCCTCCAACCCCCGCCCGACTCTGCCTCCTGCTCTGACTTCTGACCTTCAGGACGTGAGATAATAAACGTGTGCTGTTTCAGCCACGACGTTTGTGGTCATTTGCTCCACCAGCCACAGGAAACTCCCTTTAAATTCCAAGTCTAGCCGTTTGTCCCCTCTCTGGGGCTGGCCACGGAGGACGAGAAGACCCTTCTGGGCACCTGTCCAGGGGGCGCTGACCGTGGCGCCACCACCGCCCTCAGCGGCTTCCTCGTGCTCCCCACTCCCAGACAGGGGCCCCGAGCCCCAGACCGGACCCCCGGCACTTTGCTCCGGCTCTTTGCGGCTGTTTTCCCCGTTGCCTGAGCCCTGATTCCCAGCCCACAGACCCTCAGGGAGGAGGACCGTGGAGCCAGACTGTCCCAGTTCAAATCCGTCTCTGCTGGGTGCCTTGGGGATGCACATCCCCTCTCGGAGGCCCAGTGTCCTCACCCGTATAGTGAGGGTGGCCCGTGTCTGTTCTCCTGGCTTCCAAGGGCATCTTGTGAAACACCCATGAAGCTCTTTGCCGCGTTTCCTGATGATGTCACTTGCTTTTTTTTTTTTTTTAATTTTTTAATGCTTATTTATTTTGGGGAGAGAGAGAGAGAGACAGAACGTGAGCAGGGAAGGGCAGAGAGAGGAGGAGACACAGAATCTGAAGCAGGCTCCAGGCGCTGAGCTGTCAGCACAGAGCCTGACACGGGCCTCGAACCCACGAACTGCGAGATGTGACCTGAGCTGAAGTCCGACGCTCCACCGACTGAGCCACCCGGGTGCCCCTGCTCTTTCTTGTTTCATCTTTAGGGCCATGTTCAAATGTCTCCTCACCCCGGGCTTTGTATCTTCCGTGCCGGGATACATGGCTTAATCACCTGTAAGGACAATACAGTTGCTAACATTTATTGGGTTCTTACTCTGTGCCAGGTACTGGGCTAAGTGCTGCACACACAGTGATACATGTCACAATTACTGTTGTGCATAATACTTATCTGTTCCGTCTTCATGCTTGCCCCAGCCTCTCACACATGGTAGGTCCCCTACAGCCCCCCTGCAACTGGCTGGAACTTCACCCCCCGGCCAAAAACATGATGCATCATTTAGAAATAGTACTGGCTGTAGGTAAAAGGAAACTCCGAATAACCCTGGCTTTAAGAATATGGACATTGATTTCTCACCTGTATGATGTCGTGATGTCAGAGCCCAGGTTTCTCCCTTCTCTTTCCTCTATTGGCTTCTACCCCTAGAGTTGTCTCCTGGTCCAAAATAGCTGCTGGAACTCCAGCCATCACATCCACCTTCTATCTGCTCAGAAGAAGGGGGTGGGGGGAGGCAAAGAAGACCAGGCCCCTTCCTTGACTTAAGTTGTACACATCACTTTGTGCCTACATCCCATTGGCCAGAACCCAGTCACATAGCCACACGCCTAGCTGCAAAGGAGGCTAGGGAATGTAGCCTAGGCTGCAGGGCCTGACTTTTGGCAGGCCTCACAGCTACCAACTCCCCAGGGACTCCGTTTGTACCCACACCCACAAGAGCCCCGGCCTCAGGGAGCTCGATGTGGACTCCCTCGGTCTTTCCCAACAGGGGCCCAACGTCAGGGATCTGGGGAGCTTGGCAAACACCCTGTGCTCTCTGGAACTCAGAGTTCATGTGCTGACCCAGCACCAGTGACAGGCCCGATGTCCTTTCTCCAGGCCAGCGGGCTCCCTGGGCTCGACATCATTTTTGTGGCATGCCTCACTGCCCGTCTGCAGTCTTGACCAAACAATTAGGAAAGGACTCTCGGATTTCTTGAAACGAGCAGAAGAAAGCAAAGAAAACCCAAAATATGTTTCCTTTGGAAAACCCGGGGATGATTTCAAAACCCGATGATGCACAAGTCGGGAAGGGGCTGGGGTAGCTGCTCTCCGGGTCCACCTGACAGAAAAGTCCAGGAGGGCTGCGGGAAGGGCCCCCGGGGGGAGGCCCTTGTCCTGGGGGAACCGTGCTGTGTGACCTGCGTCGGGTCACCGTCCGTCTCTGAATCTCGTGTTCTGATCTGTATGAGGGCGGGACTGAGTGTCCTCCCGTCTGTGCCACCCCGGAGACCTGTCCCACATCCCAGAGCGCCCTGTACTCTGACTTGCGTGTCGCTTTCTGACAAGCGGCCGGCTGGGCGCTATCTCTGGACCCCCCCCCCCCCCCGGCTCCGGGGAGCCCAGCCCCAGCTCCCCTCTTTGCTCCTGCTGAGCTCCTGGCCGCACAAACACTTCTGTACAATGGGAAAGCCTTGACCCTTCTAGGCAAAGGGAAGACGATTTAGGAGCAATTGCCATGTCCCTAGGAAAGGGTGGTGGGGAGCGTAAACCCCTGGGGACGCGTCTTACTTACATTTTTCACAAAGCATTTTCCCCTGATTATAGAAAATCCAGAGGGGGCGCCTGGGTGGCTCAGTCGTTGAAGCTCCCTCTCTGCTCAGGTCTTGACCTCAAGGTCGTGAGTTCAAGTCCCAAGTTGGGCTCCACACTCGGCGTGGGGCCTGCTTAAACAAAGAAAGAAAAGAAGAGAAAATCCAGAAACGTAAGTAGGGAGAAAAGCCCATAATCTGCCATCCAGGGAGTGACATTTAGATACGTTTCTTTACTATGTCTTTTGTAAATGCTTTTTTTTTTTTTTAACGTTTATTTATTTTTGAGAGAGAGACCGAGCACGAGCAAGGGAGGGGCAGAGAGAGAGGGAGACACAGAATTGGAAGCAGGCTCCAGGCTCTGAGCCGTCAGCCCAGAGCCCGACGCGGGGCTCGAACCCACGAACTGTGAGATCGTGACCTGAGCCGAAGTCGGAGGCTTAACCGCCTGAGCCACCCAGGCGTCCCTGGTAAATAATTTTTACAATTTCCTAAACTCTGCAGATCACAGGCATTCCCGTGTTGTTTCTTATAAACTCTGCCTTGGTGTGGTTTTTGTTATTTGCCACCTTTGTATTAAGAAGGATTTCAAGGGGCGCGTGGGTGGCTCAGTCAGTTAAGCGTCTGACTCTCGACTTTTTTGACTCAGGTCATGATCTCCCGGCCTGTGGGGTCAAGCCCCGCGTCAGGCTCTGCCCTGTCGCTGCGGATCCTGCTTGGGGTCCTCTCTCCCTCTCTCTCTGCCCCTCCCCTGCTCTCTCTTTCTCAAAATAAATAAACTTGAAAAAAAGGAAGAAGGATCTCGAATATATAGAACCGTGGGAAACCATAGGACGTGGCGATCTGCGTCCCCACCGTCGAGGTTGGCCTCGGCCGGCCACTTTTTAATGACCGTGCGATATCCCGCGACAGGACACGTACCTGGATGTGGTGGGTTACTGAACAAATATCGATGAAGCACCTGCCCTGTGCCCGGGGGCCACGTCCGGGAACAACCAGCCTTGGCATTTGCCGAGGGCCTAACGCAGAGCACGTCAGGATGCATCGAAGGGGCGGCCAGGGGGAGAAGTAAAATTTCTAACCGTGCAAACGCCACGCCAGCAGCCTTCCTGGGGGCTCGGCGCACCTCGCGGGGGAAGGTCTCCCTGAGGACTTTTGGCCCATCGGTTCGGGACCCTTTCGCTTAGTAGGACGGAATCCCCAGGGCATCCCCGCCCCCGTCCCCCACCGGCGGGAAACCAGCACCCAGCGGTCCCACGCTTTCTACAGCCACATCGACTATTCCGCGCCGACCCCCAGCCCCCCTTTTGCGGACCCCCCCACAGCCAGAGCAGCCCCTCTGCTTCCCAGTCGTGGGCCCGCGGACCGGTTCTGACCTGCTGCAGGCCTCAGTGTTCTCGTCTGTCAAATGGGACGAGTACGTCAGCCTCCTCCCTCGCGGGAGGAATAAGCCATACCGCGGCACGCTGACAGGTTCTGGTGCAGAGTCAGGGCTCCAGAGCGATTTTATTCCTGGTCCTGGAGCCGGGGGGACTGGCCGGGCCCGGGGTAGGAACTTTCTGGCAGAGCGGGGAGCACGGGGCGGGGTGGGGGGGGGGAAGTGAGCCAGGAAAGTGGGAAGGCACCCAAGACAAACTCTGCTGACTTCAGGGTTCCGCTGCAGCCCGCGGCCCCCGTCCAAGCCCAGGCCGCCTCCGGCAGCAGGAACAAAGGGTGACCTCCCCGCAGGCTCCCTGATCCCACGGGGACGGCTCAGCGTCGCTGTGCTGAACTTTTTTCTTTAAACGGTAAGTGCTGAGCGCTCGGGTTTCCTCTCTCCCCAGGGCGGCCTCGGCACACCCGCCCCGATGAATCGACCCCGCGCCACATTTGGCCGAGATGACCACCCCCGAGGCCAAGTCGCGGGGGCCGGGCCTCGGCCAGGCCGGGGAGCCATCCGGGAGCAGAACCGCAACCCCGGGGCCCGGCAGTCACCCCCGCCCCGACACCCAGTCCCTCCCGGGGCGGTCCCTCCGAGGACGAGGTCCGCCCCGGCGGGGGCCTGGCGTGGCGGCTAGCGATCGGAGCGGAGCTGAGGACTTGGAAATTTCCACACGGTGCCGGCCTCGGTGTGGCCCTCCCGCCTCCAACCGACAGGCGATCTTTAGATCGCGAAGCATGTGCAGTCAGGACTCAGTCAACACAATTTGTTTTGAGCAGCTGCTCCGGGCCGGGCCTCGGGGACCGCGGCAGACGAGACAGGTGCGTGCCCTGATTTCCTGGGGCCTCTGTCCGGCCGGCGGGAGGCCCCAGTCAAACCAGAGCATGGCGGGACTGGGTTGGGGGGGGCGAGGACTTCGTTCAGACGATCTGGTAGGCGAGGGAGTTACGAGTCAAGAGGGAGTCGCCCCCTCTCCCATGTTTGGAAGCAGAAAGAGGGACCGTGACCAGCCTGGGCGAGGACGCGGAGAAGTCAGAGCCCACGTGCGCTGCCGGCGGGGACAGAGACCCGGGAGGCCGCTGGGGCCTCTCCTCCAGAGGTGACGCCCGGACCGGCCGTGTGACCCGGCCGTCCCCCTCCCGGGGACTCGACCCAGGGCAGGTGGAAGCGGCCGTGCGGAGACGGGTGTGCAGACCTTCGCAGCAGTGCCGTTGTCCCCGGGAGCCGAAAAGTGCCCGCAACCCAAAGACCCGTCAGCAGGTGAACGGATGGACAAGACGCGGGCCCCACCGCGCGAGGGACGTGGGTCGGCTCCAAACAGGAACGGAGCCCTGACACGGGCTGGGACCGCGTGTTGTGTGACTGCATTTACGTGACGTGTCAGCAACAGGGACGTCGCAGAGACAGGGGCTCGGGGAGGGAGAGCAGGGGGACGCCGAAGCCCACGGGGTTTCGTCCGGAGGTGATGAAAACGGCCTGAACTACGTATGTGATGCTTGTGAAGCCATTAAAAACCGCCGAGCTGTGCGCCCTAAAATGGTGAACGTCACCATACGTGGATTATATCTTTTTTTTTTTTTAATTTTTTTTTTCAACGTTTATTTATTTCTGGGACAGAGAGAGACAGAGCATGAACGGGGGAGGGGCAGAGAGAGAGGGAGACACAGAATCGGAAACAGGCTCCAGGCTCTGAGCCATCAGCCCAGAGCCCGACGCGGGGCTCGAACTCCCGGACCGCGAGATCGTGACCTGGCTGAAGTCGGACGCTTCACCGACTGCGCCACCCAGGCGCCCCAACGTGGATTATATCTTAACATCAGCAACAAGGCAGAGGAGGGGCGCCTGGGGGGCCCGGTCGGTTGAGCGTCCGACTTCAGCTCAGGTCACGATCTCGCGGTCCGTGGCTTCGAGCCCCCGCGTCGGGCTCCGTGCTGACGGCTCGGAGCCTGGAAGCTGCTTCGGGTTCCGTGTCTCCCCCTCTCTCTGCCCCTCCCCTGCTCACACTCTGTGTCTGTCTCTCAGTAATAAAGCAACGTTAAAAAAAAAATTTTTTTTTTTAATAAGTAAATAAAAGGAAGGCAGAGGAAAGAGCCGGGAAATGGGAGCTTTAGATTTTTCACAGCTTTCTCCACTCAGAAGTCCTGGAAAGTCTATACGGTATTCACGCCTTTGAAACTTTCCAGGCTTTCAAAGCCAGTAACCGCAACCTCTTCTTCAAGGTCTTCTTGCCGGGGGTTATTTCTGTGGCCCGGACCGTCCAGGGAAGGGGCCGGTACGTTTTGAGCACAGTTGCGCACAAACAGAGGCATGTCAGGAACAGCAGGGAAGTCTGAGATGGCCCCCTCTTTGTTTCTCTTTGGAGGTCTAAACACCATCCAAATCTTTCTGCCCTTCAAAGCCAGCCCTTGCTGGGTCCTCTCAGTTTGAATGTAAGCCTTTTCATGAAAGAGGTTAGAGAGGGTACTGCCACGTACTGTTGGGCGGGTTGTCCACTGTGCAAGCAGCGTTTATTAAACGTTGCTATATACCAGAAACTGTACTGAGCACTTTATCTGTGATGAACTTTGCTTAATCCTCACATTCACCCTTCAGTGAGGGTTACTATCCTCCGTTTATGAAGACAGGAGCCTTGGGAAGTTCCATGATTTCCCCCCAATTCACCCTCCTTTCCCGGTGGCTTTGGGAGCGATGCAACTCTGGGGGGAGCCTGGCCTCCCCGGCCTTCCCACAACCCCGGGGAGCCCAGGGAGCCTGCGCCTGCCCGTAGCTGAGCCTTCGTTGCCGGAAGGGCAACGGTTAAACCCTCGGGCCAGGGATCGAGCGGACCTGGTCCAGCCTTGCCGACTCTGTTTTTGTGGGAGCCGTGTAATCGCTCTGGGCCTCGATTTCCTCATCTCTAAAGTGGTCGGTCATGATGTCTTTCTAGAGTTGCTGGAAGGACTGAACGATTTTACACCCGCAGGAAACCCCCGGTCCGTGCTGAGGTTCAGAGTCACGGGTGGGCTGCATTTCCCGCCAGTCCCCGAGGGCGGGGGGCTCCGCTGTCTCCTTCACGGCAGTACCCGGTGCCCGGTCCAGTTCCTGGCTCGAGGTCAGCCCGTCGGTAACAGTTTTTGAACGAATGAATGAATGAGTGCTGCTCAGCGCAGGGGCTGGGCCCACACTGTGGGATGGGCCTCCGGAAGTCACCGGAGCCCCGGTAGGAGAGGCCACGGCCCCCCGGGTGCCCCCTCCTGGGTAGAGGTCGGCTTCTCCGTGGGTGGTCCCGCCCTGGCGCTTGATCAGCGCACAGCCCAGAAAACGCGGCTGGAGGGGCCGCCACGCAGTGGGGGAGCTGAGGGAGGAGGCCGGCCTCTCCAGTTTCGCCCCTGCCAGCACCCGTGACCTTCCCCACCTGGCCCTGTCCATCTCACCGGCGGCCCTGGCCGCCAGGGACCCTGCGGGGCCCGCCCGGCTTGTCTTTCTCACGGAGAGGGACACCTTCTCCATCTGCACTTTCCTCTCCGGCTCTCAAATTACATTCCATTCACAAAAAAACAATCTAGATCTTAAGACGTGTGAGCGCATTATAAGGAAAAAAGCGAGGTGGAAAAATGTGGTCAGAGAGCGAGCTAGCTGGGATTGGGGCACAGGAAGTCGCTACGCCCTCCCCCTCTCCACCCACCCACACACACATGCCAGCTGGGAAGCCTTCCCATCTGCTGCGTGGGTTTCCAGCCTCAGAGTTGCCCGCTCGGTGGAGGGGGTTGTGGGGGCTGAGCCAGGAAGGCAAAGAAATTTGGAGGACAGTCATTCCGTCCTTTCTTCTTGGCCAGGGCTGCTGGGTACAGTTGGGCAGGTTGTTCACTCTGTGAGAGTGGCTGGCTGCATTCCACGAGCCATGTGCCCTGGCCTGGGACTCTGTCCCCCGGCCGGAGCATCTTCCTCTCACCAACAAAGGTACTTCTGCACAAGGGGTGCCTGGGGGGGGGGGGTGTCAATCAGCCAAGCGTCCGACTTCGGCTCAGGTCACGAGCTCATCGTTTGTGAGTTCGAGCCCCGCGTCGGGCTCTGTGCTGACAGCTCAGAGCCTAGAACCTGCTTTGGATTCTGTGTCTCCCTCTCTCTGTGCCCCTCCCCTGCTCATGCTCTGTCTCTCTCCCTCTCTCTCAAAAATAAATAAAAACATTAAAAAAAAAAATATTCACAGATACTGCTTGGGCTAGTGATCCTGGCTTCTGTATCTTTACTTCTTAATTTGCCTAAAACAGAACTTTGCTAAGCGTGACCCCCCCCCCCGCGTGGATATTCCCCATGGTTCTCATTGATCTACCGGACAATGATAATAACACCTGCCTTAACTGACCATTCCCTTTGTGCCCAGATGGTGTTCAGGGATTTTGAATACAGTGTTCCTTCCCCACGAGCACACACAATCTTTATATTATAAAGTATAACATGTATACAGAAAACTACATAAAACTTGTATATACTGTTTAACAAATTATAGAGGTTTTTTTCTCATTATTTATTTTTGCAAGAGAGAGAGAGAGCAGGGGAGGGGCAGAGTGAGAGGGAGACACAGAATCCGAAGCGGGCTCCAGGCTCCGAGCCATCAGCCCAGAGCCCGACGCGGGGCTCGAACCCACGAACCGCGAGATCATGACCTGAGCCAAAGCCTGATGCTTAACCGACTGAGTCCCCCAGGCGCCCCAACACTCTTGAACCTCACAGCAGCCCTGTGCGTAGCTATTACCATCCCATTTTCCAGATGTGGAGACAGACACAGAGGCGGTAACTTGCGGGCCTGAGATCGTCCAGTAAGGGGTTGGGGCAGGATTTGAACCCCGGCCTCTGGCCGCATGAACCCATGGGATTCCCCTGCTGCTTCGTCTCAGGGCGTCCTCACGGCAACCTGCTTCTCTCCTTGTCCCCATTTCCCAGACGGGACACTGAGGTCACAGGCACGGCTCGCTTGTCCGGGCCCCCCCATCCTTACACCGTCACCCAGTCCCTGGGCACACGGTAGGTGCTGAATGCCTCTCTTCTGGAAGGTTGCGGGTGCGTTGGAGCCCAGCAGCGGCCAACCCCCGCTCCAGGCAGTTTTGCGAGCGGCACGGGGACCCCGCCCGAGTGGCACCTTCCTCGTGCCCAGGAGAGACTTGTTTCGGGGCCGAGTCCCAAGGATGCCAGCTTTCCCTCGCGCCGCGTGGCCACTCGCGGGGGCCTTGGCTGCGCACCCCTTCACCCCGCCGAGCTCTGCACACAGTAGGGCCCGCGTGGAACAGAATTCCACACGGTGCGGGGGTCTCGGCAGCTGGAAGACCGGCGCTCAAACCCCAGCCCCCGCTCTTGTCGCCCGGAGAAAATTACGTCCCTGCCCTCCAGCCGCCTCCTCCCGGTCCCGTGCCCGGGGAAAGCGTCGGCACACAGTAGGCATGTTTCTTTCCCGGACTCGAGACGCCGGCGGTGGCGGATCTGGCGGCCCGAACAAAACCATTTCACATGGACTCCTTATCCACGTGGCCCCACAGGCTTATTCCTGTTCTGGGATTTTTTTTTTTCCCCCGTCGCATCTGTCAGTATCATAAATACTTGCGAGGGCAAGAAAAAAATTCCCCCAGACTTTACGTCAACACAAACAGCCCTAATTGGTCCTGGAGCCTCATAATTCTCCGATTGTCTTGACCGTGTGTATCTGGGAAATTCAGAGCAGTAAAGGTGAAGGGTGTTTTCATCCGTGAATGGATGTCTTCAACTGAAATTCGGCTCCAACCCCTCGCCTTGGGGCACTTTTTCTGTGTGTGAGCAGAAATCGGACTTATCGCTTTCTTAGGGGAAGGAGAAAATGCATGAATATTTAATTATTCAGCTGCCAAGAGGGGAGGGGTAGGAGCCAAATGAATAGAGAGCCGGGTTTTTCTTCGCAAAGGCCAAGGCAGGATCCGATGTAGCCCTTCGGATCTGTGTCTGTCCTCCCCCGCTTCGTCGTGTTGGGGGCCACAGGCTGTCATGTTTCTGCTACCCCGGCTTCTCTCGTTTTGGAAAGCATCAGCTGTGGGCGAGTTTGGGTAATTTCCGGTCTGTGCTTCTGGGCTCCTTGGCATATGTTGTTCTGCTCGCAACAAACCTACGAGAAGGGGTGGTGTGGGCGGAGCCAGCGTAGGGGAGAGGGGAGGGGAGGTCCACGCAAGGCTTTGGCCAAAGAATTGCCAGCCCGGAGGGAGGGAAAGGGGGTGGGGAGCCTGCGGCCGACCTGTGGCTGATGAGGCTAGAACATTCTGCAACGTGGAAGCCAAAACATTCCGGGAGAAACATTCTGTAGCTTCCAGCCTTGGAAGTGGAGGAAACGGATTTCCTCTTCGGGCAGCTTCTGGGGGCTCTGGGGACGGCCCCCACCAGTGGCAGAGAGGGGCGGGGGCGGGGGACAGGAAACGGGGTCGAGAGACTGGGCAGGACCAAATTTGGAGATACGCAGGGGTAGGAATTGTAGCCCCGGTGGAATAGGGCTCTGTAAACACAGACGTCCTCCTGCAACTGTGATCCCGGGGGCAGCCGCCTCTGCTTCTGGGGCGGGTAAACTGAGGCACCAAGCTGCCTCCACTTTGCAGAGCGAGTTTCCCAGGAGGGCTGCACGGCTGCGGAGAATGACCACAAGCACGTTTCCCCAGCAGCAGCCGTGTGCATAGACTTCTGTTACACTCCCGGGTCCCTGGCGTGCCCTGCAAGGGACAGGCCATCAGGTCCCTGAGACAGATGTGGACCCTGAGGCTCGGAGAGGTGAACAGTCTGGCCCAGGCTCCTTAGAAAGAGTTTACGTTGGGGCGCCTGGGGGGCTCAGTCGGCCAAGCGTCCGACTTGGCTCAGGTCACGATCTCACAGCTCATGAGTTCGAGCCCCGCGTCGGGCTCTGTGCTGAAAGCTCGGGGCCCGGGGCCTGCTTCTGCTTCTGTGTCTCCCTCTCTCTCTGCCCCTCCCCCATTCACACTCTGTCTCTCTCTCTCTCTCTCTCTCTCTCTCTCTCTCAAATAAACATTCAAAAGAAAGGAAGATGGTATTCTCAACAACAACAGTATACCAAGTGTAAAGGCATTCTCTATAAACTGTTGAACATAAAATAATGAAGAATTCAAAATTGTCATACCAACTGTTAGG
This sequence comes from Leopardus geoffroyi, assembly GCF_018350155.1. Lineage (NCBI taxonomy): Eukaryota > Metazoa > Chordata > Mammalia > Carnivora > Felidae > Leopardus > Leopardus geoffroyi. Next base: position 58,049,995 of record NC_059335.1, read on the forward strand.
AACGATTAAGACCATTGCATTACAGGGACTGTTAGATCGAGTTCCTCTGTTGCTGTCTGGCAGAAAATTGACATATTTGATGTGCAAATAGCCCAGCTTTCCCATCAATAAGGCGATAAGAAACATACAGAAATATTTGTTTAAATTATAAAGATGTCCCCGATGCAAACAGCATCCCCTTGGATGTGGTTCTTTGCGCATTGTGCAACCTAAGCAACTGACCATGGCAACCCTGATGATAAGCAGCCCTGATGCATAAGCAGATTTGAACTTGGGACCGCCTTCCAGAGCCCGGGTACCCCACAGGCTCATCCCCTGATTTAATTGGCTTGTGACGTGGCCCCACCCCAGTTTCTAACCTCAAAGACAAAGAGCAGTGACGGGTCAGAAGGGAATAGAAGGAAGACCGGGGGCAGGGATTATACCGCTGGGCCTCGAACAACGCGGGCTTGAACTGCACGGGTCCACTTAGGTGTGGCGTTTTTTTTCCCAATGAATACAGTGCCATCAATGTCTCCTCCTCATGATTTTCTTTAAAGTTTTGTTTTTTTTTTTTAACGTTCCTTTATTTTTGAGAGACACAGAGAGATAGAGCGTGAGCGGGGGAGGGACAGAGAGAGAGGGAGACACAGAATCCGAAGCGGGCTCCATCCAGGCTCCGAGCTGTCAGCCCAGAGCCCGACGCGGGGCTCGAACTCACAGACCGCGAGATCGTGACCTGAGCCCAAGCCGGACGCTTCACCAACAGAGCCCCCCCCCCAGGCGCCCCATTATGATTTTCTTAATAACCTTTTCTTCTCTCTAGCCTACTTTATTGCAAGAATACAGCGTATAACACACATTACATCCAAAATAGGTGTTGATTGGTTGCTTCTGTCATCAGTGAGGCTTCTGTAGGCTCTTAGCGGTTAAGTTTCGGGGGAGTCAAAAGTTACGCATGGATTTTCTCCTGCAGGGGTGGGGGCAGGTCGGGATCCCTAACTCCTGTGTTGTTTCCAGGGTCAACTGTATATACAGTTGGTATCACTCTCTCCCTTGTGCTAGTACAGGGCCCGGCACACAGTAGGCGCTCATTAATGCAGATCGAATGAACCACTGTGCGTATGCACGAAGGCTAAGGCCGCCTCCCCTCCCCTCACGCCTTGTCTGACGCCCACCTGGCACCGAGCCCGGGGACGGTGGCAGATGGAGGGGCCACCGTCTGAAACCCCACCGAGCCAGGGGAACTGGAGCCAGCTCCCACAGGCCCCGGGACACCGTGGACCGTGTGAAAGCCACCAGCCAGAACCTCTTGTAATCAGGGACAATGCTCGGCCCTCTGTCCCGAAGGACATCCCGGGGTCTCCGGAGGCCAGAAGGGCCCTGCCAAGTGGCCTGGCCCCCTGCCCGCCCAGCACCGCCTTCCAAGGGCGGGACCCACCTGGCGACTCCTTCCTCCCAGCTGCTGGCTCCGGGGGTTCCGGCCACACCTTTCCTGTGGCCGCCCCTTCTCTTCCCGGCCCCCACCCTCCTGGCCGGGCCGCTCCCCCTTCTGCCCGACACCACCCCCAGGCTGTCAGGGCAGTTCCCCCTGGAAGGAGGTGACGAGCTGGGAGTTGAGCGCAGGGGTGGTGCTGGCTGGGGCCCGGGCGCCTGACCCGCTTGTCACGCTTGGCAGGGGTGGGTGTTGAGAAGGGGGGGCTCGTCCGTGTGGGTGCCCTCCTCCCCGACTGGCTCGGGCTTTGCCCGGCAACCCTGAGGCAGCTGTCACCCCCACCTGCCACATGGGGGACGTGACTGAGGTTACCAGCTGCGGGCAGGGTTTAGGCTCGGGCACATCCGAGGCGCCCGGGGGACTCAGTCGTAGGTACACGACTCTGGGTTTCGGCTCGGGTGTTGGTCGCACGGCTTTGTGGGTTCGAGCCCAGCGTCGGGCTCAGCGCCGACAGCTCAGAGCCCGCTTGGGATTCTCTCTCCCCTCTCTCTGCCCCTCCCTGTCTCATGCTTTCTCCCTCCCTCTCAAAATGAACAAATAAACTTTAAAAAATGTCTATCTTTGGGGCGCCTGGGTGACTCAGTCAGTTGAGGCGGCCGACTGCGGCTCAGGTCACGATCTCACGGTTCGGGGGTTCGAGTCCCGCGTCGGGCTGTGTGCTGACGGCTCGGAGCCTGGACGGAGCCTGCTTCGGATTCTGTGTCTCCCTGTCTCCCTGCCCCTCCCCCGCTTGCTCTCTGTCCCTCTCAAAAATACATAAACATTAAAATATAAGTAAATAAATGAATGAAATAAAAAATATATATATCTTTCAAAAAAAAAAATGCTCAGACACGTCTGCCTCCCAACCGGGAGTGACTGACCACTCGACCGTCCTGCCTCACAGAGGCTCTGCAAACCCTGGGGCCCGGCGGGGTCCAGCATGTTCGGGCCGCATCTGTGCCTGGTAGAGATGCAGGGGTCACGGCCGGATCCCCACCCCCCACCCCTGCCCACCTCCTGGCTCCAGTAATACCGAACAACACAGAAAGTAGAGTGGCCTTTGCCCAAACAGCAGTTCTTAGGGGGAGGCCACAGCGACTATGTTGCTTCCTTCTGAAGTTTCTCCAGGATGGACGCTGGGGGTGGGGGTGGGGGTCACCACCTACACCTGGCGGGCAGACGTCTCCCGGGAGCGAGGCCGTCAGGGGAACGTGGAGCGGAGGGCAGGAGGGGCACGGAAGCGAGGAGAAGGGAGGCAAGGACCGCAGTCAAGCCACAAGACCGGGGGTTACAGGTTACCCAAGACGCGGGGCAGCTCCCGGGGGCGGGTGTCTGTCCCTCCCAGTCCCCCAGCAAAGCCTAATCAGTCGGAGCCACTGTACTGCTGAGGAAAGTCCTGCTGGTGGACCCCCCCCCCCCCCCCCGCTTTGGCCTGGGAGGCAGGGGTGCCGTGTCCGGGCCTCAGTCCTGTCAGGCATTAGCAGCCGTATTCCTGAGCAGATTCATCGCCACTCAGACCCTCAGTCTCTTCGTCTGAAGAGTGAGTGCGACACAGTCCCTGACTCGGGGGTGCGTGGTGGGGAAGGGACAGTGCTTGTGAGGAGGGGAGAAGCTATCGTGATGGAATCAAAGCGCTTCTTGGTGTTCCCACAAGCGGGAAAGAAAGGAAGGAGGTTCAGGCCATCCCCAAAAGGTCAGTGTGAGGGTTAAGGGAAAGAATCCTCTGTTTCCTCCAGGACTTGGCCTTGGTTTGGCCCGCTTCCTGCTCCGAGAGGGCCGCGCAGGCCTGCCCTCATTTAACTTCTCCACCGTTCAGCGGCTTTGCCAGGGCCTGACCCGGCGAGGTTGGTCTGATTGTCCTCAGCCTGCGTTTTAAAGCGAAAATAGGCAGGGAAACTGCAGGACCCCGCGGAAACGGTCCCCCCTCCTCACCGCAGTGCACGCAGCAGCTGCCCGCCCCCCTTCCAGACGCTCCCATTTCGTGGTGCTCTGATGCTCCAGGTCAGTGGGTCACCCAGGGTGGTTCCTGTGCCCACAGGCCCCGCGAAGGAGCCAGCGTCGCGGCTCCAGAACTAGAAGCGGCCCTGCAGAGACCCCTTGGGGCTCCGCCTGGCTGGCGAGCGGGCGCGGGCACCGATCTGCTACAGGAGCTCTGGACCCCAGCCCCCCGCCCCCGCCCCCGCCCCCGCCCGCAGAGCCGTTTTGGGAAACAGGAACATCATCCGGTATTGCATCGCACAAGGTGCGGTGCCCAGGCTGGTACTTCCCTGCACCTCCGCCCACCTAGGAAAAAAGATCTCAGGGAAGGACTTCTGATTGGTCCTCCCTCGGTCACATGCCCCTCCCTGCACCAATCGCAGTGTCTGGGAGAATGGCAAATTGTGATTGGCCAGAACCGGTCCCGTGCTCTCCCTCGTTGCCTAGAGGCCAGGGCAAACTCTGGTGATTGGCACCTGCCCCCAGAACCTCAAGGTCGGGGCCAGCAGAAGCCCATTCCCCAAGGTCGGGGCTGCAGTGTCACCGGCAGGGGGTGGGGGTTCTGGGCAAACCCTGCCAGATGGCCACACTCAGGCCATGTCCAAGGTGGGGTGAGGGGAGCGGGCTGTGTGGGGTCAGGCAGGGGAAACGCACCCCCCAGCCCCCTCCCATGGCTCTGGGACCCCCCCCCACCCCGCCATGTGTCTACAGAGAAGGGGTGTGGTGACGCCTCCTGTGCGGTCGCGGTGCGGTGGCCAGGCTGTCCCGATGCCCCGGGCCTCCCTTCCCCGCCGCTAGAGCACACGTTGCAAACATCTGCCCGGCAGGGCGGCTGCTGGGGGTCGCCTCCTGGAGCTCCCCGCCGCTGACAGGAACCAGCTCTCGCCTTTTTATTACCCGCAGCGCACATCTGGGAACACTCTGAATCAGTCTGGTCGAGCCAGTGGGCCGAAGAGCTGACTCCCGGCCAAGCTCACGGGCCGGGGGGAGGGGGGGGCGGCGGTGGCGACAGCCCGGGTCTGGGAAGCGCCGCCCCCCCCTACACACCCCTCCCGCAAAGCTGCCCCGTGTGACCGCTCCTGGCCGGCTGCCACAGAGGCGGTTGTGTAACCAGCCTCGTCCAGGAGGGAGGGGACGGCCTGGGCCCAGGGCGGGGTCCCACCGGCCAGGCTGGCCTGCCAAGCCCAGGGAGGGGGCCTTTGGGGTGGTTTTAGGATGGGGGCGTGATGGGGTGGGGGGGGGTGCTGGGGCTTCTCTGATTAGGCCTAGCAGTGGTTACTCCTCCCCCACTTCCTCCCTCGCCTCCGTGTCTCTCCTCTCTCCTCCCCTCCCGAGACTTCGCATCTTCTCCTTGGAGGAGCTCGGCCTTAAGCCCCACCTTTGCAACTGAGCAGGGGGCAAGATCCTGAACAAACAGCATTATTTTGGACACACCTAGGCTTTCTGCTTGAAGACGACAGGGGGTGGCGGGTGGGGGAGGGGGACAGCTGCGGTCCCTACCCGCCCCCGTCACGCGTTGCACCCCTTCCTCTCGGGCCTCTAAAGAGAGAGAGATGACCCTGCAGCCTCCAGAACTTTCCTGGTGCTCCCGGGCCGTGACGCTGGTTGCTTGTTGGACACGGCTGCAGAGAGTGCTTCACAGACCCCCGGGGAGCTGTGAGCCACTGGCAGCCGCAGCCACAAACCCCCCAACCCCGGCCAACTGGGTGCTGGCAGCCCGTGGCTTCCTGGCCGTCTGTCTATCCATCCGTCCATCTGTCTGTGTGTGGCACCCTCCTCCCGTTACCTGCTGAAACCCCCACCACCACCAGGACACTTTATGTCGTATTTATTTTGTTTACAAGTGACAACTCTTGGGGCGCCTGGGCGGCTCAGTCGGTGAGGCGTCTGACTTCGGCTCAGGTCGCGATCTCGCGGTTCGTGGGTTCGAGCCCCGCGTCGGGCTCTGTGCGGACGGCTCGGAGCCTGGAGCCTGCTTCCGATTCTGTGTCTCCCTCTCCCTCTGTCCCTCCCCTGCTTGCTCTCTCTCTCTCTCTCTCTCTCTCAAAAAAAGAAACATTAAAAAAATTAAAAAGAAATACAAATAAAAGTATCAGCTCTTCGGCAAATGGAAAGCCTCACCAGGGAAGGCTGGCTGGCCCCAGGGCGGCAGGGCAGGGCTGTTAGTCCCGTCTCCTTGAAGCCAGGAGAGCAGAGAAGTCCTGAGGCTCTCGGCCATCTCCCAGGCTCAGCCAGCACGTCCCCTTCAGCCATGTATTCGTTTTTGTTTTTGTTTTGTTTCGTTTCGGTTTTGTTCACAAACAGTGACCGGATCGTCCCGGGTCGAGGCCTGTGCCAGGTACCTGGATTATAACAGTGCCCGACAGAGTGTCCCTGCGTCCTTCACTTTACTGGCATGTTAGGAATAAAACAAATCCAGTCAATGAATGCAAGTCATTATGATTAGGGTGGGTCTATAAAGGAGCTAGGCACCAGAACCCATGAGGCCGAGATCAGCCTGTTTCAGACGGGTGGGGCGCCTCTAACCCCGGGCCGGGCAGGAAGAGAGGTCTCCCCTCGTGAGTAGGGGAAAGGATGCTCCGGGCAGTGGGGAGATCACGTGCAAAGGCCCTGAGGTAGAAAAGGCTCGGTGGGGTCTAGGGCCTGAACGGAAGCTGTGGGGCTTTGATGGAGGGAGCAGGGAGAGAGGAACAGGAGGAGGTCGGGGCACAGGACCTGATCATGGGAATCCTGTGGGCCCTGGCCGGGACCTTGAGCTTTGTTCGAAGAGTAAAGGGAAGCTATTCCGTGGACTGACGCAAGGGAGCGTCACCATCTGGCCTGCATTTTAGGAAGACCACTCTCCTAAAGACAGAGCAGAGAGAGCGGGGAGGAGCCAACCATAATCAAGGAAGCAGAGGTGATGGTGGCCTGGCTAGGCAGAGGCCCTGAGGTGGGACAGCAGGTTAAGCCAGGAGACGTCAGAGCCTCCACCCTCGTCGGGGCCTAGTTAGCAAGGGAAACAGTCAACCACGTATTTAAATACAAAATACAGGGGCAGCTGTGGGGGGCTGCAGGAGCCCTTAATGAGGGGCACCTAACCTAGTCTTGGAACAATCAGGAGGGCTTCCTGGAGGAGGAGACATCTAAGCTGAAAACGGAAAGATGAGTAAAAGCCAGGAGAAAGGGGGTTGGCACAGCGGGAATACGGTGTCCCAGGCAGTGGGAACGACCCACACAAGGGCTGGAGACAAGAGGAAGCAGACACCTTCGAGGGCCACGGAAGATCAGCGTCCCCAGGGCAGAGGGGACGAAGGGACACCGGGGACCCAGGAACCACTGGGGGATTTAAGCCTCCGCGTCACAATCAGATTCCAGTTCAGAGACATCTGTATCTTCTGTTATCTTCATCGGATTTTCTTTTTAATGTGTATTTATTTTTGAGAGAGAGAAAATGCAAGCAGGGAGGGGCAGAGAGAGAGGAGAGAGAGAATCCCAAGCAGGCTCAGCTGTCAGCGCAGAGCCCGACGCGGGGCTCGAACCCGTGAGCCTCGAGATCCTCACCGGAGCCAAAGTCGGAGGTTTAAGCGACTGAGCCACCCGGGCGCCCTTTTTTTTTTTTTTTTTTTTTTTTTTTTAATCGAAAGGGGAAAATGTATAATATATTTGACTATGAAAGCCGTTGCACGAATAGCCTGGCTTTAAAAAATATTTAAAATATTTTCAACAATCAAATCTCTCCCTGCGAGGTGCTTTCCGGCAGCAGGGGAGGCTGGGTGGCGATGTGGCCTCCCGGTCATACAAAGCGGCGTTTGGAGAAGGGGCCTCCGGGGAGGAGAAACACAGATCCTGGGAAGAACACCCACGGCTATCGAGAAGGCCTGTCGCTGTCACCCCAGGGCTAAAACTTACGCATTAAGGAGCGCATGGAACTCAACCTCGGCCGGCCGTCTGCTGCGGGCCCGGCCCGGGGAAGGCAAGTCCCACAAAGGTTCCACGAAGACGCTGCATTCGGGGAGCGGAGACGTGCTCATTTCTTTCCCTCTTAACACTGCCTCCCACCCCAGTCCTGACTGCACGTTTGTTTGAGTCAGGATCCAACGAAGGTCCACGCCGTGGAGGGTTAATCTAACACAGACGCTTAACATACGGACCATAGGTTTCTCCTTTGTTCCTTTCTGTCTCTCTCTTTCTCTCTCCTCCCTCTCTCTCTCTCCCTCTGTCCCTATCTCTGTTTCTGTCTCTCCTCTCCCCCTCCCTCTCTGTCCTTACAATGTATTTATTGATGGAACAGAGTTGTTTGTCTTGGAGAGATTCCCACAGTCCTGGGAGTCTATTTTCACATGGTCCCTAAGTAGTAATGCACATATATATTTATACATGTGTGTGTGTGTGTGTGTGTTTAAAAACCACTACACTAGGGGCGCCTGGGGCCGGGGTGTTCAGTCGGTTGAGCGTCTGACTCTCGATTTCGGCTCAGGTCATGATCTCATAGTTTTGTGGGTTCGAGCCCCGTGTCAGGCTCTGTGCTGACAGCTCACGGAGCCTGTTTCGGATTCTGTGTCTCCCTCTTTCTCCGTCCCTCCCCTGCTCGCACTCTCTCTTTCTCAAAAATAAATAAACATTAAAAAATATATAAAAATATGGGGGCGCCTGGGTGGCGCAGTCGGTTGGGCGTCCGACTTCAGCCAGGTGACGATCTCGCGGTCCGTGAGTTCGAGCCCCGCGTCAGGCTCTGGGCTGATGGCTCAGAGCCTGGAGCCTGTTTCCGATTCTGTGTCTCCCTCTCTCTCTGCCCCTCCCCTGTTCGTGCTCTGTCTCTCTCTGTCCCAAAAATAAATAAACGCTGAAAAAAAAAATTAAAAAAAATATATATATATAAAAATAAAAAATAAATAAATAAATAAAATAAATAAAGGGCGGGGGGCAGACTGCAGGACCCTGAACTCCGCCTGCAGGAAGGGCATGGGGAAGAGAATTCCCGTTCTCTGAGCACCCCCTTGCCCAGAGGCTTTGTGTGGGTACCAGATGTCGTGGCATAGTGGCTGAGAGCGTGGCTGCGTGAGCAGTGTGGGCCGTGAGGGGGCATCGTCCACACAGAAGTTAACAGGGATACCTGGGGGGCTCGGTCGGTTAAGCATCCGACTCTTGGTTTCGTCTCTGGTCGTGATCTCACGGTCTGTGAGTTCGAGTCCCACACGGGGATTCTGCTCGGGATTCTCTCTCTGCCCCGCCCACACACTCTCTCTCTCTCAAAATAAATAAACTTAAAAAAAAAAAGAAGTTAACGATGGAACCAGCTAAAAGTTGATCTGCTTTTCAATTTGTAATGGTGTCACTGAGGTATAAGTCACAGGCCACACGGGTCACGTGTCCCCGATTCGGTGTTTCTTAGTATAGTCGCAGGTGGTGACGCCTTCACCGCCACCTAATTCCAGAACATTTCTGTCAACCTGAAAAGAAATTCTCTATTCCGTTCTCACCATCCTTCCCCATTTTCATCCAAGTCGGTATCCCTACGCTACCTGTAAGCTGCCCCCTGTCCCTTGGGATTGGCCTACACTGGCTATTTCTTCAGACAGATGGAACCCTACCGTGTGTGGCCTTTCGTGACTGGCTTCTCTCACTCTGTGTGATGTTATCAAAGGTCGTCCGTGTTGTCCTTTCCTCTTTTTTATGGCTGCATAATATTTCAGTGCGTGGCGAGACCATTTTGGTCGATTCGTTCATCCATCGATGGCCGTTGGCTGGTTGACACGTTGGGCTATTATGAATAAGGCTGTCGGAACCATCTGCGTATAGGATTTTGTGCGGGTCTGTGTTTTCGGTCCTCCGGGTTGCAGGGTCATATTATAAGTCCACGTTGAACCTCCTGAGGCTCTGCCAGGCTCTCCAGAGTGGCCGCCCACGTGACACGCCCCTCGGCCGTGTGTGAAGCCTCCATTTTCTCTACGTCCTCACTAACCCTTGTTTCTATCTGCCTTTCTGGTGACGGCCACGTGTTCTGAATACAGGTCCCTTATCAGATACGCGATTTGCACATATCTTCTCCCTCTCTGTGAGTTGTCGTTTCACTTTCTTGGTGGTCACCTTTGGAGTGGGAAAGTTTTCAGTTGTGACAAAGCTCAATTTCCCTGTTTTCTCTTTCGTTATCTGTCCTTTCAATGTCATTTCGGAGAGCCGTTGCGTAACCCACAGTTATGAAGATTTTCCCCTAAGTTTTCTTCTAAGAACTTTTTTTTTTAATGTTTATTTTTAAGAGAGACAGATAGAGTGCGAGTGTGGGAGGGGCAGAGAGAGAGAGAGAGAAGGGGGGAGACACAGAATCCGAAGCAGGCTCTGGGCTCTGAGCTGTGAGCACAGAGCCCAACGCAGGGCTTGAACCCATGAACTGGGAGATCATGACCTGAGCCAAAGTCGGACGCTTGACCGACTGAGCCACCCAGGAGCCCCTCTTCTAAGAGTTTTGTAGTTTTATCCATTGTGGCACGTAAGTCTTGGATTCATTCTTAAGTTTGAGTGTATGGTGTGAGGTAGGGGTCATGCTTCATTCTTGTGCATATGGCTGTCGAGTTATCCCAGCCCCATTTGTTGAAAAGCCTATTCTCTCCCCATTAAGTGATCTCGGAACCCTTGTTGACAATCGGCTGACTGTAGAGGTGAGGGCTTTATTTCTGGACTCTCGGTTCTCTTCCATTGATCTCTGTGTCCCCAGCCTGAGTGACCGTAGGTTTGCGCCAGGTTTTGAAATCAGGGCAGTGACCCTCCTCCAGGTTTGGTCTTCATCCTGGAGATTGTTTTGGAATTTCCCATATGAATTTTAGGTTGAGGTTTTTCAGGCTCTTTTTTATTCTGAATAATATCACTGGTAAAATCTTAAGCGTGGGGCCCAAGCGCCAACGTGCCCGGGTTGATGCCTTTGGTCCTACCGCGTACTCGCCGTGTGACCTTGAGCAGGTTAATGGGCCTCTCTGTGCCTCATCCATCTCAGGCGTACGATGTGGATGATGAGTGTTCCTGCCTCGTGGGGCTGCCACAGAGATGAAATAAGCCGGGACGGGGGAAGGACATCTTTGCGTATAGCACACTGATGGCCCTTGGCGAGCCTTAAAATATACTCTTACCGGGTCCCCAACCCCAGAAGGTTCGATTTGATGTGTTCAGGTGCAGCCTGGGAAAGGTGTTGTGGCCTTTTTTTTAGTTTGTCTTTTGTTTTTTTTTTAACTCCCAGGTGATTTTACAGGGAAGTGCGTGAAGGACGACACAATCATCCCCGCGTGGCGAGGCACCTGTGTGCTCACACCAGGTTCGGGCTCCGGGATCCAGAGAGGACACCTCCCCTGACCTCAGGACGCCAGACAACTTGGCAGGCGGGCAAAGATTCAGTACGGTGAAACGCAACGTCACGACACAACGCGAAATACGGCGACGTGGCCTGAAATGAATGTAAACGGTCTCGTCAGAAAAATTTCGGGAACAAGGCGAGCCCCGGGGGGTGGACAGCGCACGGAGACCACCGGTCCGGAGTCCCCCCTCGTGAGCTGGTGGAGACCGGAAATGGCCACGCCTCCCTCCCGGGCCGGCCCTGAGGACTGAACGAGGCATCCACGTGGGTGCGGCCGCCCTGACATTCCGCCACAAGAGGTGTGGCCGGCGACAACACCGATTTATTGTCTTGCCGTTCTGGGGGTCAGCAGCCCTAACACGAGGGTGTGGGCAGGACTGCACTCCTTCTGGGGAATCCAGGGGGGACTTTCCTGCCCTTTCTCCAGGCCACCTGCACTCCTGGGCTCGAGACCTCTTCCCGAATTCTCAGGGCCAGCCGAGAAGCACCTGCCCGTCTCTTGCTCTCTGACCCTGCTTCTGTCACCCGTGTCTCTGACTCGGGCTCTCCTGCTGCCCTCCTACAAGGACCCTCGTGATGACATGGCCCCCCCACCCAAGCCGGGACGTGGTCTCCATCTCGAGATCCTTCCGTTACCTCTGCGAGGTCCTTTGCCAGGTAAGGTCACGAATTCGCAGGTTTCGGGGTTTAGGGTGTGGATCTCTTCGGAGCTGTTGTCCTGCGGACCCCGACGGGGATGGTTAGCACCTGCTGATCCCGTCTGACCTGCCGGGCAGTCTGTGTACCAACCCACAAGGCCGCTCTCGGGGTTGCAGTGTTCCCAATTCGTCAGCGGGGCCCCAGAGGCCCCGGGTCACCACAGCAGAGGCAGGACCAGCCGTGCGCGTCTTCCCTGTGGGAACGACCCAGGGGGTTTCGGGCCACATTTGAGTTAGAGGAGCTGTCGGAACCGATCGCGATTAGCACGGAATAAGCTTCACTGACGATCGGAGGCGAGATGGCGAGAGGGACGGTGGTCTCCCAGGCACGCGGGATGCTGGGGCCCAAGGCCTCAAGGGGTCGGGGCTGGAATATTTGGCGACAGAGAGGGGCCTCGCTGGAGAGAAGGCTCCCATCGGTGGGGAGGCCTGAGAAAGCCTTGAATACCGAGCCTCGGTGTCTACACTGGATCCCTTAGGCAGTGGGGAGCCACAGAAGGTGTGTGAGCAGAGGAGTACCATGAGGAAGGGGGCTGTTAGGAAGGCTGTCCCTCAGAGGCTTAAATGCCCCTCCCTTCACCCACAGCAACCTTTCTACCCCCGGCATCCCTGGGGACCGCCTGGCCCTGGCCCTTTGGGAAGAATTAGGTCCGCTGGCACCTCGTTCCTGTGCTCGGGGACCACTTGGCGGCCGGAAGCAATGCATTGTCATGCTGGCCTCCGGGATTTCCTGCAGCAGCCCAGCGGCCGGACGGGGCTTTGTGGAAATGCTCCCCGGAGAGCCCCATGCTGCCTGGCCAGGGTCAGGGTCAGGCCCAGCAGGCGGCAGAAGGGGGCGTTGCTCAAAGCAAAGGGGACCTTGGGGAAAGGGCCTATGCAGGAAGTGGGTGCTCTCTCCTCATTGGGCCTCGGGACCTCCAGAGCCCTGCCCACCGGCCTCCAGGCTCTGGGTGGGGGCCGCCCCCCAGCATCCTCTGCAGGGGGTGCCGTGGCTGTGACGGTGGCAGGCTCTCCTGACCCCAGCTGGCCGTCGGCTCGCCTGCTCTTTGCATCCAGCAGACATGACATCTGGGACCTCAGGGACCTCAGGACGTGTCCCCCTCCTCATCAGAAGGGCCCTTTGGACCCCCCTGCGCCGAGAACGTGTGAGGCTTGTCACTCCTGGCCTCAAACTGCTTTTGGCTGAGAGTAAGGACACACGCTGGCCAAAACGGAATTATATTTATACAAATAGTGTCCACCCAGTGCCGAGCAGCCAGGAGGGGCTCAATAAATGGGCGTCGGGGGACGGGGGGGGGGGGGGCGGTGGGGGAGGGGAGACATCCTGCCGGCCCACCACGCCCCCAACCACGACAGGCCACCTCCCGAAAGGCTCTGTGGCTCAAGGCTACGATACCCCAGGGGCCCGGCCTGCCTCCCTGCAGCCTCCAAACCCCAGCCAAGGCCATGTAACGTGTCCTATCGCCAAACGTCCTAGGCTCGTCCGCGTTCCCTGTGGCCTGGATCCGGACGGGGCCCCGGTGGTTCTATGAGAAGCCGGCCGGGGCCTTAGCGCGGGGCCCCGGGCGGAGGTGGGGGTCAGCAACCTGATTCCTGCCCCAGGGTGACTGGGGGAAACACCTCCTGAGCCCCCAAGCCTCTTTGGTGCCTCTGTCCCACCACCGGCAACACCTGGCCCCCCCGTTGTGCCCACGCACATGCCTGGAGCCCGGGGACCTTTGACAACAGCTGTCGTCCGATTCCCGTTACTGCCGAACAGGGGACCGATTGGGGTGTTTCTATCCACCTTCCAGATGCCTCTGAGCACCGCTTGTCTGCCCCGTGGACCAGAGTGGAGGGCAGGTGGGCAATGTGGCTGCGTGACCTTGGACGAGGCCCTGTCCTGCTCTGAGCAATGCCGGCTCCCCTGGAGAGTGCCCCCCCTCCCCGCCCCTGCCCAGCGGTGGGGCCCGGAAGCTCTGGGCCTCCCCTGACCCTCGGCCCCGCTGGAGAGAGGAGGAGAGGACAGCCGTGGGGTGTCTCTCCATTGCCAGGGAAAGCCACCTCCTCCTGGCCGTGCGCCGGGGTTCACCTTGGTGAAAACAAGAGCTGCCATTAACTGGTCACCTGCTGTGGGCGGGACCGTGTCGGGCCACCAGCCTGGGCGTCTTATTTGGCCCTCGGCGTCCTGGCAGCCAGGTGCTGTCATTGGCACTTTACAGACGAAGCCCCTAGACTCAGGGAAGGGTCGCGGCTTACCCAACGTCACCCAGCTGGTCAGGTGGGGCTGGACTAGAAGCAGGGACATCGGTCATCCTCTTTCTGTGAGGGCGCTGTGGATTCCCCCCCTCAGCGGGGGCACAGTGCTGTCCCCGAGAAGGTTCTGGAAAAAAAAACCTAAGCAATAAACGAAATGATTTCCAGCGGGGGGGCATGCTACGTGGGGGCATCTCCAGGAGGCGATCGGAGAGTACCTCTCGGAAGAGGTGACTTTCTCGTTGATGCTGTGCTGAGCTTGAGAACAAGTGGGAGCTTTGGGTCCAGAGGGCATGAGGCCGACCCCCGGGGCCGAGAGGGTGGGGAGGCCGCATGTGGTCCGGCTAAGCCCACACTGCACCGGGTGCTGTGGGAGAGACAAAGAGCCCTAAATCGGGTTTCCTGCCTTTGAGGAAATTCCAATTAGATGTGAGGTGCGATGCGGAGGCGTGATAAGTGGCTAACAATGGCAGGCAGGGGAAGAAAGCTAGTAGGACCAGCCAGTGAGGGCACGGGAACCCAGAGGTGGCCGAGGCCCTGCGTGGGCTCTCCTTCAGTCCTCGGCGCTGGGCAGGGTGGGGCGGGGAAGGGAGGGGAGGTGTGGTCAGGACCCCAGGGGACGTCGAGGGCAGGGTACGAGTGTCCTGTGGCTGCTGTGACAACCGGCCACAGTCACGGTGGCTTCAAGCATCACAGACGTATCCTCTTATGCCGCTGCGGGTCGGGCGCCTGACGTGGGTCTCGCGGGCCAGCTGAGGCCGGCAGCATAGCTCGTTCCTTCTGGGCACCCCAGGGGAAATCCGTGCCCCTACTTTTTCCAGCTTCCAGGGGCCACTGCCTTCCTTGGCCTGCCGCCTCGCCCTCCGTCTTTAAAGCCAGCCTCCCAGCGGCCTCATTTTCCCTCTCTCTGCTTCTGACTCTCTGGCCTCCCTCTTCTAAGAACCTCGCGATTGCACTGGGGCAACCCAGATACCCAGGCCAGATCCTTTCACGCTTAGGGGCGGACGGCCCATCCCAGGTGAGCAAGGGAAGGATGTCCCAAGAAGGGCAATTGTGGGGACAGCAGCAGTGGGGATGTCACTGCAGCACCCAGCAGGCGCTTAATGGATGGATGTGGAATGAACGAACGAGTGGGGTCGGGTGCGGGGGAGACAGCCGGAGGCCCGGGGTCCCACGCGAGGGAGAAGTAGGGGCAGCCGAGCTGTGCCCATGGATGGAACTGCTGGCTGGGGTTGGGGATGGACAGAGCCCCCCCACCCCCACCCCAACGGCGCCCTTTCCGCCATAATGGCCCTTGAATCTGACCAGTGACCTCGAGCCGGCTATATACCAGCCCGGGTCTGCTCTGGGATGGGGCAGCCAGGACTCACACCGTTGAGGGGCCCTATCGACTCCTCCCCCACTGATGGAGGGGCCGTGCCCTCGACAGCACAGGCAGTGGTTGGCTGAGTTTGTCCTCTCTCTGCCCCCCAGCCCGCTAGCTCGGTGCCGGGCGATCGGACCCACGACTGTTGAGTCAGGATGCCCCCCCCCCCGGGCTAGGTGATGGAAATCTCAGCGCCACCCTGCCCCCAGACCCGCTGAGTCAGACCCTGCATGTCGTCTTCTTTTTTTTTGTTTTTTAAAGTTTATTCATTGATTTTGAGAGAGAGAGAAAGAGAGAGAGAATCCCAAGCAGGTTCCGCACTGTCAGCGCGGAGCCCAACGCGGGGCTTGATCTCATGAACTGTGAGATCGTGACCTGAGCCGACTGAGCCCCCCCAGGCGCCCCCAGAAGCTGCATTTCAGTAAGGTTTCCAAGTGCTTTGGCTCCCGCCTGCCTGTCTGACCCACAGAGAATCGGGAGGCAGAACAGGGCGACCCCGCGGGCCGGGGGGCCAGGCGGGGGGACAGGCTGAGCCGTAGAAGGCGGTGTGCCTCTGGAGGGGTGGGAGGCAGCAGGCGGACGTCGCCGTGATGGGGCAAGAGCAGCGACACCGATAACATGGTGTCAGAGGCGCCAGCGTTGTTCCATTCTCCAGATGGACGGAGTGAGGCCCGGTGGCTTGCCTGACCCCACTCGGCTCGTCTGTGGCTGGGCCAGGATGCAAATCCAGAAATCCTGGCTCGAGGCCTTGCGTGGAGCCCACCTCCAAAATGCCTCCCTGAGGCACCAGGGAGCCCCACACGGTTGGAGGGCAAGGGAGCGATGTGAGCAAAATGGACTTTTTTGGAAGGCCGAGTGGGGCAGCGGCGTGCTGATGGGTTGGCTGGGGGGGGGGGGAACCCGTGTGTGTGTGTGTGTGTGTGTGTGTGTGTGTGTGTGAAGGGCAGCGGGAGGTGGGGGTGGGGTGGGGAAGGGGAGGCCCCCATGGGACACGGGCCTCCAATCCAGGCGGCAAGCGGTGTGACCGCGTGGGGCGGGGCCGGCGCGGCTGAGACGCGGCCAAGAGCGAGGTCTCGGGACAACCGCCAGGGGGTCGAGGTGGCCACCTAGGGCCGGGCACGAGAGGCCGATGGCTGAGTCCACGGGAGAGGTTTGGCCACCTGGAGACAGACGCCCACGCACGCGGGTTTCCCTGGCTTATTTCTCGCTATGCCTTCCTTACCTCCTCTTTCCCCGCGACTCGGAACAGACTGGAGTCCCTGGGAACTTCCTGTTGCCAGGCCGCCTCGCGGCCCTTCCTCCTGGCTTGGCCGGGGGGGGGGGGGGGGGGGGTCCCAGGCAGGCCACATCCTGCCACCCGCTGGGAGCGCACAGGGACACTGCTTGGCGTCCCCTCCCCTCAGATCTATTAAATTCCAGAGGGCAGAGGGCGGCCTGCAAAGGGGGCCCGGGGCACACGTGCCCCTCCGTGGAGGCCCTGAGCCCCCCAGATGTGTGTCCTGCCTGGGGGTGCGGGCCGGCCGACCGTGGCGGCCTGCTCACCTAGCCCCACGGGCTCACAAGTCTGCCAGCCTGGGCCGGTCGGTGGCTGACCTTGGGCGGGTTCCTCAACCTCTCCTGGTTTCCTTCTCAGTAAACACGGGGAGATTAATAATAATAAATGTTAAAAGATTCCCATCGGATGGGATTGTTTTGAAGATTTCTTGAAGATAATGAACGTGAAGGTCAGAGTAGCATTACAAACACGCTCATTACCATTTTTTCCTGGCAGGGATTGGCCTGAGGGCCTGGGGAGATCATGGTCAGAAAGCTAGCTACTCGCGGATTAACAAATGTTGGTTGAGCACCTACTACGTGCCAGGCGGTTGGTTGAGTACCTACTATGTTCCAGGCCCGGGGGAGAGAGCCATGCCTGGGAATAAGCCGACAAGAGCCCTGAACATCTCAGTCCTTTATCCTGGGGACTGGGAGCCCAGCCCTGCGCTCAGTGCTTCCGTGGGCCATCTTGTTCACCCTCCCCACCTTCTTCTGTGAAGAAGGCATTATTCCTGCCAGATTTTCTCCCCTTTTGAAAGTTGGGGCAAAATTCACATCATCTAAAATTCACTCTTGTAACCATTTTACATTAAAATTCACTATGAAATTCACTATTGTAACCACTTTAAAATAAAAAATATTTTATTTTTTTTAATGTTTATTTATTTTTGAGAGAGAGAGTGTGCCAGCTGGGGAGGGGCAGAGAAAGAGAGAGAGACACACACACACACACACACACACACACACACAAAATCCCAAGTGGGCTGTAGATTCTGAGCTGTCAGCACAGAGCCCGACGCGGGGCTCGAACCCACGAACCGTGAGAACGTGACCTGAGCCAAAGTCGGAAGCTTAACGGACGGGGCCACCCAGGGGCCCCTTCACCGTTTTAATATGCGCGATTCTGTGGCCTGTGGTGCATTCTCCGGCTTGGGCAACCACCTCTGTACCTAATTCCAGAACATTCCATCACCCGGAAAGGAGACCCTGTGCCCATCAGCACTCACCCCCGCCCCCTCCCCAACTCCCGGCCACCGCGGTCTGCTTTCTGGCTCTAAGGATTTGCCAGTTCTGGACAGTTCACGCCGATGGACTCCCCCACGGCGCGCCCCGTGTGTCCGGCTTCCGTCGCTCTTCCGTCGCTCAGCGGGGTGTTTCCACCGTCCAGCCACGTCGTAGTGGGTGTTAGGACTTCGCACCTTTTTACCGCCGAATAATGCTCCGCCGTGTGGATAGACTCCGTTTTGTTTATCCATCCACCTGCTTGGGGGCGTCTGAGTTGTTTCCACTTTTTCACCCCCATTTTATTTTATTTTTTTTAAACGTCTATCCATTTTTGGGACAGAGAGAGACAGAGCATGAATGGGGGAGGGGCAGAGAGAGAGGGAGACACAGAATCGGAAACAGGCTCCAGGCTCTGAGCCATCAGCCCAGAGCCTGACGCGGGGCTCGAACTCCCGGACCGCGAGATCGTGACCTGGCTGAAGTCGGACGCCCAACCGACTGCGCCACCCAGGCGCCCCTCACCCCCATTTTAAAGACAATTGGAAACTGCATCCAAACCCGCTACTGGCCTAAGGTCCACACCTGCCCGCGACCCAGAAATTCCACCCCGAGACCTTCACCCGAGAGAAACGAGAGCACACGTGGACCCCAAGAGCTGGTAAGCCACACCGGAAACAGGTCAGATGTGCAGGGACAGGGCGAGCGCGCTGTGCTCCTCGTGGGGCAGGGTCCTGTCCCTCCACAGAGAGGGAGGGATGACAGAGTCCCACGGGGCCTCGGAACAATCTCAGAAACCCGACGCGGAGTGAAGGAACCCAGACCCGAGAGTGCGGGTGGCTCCGTTTGTACGAAGTTCTCGAGAAGCCAGACGTGCAGTGACAGAGAGCAGATCAGCGCTTTTCAGGGGCCGGGGAGGGGCACCAGGCAAGATTTCGGGGGTGACGGAAGTGTCGTTTGGATGGGGGCGGCAGCCACACAGGTGTATACGGGTGTCAACCTTGACTTATTTTTTTAAGTTTACTTATTTTGAGAGAGAGAGAGAGAGAGAGAGAGAGAGAGAGAAAATCCCTAGCAGGCTCCGCACTGTCAGCTCGGAGCCGGGTGCGGGGCTGGAATTCACAAAGCGTGAGGTCATGACCCGAGCTGAAATCGAGTGGCAGCGCTTGACTGACTGGGCCCCCCAGGCGCCCCTGAACTTACTTGAAACGGATCTATCTTAGCGAATACACCGCGCCTCCGTAGAGTCGGCTCAAGAAAAGCAGCTGTGTGTCCCTGCCCCCACACCCACAGTCCTTCCTGGCCCCACTCTGGTCCCCATTCTCCGGACGGGGCAGGCTGGGCCCCTTTATTCTGCCCGGAGTCTGAGTTTGCTGAGCCCGCGGGGCCGGCACGTAGGAGGCCCTGCTGCCCGAGGCTTGTGACCCCCCCGATATACCCTGGATGGAGCGTAGAGCCCAGATCCGGAGGCTCCGTGTAGAACCCGGGCCCGAGGCCGCACCCTCCCTGGGACCGGTGGCCAGGCCTCCGTCTGGACCCTGGGGGCCTGACCCCCGGCATTCTTCATGCTGGTGGTGTAGACATGTCCGCACGGCGGGGCGGTCAGCCCGGCGGCACCTGCTGAGGCGCATCACTTCCCCCTGGCGGGTCCACGGCCACCCCCTCTCCACCTGGAAAGGAGGAAACTCAGGCTCCGAGAGGTGCTGTCCGTTGACCCGGGTCTGTCAGCGGGCGAAGGCAGAGCCGGGGTTCTGACGTGCAAGGAATCGGCCCGAGCAAGTGTGGGTCAGAACGTACAACGCTGATGTCGGGGGCGGTCTGGGCGGCCGGGGCACCCGCAGTCTCGGGTCACCGCCCCCGGGACGGCCCCAGGGTCTCCTCCAGCTGCTCCCCCAACAAGGGGCCGATTCGAGGTGATGCGGGTGACAGGCTGGCAAGGGCCGTGGGCAGGTCTCTGTCGGGGAGGTGCTGGGTCTCCGTGTGTGTGTGTGTGTGTGTGTCTGTTTCTGTCTCTCCCCGTGTCTGTATCTCTGACTCTGTGTTTCACCATGTAGGTGAGGTCGTTTTGTCTGTGTGTGCACCCACGTCCGTCTTCGGATGTCTCTGTCTCTCTCTGTTTCTATCCATCTCATCTGTCTCGTTTTGTTTCCGTACCTCCTACTGTCTCTTTGTTTCTGTTCTCTCTCTCTCCGCCTCGGTCTTTGATGAGTGTCTGCCTTTCCCTGACTGTCTCTCTCTGGTGTCTGTTTCTGTCTCTCTGTAGCTCTGTCTCTCTCTGTAGCTCTCTGTCTCTGCCGCTCTCTGGTGTCTCTGTCTGCTTCTGGCTCTGGTGGGAAGAAAGCCCTTCTCAGGGCGGGGACCCGAAGGAGGGGACGGGCCTGCCCTGACCTGGCGCGGCTCCTTCCCAGGCCGGCTCTGGCGCCTGTGGGCCGGTGGGAAGAGGCATTCGGCCCAGGGAGGCCAGGGCCTGGCAGGCAGGCCTTTCCCGGGACGGGCCCTCCCGCTCCCCGCCCCCCTGCAGCTGGCTGCCTTTCCCTCTCCCTGTGTTTCCAGGGCCTGCGTCCGTTTCAAGGGCTCCCACTCTGCGTGTCTTGGGGCCCTTTGGGGGGGGTGTCCAGGCCTGGGCCCCACCCCTTGGTGCAGCCTCTGGCCTGCCTTGTCCCCTCATGGGAACTTCCCAATCGAGTGCCCACCATCCTCCCCGTCCTGTCTCCCCTTCTTGGCCCCTGTCTGGATGAGCTGCTGGGGACCCCCCAACAGCTTTGAGGATTGAGGCCATTGGCAGGACCCCAGAGGTCAGAGGCTCCCCCCCTCCCCCCAACCCGGGCAGGGCTGGCCGAACCGGACTCCAGAGCCACCAGCCCGCCCAGAATAGCTATCTATTCAAAAAGGCAGAGCCCAGCGGGCCGGACGTAACTTCGGAGGTGACCGACCTGAATTCTCGGCCTATGTCAGTTACTGTGTGTCTCCAGGTTCAAGGTCGTCGTCTCCCAGGGAGGCTGAGACCACAGCCCGTGGCCGCACAGATGTCCGCAGTAAACGTCAGCCAATCATTCCCCACCGACCATCCTGCCTGGCAAGGGCAGTGCTGTGCCAGGAGCACCTGCCCTTTGATGGGAGGGCCAGAGGGCAGGCACGAGCTCAGGGCTCTCAATGCCTCCTCACGAAGCGCTCTTGCAACGGAGACTTGTGAGAATCAGCACGCACTGACAAGCCGCTGTGCGTCCCGGGCTCTGTGTCAGGCTCCTGGGGTTCCTTCCAGGCAGGCAGTTCCCACCCGGAAGCCCCCACCAAGGGCCGTCCGCGCGTCCCCTGGTCCAGTGTGGGGGAGGTACGTGGCCTGGCGGGAAGCAAGGGGTCAGGCCGGGCCGGCTGCCTGGAGGAAGGGGCCTGCGAGGGGGCAGAGAGTAGCACAGGGTAGAACACTGTAACTGTGGCTCCTGCCCGGCCTCCCTCCCTGCCTCGGGTGGGTCAGAAGCTGCACGCTTCCCCCCCACCCCCCCAGCGTCCCCCGGCGGCCTGGCCCTGGCGGCCACACACCAGGGTCCCAGCAGCTGGGAGGGTGACAGCTGGGCCCTGCCCTGGTGACAGGTTCCAACATGCTCCCTTCCAGGGTGGAGGCAGATTCGGAGAGGAAGGAGGAGGGGCCCCTCAGAGGGTCGAGGGGGGGCAGCTGGGGATCCAAGGGACTCGGGTCTGTGTCTGGGCTTGCCCCGCGCCTGCTGGCAAAACCCTTGGCGCGTCCCTTCCCCCATCTGCAAAGGGCCGATGATCGTGACCCCGCGCAAGGTCGTTCCAAGAATAAAATAAAAGTCTGTGATGCGGAAGCTGAATGAAAGGACCAGCCCGTAGCCCCCAGGGCGGTGACCTTTCATACCACCGCTCTGAGAAGTGGGGACGTTGAGGCTCAGAGAGTTTCACCCTCTCAGGTGTTCAGAGGCAGGGCTAGGGAACTGTGTTAAATTTTGCTGTCTATATGGCGTCTCCCCGCTGGATTTATAGGCTCCCCGAGGCCTTATTTCTGCAGCCGGCAGGGAGCCCAGTTGATAAACGGGGAATCAATGAGCGAATCGACCGATGTGAAGCTGTGTGATCCCCTTTGCCTCTCTGGGCCTGCCTTTCAGTATCTGTCAGGTAAAGGACGGGTGCGCCCAGCTCTGAAAAGCTTTTAGGCTGAACGCCGGCAACGCAGTGCGGAGAACTGCAGGTCAGGGCCTGAGCACGGGGACTTTCCAAGGTCCCTGGTCATTTTTAGCCTCCCTCCTAGGGGACAAGCGACCCGCGATCTGTCCTCTGCCCGGCCCGCGCTCAGCGAGTTCTTTTTCTGGCTGTATGAACTCAGGCCGCGTGCGCAGCCAAAGTTAAACTCAAGAGGGCTGGACACGTGGCTTGGGTGGGGAGTCAGAACAGATGGCAGGCCACCTGTCGGAGGGGTGGCTGTGGAACAGCAGCTCCCACCCAGTGGCCCCTCTGCCGCCTGCCCCCCCCCCTCCACCCTCCCGCCTGCCTCTAGGCCTGTCTCTCCTCCTCCCTGGGCTCCGTGCACCCCTGCATCCTGCAGGCCTACGCTGGTGGGGAAGGCAGCATTTCCTTAGAGCCCGCTCCTCAGAGGCTGGAGGGAAAGCGAAACTCAGGCGAACAAAGCCAAGGGGGCTTGGGTCACCCCCAGAAAAGACCCGAACGGGGCCGGGTGCCCATCTGCTCCTGAGTCTCCCCACACCCCTCACCCACCACTGCCTCCCCAGAGTGAAATGTCACCAAGTCTGTGGGCATTTAAAGATTTGAGGCTCCCAGGGCGCCTGGGGGACTCCGTCAGTTAAGCGTCCGACTTCAGCTCAGGTCATGATCTCACGGTCCGTGGGTTCGAGCCCCGCGTCGGGCTCTGCGCTGACAGCTCGGAGCCTGGAGCCTGCTTCGGATTCTGTGTCTCCCTCTCTCTCTGCCCCTCCCCGGGTCACCCTCTGTCTGTCTCAAAAATAAACACCAAAAATTTTTTAAAGATTCGAAGCTCCTATTATTTAAAAAAAAAATCACAAACCAATATATATGCACGGTTCGTGGTAGAAACCTTTGAAAATACAAAACACCTATGAACAAAAAGAAGGAAGCCACCCCCCTGGCGGGTACATCCACTCTCGGTGTCCTATCTTCTTTCCGTGGACGCGCAGATCGTGTTTTCCAAGCTTTTGCTCTCGCAGTATCGGTGTAATCCCCCCCATCAACAGTGAGGCTACCGTGGCAATCATTTGGGACTCCTGTGTCTTTACCCGGGACTCAGCCCCTCATCAGAAATGCCAAAATCGCAAAAGCTCGAGGAACGAAGTTTGCGTGGAACCCGACCGGTCGCAGACATCTGCCCTGAACTGACGTGAGGCCGTTTATAGCCTCTGTTTCCCTGCCTCAGCGCGAAGACGCACATGTTTTGCTGTAGAAATATCCGTGAGTTTGGTTCAAGGTGTTGTGTCGGACCCCACTGAGGTGAGTGCAGTAACACTGTGCAGGGTTAGCCGCGGAATTGTGAATTCCGGAACTCGTCTGGTGGCACGGAGGTGTGCTCTTGAGTTTTAACGGGGTGGATGTGTTGGGAGCTTGGCGTTTGCTGGGTGTGCCCTCTCTGCTGGTGTTTTGTATGTGATACTCACGTCAACACCGAGAGAGGGCCCTGTGTCCTGTTCACAGGTGGAAACACGGAGGCTCAGGGGGTCAGAGTTGAACCCAGATCCTTGGCTACCAAGTTCAAGCACGTACTGCCTCCCTGCCTCCCTCCCCGCTCTTTCCCGATACGATCTGAGACCCAGGGATATCAGCGTTTTTCTTTCTTTAAAAAAAAAACAACAAAACAAAACGTGTAAACCTGTTTTTCTTTTAAAAGTTTATTTATTTTTTTTCAACGTTTATTTATTTTTGGGACAGAGAGAGACAGAGCATGAACGGGGGAGGGGCAGAGAGAGAGGGAGACACAGAATCGGAAACAGGCTCCAGGCTCCGAGCCGTCAGCCCAGAGCCCGACGCGGGGCTCGAACTCACGGACCGCGAGATCGTGACCTGGCTGAAGTCGGACGCTTAACCGACTGCGCCACCCAGGCGCCCCAAAAGTTTATTTATTTTTGAGAGAGAGTGAGTGGAGGAGGGTCAGTGAGAGAGAGAGAGAGAGAGAGAGAGAGAGAGAGAGAGAATCCCAAGCAACCTTTATGCTGTCAGCGGAGAGCTCGGCACGGGGCTCGAACGCGTGAACCTCAAGATCGTGACCTGAGCCACACATCAAGAGTTGGACGCTTAACTGACTGAGCCGCCCGGGTGCCCCTGATATCTGTGTTTTTCGAACTGTGGTCCGTGCCCCCTGCCTCGGGGGTCCCCGGATACTCCAGGCAGCAGCTTGCCAAGCAGACTCGTGGCGATCCTGGGGCTCTTCAAGGTGGAGACTTTCTGCCCTGCGCCCCGGAGACTGGGGTCAAGGGAAATGCTGTCCATGATAATGGGGGCTCGGGGGCTCCAAGGTCTCTGTTTTGTCTCAGTTTTTGCCTCTGCACCCTGCTGCCAGATGCATGTCAACACCGCCGGTTCAGGAGCCCCAAGACTCTGGAGCAGCCCGAGGACTACCGGGCACGCCCTGTTGGCCTCAAAGTCATGGCTGGGAATGGGCTCTTCAAACCCAAGCCATTAATTTTGGGTCACAGAGCTCAGTTCAGAAGCTACCTCTCCTGCCCACTCCCTTTTCGGAGCCTGGCCTTCTTGTATGTTTTGGGGACACAGGACAAAGGTCCCATGTGAGCACAGCCACCCCCCTCCCTGTGCTTCTCCTCAAAAGAATAGTTGTATCTTTTGTCTTAATTCAGCCTGTCCGTCTTCCCTTGCTGCTTTCCTTTTTTTTTCTAGGAGTAAATTCTTCCTTCCTCCCACCAGCAACTCATCTATCCGTCATCCCTCCCCTTTCCTTCCCTCTGTCCATCCATCCATCCATCCATCCGTCCGTGCATTCTTCAGTAAATGCTTACCGAGTGCCCTGTCAGTGCTGGGCGTTATGCTAGGTTCTGGTGTTAGAGAGACAGTGTTGAACAACAACAAATGTCTGGCCCTTACTCTCATGGAGCTTGCAAATTTGGCAGGGGCTGGGTGGGGGGGGCGGGGGGAGACAGATGTGAATCGAATAACCACACTCATGAATTCACAACTGCGAACAGCCCTAAGTGCCCAGAAGGAAAAGAAATCACCTAGCATATCCCAGCGGTCCCTGAGCCAGGCCTGAGGACCAGAGAGGGCTCCCGTGAGGTCAAGACCCTCCCTCAGGAACCCAAAGATGAACCGGGCACCATCAGGAAAAGGACACCCACCCCAGGTGGCTCAGGAGAGGGAATTAAATGAAGGGACCTGGTGACAAAAGTGATAAGCCGGTTGTAAGAGATTAGGAACCACAGAGAGCTGCTGTCACCTCCCCCCTCCCCGCCCGGGCTGGAGGGACAGAAAGGAGTGTTACTGGAGCCACCGCAGAAATATGCCCTTTCTGGAGACACTGCCCGAAGCAGAGAGGGAGAGACGTGGAGAGGGGAGAGAGGAGAGAAGAAGAAAAAGGAAGAAATACCCGGCCTCTCTCTCTGTCCGTCCCTGGGTCTCCCTCCAGGGCCTCCATTGGCTGAACCTAGCGGGTAGTCACACGGCGGGGGAAGCTGGGGTATGGAGTTTGCAGGGCCCGCCCGCAGAGCAGGAGAAGGGTGAGGAACGACTTATGTCTGGCACAGGCAGGAATTAAACAGGCACAGAGGGGAGGGAAGCAAGTTCCCGTTCCCGACAACCGCGACAGCACGTGCAAAGGCCCTGTGAGGCAAAGCGCGTCGTGCCTCCTAGAAAGGCCAGAGCACCGGGAGGGCGGAAGAGGCCAAGCGGAGTCCTCGGGTCTCCGGGGGACCTGCTCAGGCTCCGGCAAAGAGGGGGTCTGACCACCTGAGAGCCATGAAACCTGAGAAGGAGGTTTTAGGTAGGAGGGAGGCCACGGCCGGATTTGTACTTTTGAAAAGATCACGCGGGCTCCAGCGGAGAGGAGAGCAGATGTGAGGTGCCCCCAGAGGGGAAGCAGGGGGGAGGCCTCTGCTGCCCCTCCCCCAACCTCGGCTTCCACCCCGAGCCAGGGCCCCCCCCCCCGCCCCGACTCCTCCCCACCCTCTGGCCGCACGCACCCCGCCGCTTCCTATAATGCGATGTTCTCTTCCTTGACCATGTGTTTGCCTTGCTCTTAAATCTTTGCCCCCGGAAGTGGCCTCCCGCTCAGCCTGCCTCACCCGCCCCCTTCCCCTCCGCTAAGCCCCCCCAGCTGCCCACAGCCCGGGCCAGGGTGCCAGCCACCACGCCACCTGTTCATGGCCGTTTTCCCCTCTCCAGTGGCTCAGCTTTCAGGCCCGATAAATATTAATGGCCGTGCAGGGTCGCGGGTGGCCCCACAGGGAGATAGTCTTTCTGGAAGGCGTGTCAGGGTGCCCAGCCCAAGTTGCCGCGGGACCCCGGGGGCCTGATCCCGGCCTCCTGCCTGCCCCCCACTTGCACCCCTTCAGGGGGCGAGCCCGGAGCCTCGGGAGACCACCCAGAGCATCAGACTTGCTCTGGTTCTCTCGTGAGGCCAGGGCCGGTCATCACGGGAGCCAAGCCCTGGGGTCCCGAGCAAGGCCCGGGGTCAGGAAGGAACACTGGAGCTCCTGGACAAGGGCACCTTGGCCTCGAAACCATAAACCCGCCTTTCCCGAGGGCTCGGAAGAGCTTTCAGCTGAGAGGTTCCCCCCGACGCCGCGTGCGTGCGGCCTGGAAAGAGCCAGGTCCCCGGGCCTCGGCCCCTCCACCTGTTAAGTAGAGGGGGTGGGCTGGAGAAGGTCCCAAGCCTCAGCTTTCCGAAAATACATACTTCTTTAAGGCAGGAGCCATTCGGGGAGCAGCCGGGGAGAAACAGACGGTCCCTCCCGTACCTTCCGCGGGGGCGGTGCGTCTGTATTCAGAGGGGCTCCGGTCGCCCCACGGCAGTTTGGGGAAGCGGCGCCGTCGTTCCCCACACGCGTGTGCGCTCGGAGGTGTGGCTCCGTTCAGCCACTTGCCCGGGGCCGCGCAGAGAGTAAGGGGCAGGGCTGAGACTTCCATTCTAGGTGCTGACATCCAGTGGGGACGTAGCGTCGTGCTTGGGAGGGTGGGCCCTGGGGCCTGGGTTCCAGCTCTGTCCCTTAGAAGCTGTGTGATCTCGGGCAAGTGGCTCCGCGCCTCTGGGCCTCACTCTCCTCATGTACGAAGTGGGAATAACCCTAGCCCAGCCCGCCCCACCCCCCGAAATACGCTTTGAATCCCGGGGGGGGGGGGGAGCGGAGTCAGGACTCCAAGTGGGAACTGGGGACTGTAAGTCACTGTTCCTGGTGAGCGCCGTCCTCTCGACAGCTGGAATGTTCTAAATCATTCTAAGACCTGGGCAGATTGGAATTTTAAAATGTGTTTCCCCTTTTAGAGCAAGCCATGCCGGAGTATTTCTGGCCTCTGAAAGGAATACAGTTTCAGAGCCGGGTCCGAGAAACCACGCGTGCTAACACCACCCAAGGAAAACACCGACCCCCGGGCCCTTGTCCTTTGCGGCCCGTGTGGGCTTCGTGGGGGCTGCCGGGCAGGGAGACGGCACACGGGGTCGGGCTGGCGAGTGGGCGGCTGAGAGCGGGGGCGGGGGGTGGGGGAGCCAGGGAGCCCCGGGTGTGCCGTAAGCCACCCCGAACGCGGCTTCCGACATCTCGGTACGCACAAATGCCCTGGGGTCTGCACTCGTGCACCCAGAGACACGGTGTGAGTGTTCAACAAAAGGCGTGGGCCAGAACGTTCAGAGAAGCTGTTCGTGTCAGCCTGAGACAGGACCCAGCCGAAAGCTCGTCTAGAGCGGTAACGGGTGACGGGCGCCCGGTGGGGGGGCTCGGTCGGTTGAGCGTCTGACTCTTGATGTTGGCTCAGGCCGCGATCTCACGGTCTGTGGGATCGAGCCCCACGTCACACTCTGTGCTGACAGCACGGGGCCCGTTCGGGATTCTCTCTCTCTCTCTCCGCCCCTCCCCTACCCCCTTTTTCTCTCAAAACAACTAAACTTAGAAAGAGAGCGGAACGGATCAGTTACGGCATCGTCACTGACGGAATACTATATAGCAAACAAAAGAAAAGAAAGAGAGAGAAGAGAAGAATCCAGTATGCCTCCAGGAGAAAGCAGACAGGGGTTTCACAGGCATAATACAGAGCCCAAAGCCAGACTCAAAGAGGATATATGACATACTTCTATTTATATAAGGTACAAAGACAGTCCTTATGCTAAGTGAAAAAAGTCGGGCACAAAGGACCACAGAGTGGACAATTGCGCTTAACTCGAAGCGTTCCGGGCAGGCAAACCCACAGAGACACAGCCGATTAGGGGTTGCCAGGGGGCTGGGGTGGGCGGGAGGGGATGGATAAAGGGTACGGAGTTTCTCTGGGGGGTGGTGAAAATGTTCCGAAGGTGGCCGTGGTGGTACACACGTCAACGTGCTAAAAGCCACTGAGGTGGGGGCTTGTGTGGCGTGAGAATCACGTCGCAATAAAGCTGCTAAAAAGGTGACAAACCAGTGTGGTGTTGGAAGCCAGGACGCCCGGGGCTCTGGCCGTGGGTCTTTACCCTTGGTGGGGGGCGGGGCCCGGAAGGGACCCAAGGGGGGGCTCCTGGGAGGCTGGACCTGCCTTCTTTCTGGGTGCTGGTGACACAGATGTGCTCGGTTTGTGAACCTCCCGCAAGCGGTCCCCATACGGTGATGCACGCTTTTCAGGGCCGCGCGGCAGCGAGAGGTGTTTAGAAACGAGCCCCCCGGGTTAGGACTAGACACGTGCGTCGGCCTCGCTTCTCGTCCCCATCGTGCGTCTGGCACCAACCGACCACAGAAGTGAAAGACCAGGGCAGGCGGGCTGGCGGGCCGGCCTTCGGTGACTCAGAGCAGCTGGAAAGAATCTGTCGCTGCTGGCCGCCAGCCCCCGCCCCCCGTTAGCCAGCGCCCAGGACCTGCCGCAGCCCCCCGAGGGTTCCGGGCCCGAGGGTGAGGGAGCCGGGCTGGGTGGGGCCCCCGGCGGAGCCATAGACAGGACTCGAAGGCGTCCAGGAAGCGCTGGCCGTTAGCCTCTCTGGCGGCCTCCGGCGAGGGACAAGGGTGCCTTTATTGCAGAGGATCGGGGAGGCCGGCCGGCCGGCCAGGAGCTGGGCACACGGCAGCGTGGATGAGAGCAAGACTCCGAGGCCACTTCCCAGCCCTGTGACCTTGGGGACGTGCTAAGCCTAAGTGTCCGCATCAGTACAATCGGGTGACAAGAGTGCCTGTTTTCTAGCCTGTCACGGAGGCTCATGAAGTCAGCTTGGAATCCAGCACACCTCAGCGGCCAGCGTGGCACCCTGGGGGACACGGGCTGGTTGGCGTGAGCGCCTCCCGCAAGCCATGCACCCCTGAGGCGGCTCGTCTGTTCCCAGCCCTTCTGTTCCCAGCACTCCCCCTCCCCCTCCCCGTGCCCTACCTTCTCGGGGAAACCTCCCTGACCTGGAAGGCTGGCAGCTAACCACATAAATGATTGCTGTGGATTCTGTGCAGCAGACCAGGGGGCTGCAGAGAACCCAGCAGCCCGGGAGCGTCTGAGTTCACTCGAGATTTATGTGGAGTGTTTGTCCCCGCATCCCCAGCCGCGGGGCCAGCCTGGCGATCGTTCATCAAAGGGGTTTTACGAGGCCCCGGGAGTTCCTGGCAACAGCCTTGGGTTTCGAGACGGAGGGGGTCGGGGGGGACGGTGTCACCCAAGGGGAGACTGGGCTGTTTGCTCCCGGATTCTTCTTCCTGGTGGACGGGAACCACGCGAGGCTTTAAAGGGCACCCAATTCTGCTCTTGGGATGTGCACCCCCACTCACGGGCGCCTCACTGGAGAATGCAGGCAGTGTTTACTTTGGTTTTTAACGAAGCGCTTTGCGGCTTTCCGGGGCGCATCTATCTGCACGGGGGTCTCGGGCCCCCGTGACGGGAAGGTCGCCCTGCCCCCTCCACTCCCCAAAGCTCTTGTATTAGAAAAACAAGGGGCGCTAAGACAGGGTCACCCAACATGCTGTGCGTTTTTAATGTTTACTGGCCCGCGTCGAAAGTGCAAGGACATTTCACTATGAGGGCCTGTGCCTCTGGGCCTCAGTGTCCCTGTGTCTCAAATGGAGAGGACGATTCCCGCTCTTCCTCCCCCCCCGCCGCCCCCACTGCTATGTCATGTGAGCTAACGGGTGTGAAACGGCTCGTAAGCCCGAGGCCCCCATAAATCCCGGGGATTTTTTTTATTGTTAATGGTTGCATTCCTTCCGTCTGAGGAGGACAGACTTCTGCCGGTGGCCTGCCATGTTTAAAGCTCTTTCTGAGAATGGCAAAAAAGTGCTTGCTTCATTCTTGGGGGGTGGGGGGAGGAGAAAGAAAGAAAAGAAAAAAAAAAAAACAAAACCAGGGCAGTCAGATGATAAATTTTGTTTTCCTGGTCCCCAGTGAGCCAGAGGCCAAACACAGCCTCTGAAATAGCCAAGACAGGCCAGCCTGCAGAAGGAAACGGCCCTGGGAGGGGTGCTTGAAACACACACATTGCAGTTTCGAGGGAGGACCCAAAGGGCAAAGGCCCCGGGGAGAAGGGGGGAGGCTGGGCGCCTGGAACGGACTCGGCCTCCATTGCCGGCCCCCGCGGGGGGAGCGGGACGCTGGCAGCCGGCAGGAGCGGCCGGGCAATTCTGGAACTTGGAAGGCCTGGGGAGGTTTTGGCATCCGAAGGTCAAGCACCGACGGAGCCCCAGCCACGTCCCTGGCCTTGACACCGTGCGACAGCACAGGGGAAGCCACTCAGGTTCGGCCCCAGTGGGAACAGCAGGCCCGGAGGCAGATGCACCAAATAACGTGCGGTAAGTGCGCAGAGCCTGGAAAGTCGCCTCGCCGGCAGGGTGAGGGCAGATTCCTGTGGTTTCTGGGCCAAGACAACCCCACAGGAAGCTGCGAATCTGAGATGCGCCCAGATGTTCCAAGCTGACGGCCTTCTGGTCTCCTTCAGAACCAAGGTGGGGCGCTTTCTTGCCGTCTGTCCATCCGCAGGACCGGCTCTGCCCTTGAGCACCTGTCGCTGCTTCGAAGCCCACCGTCCCCCACGCCCGAGGAAGGAAGATGGGGAGTGCAGGCAGTGGTTCATGGGGCCCGGGGGGGAGATGGGGACCCTCTTTCCAGCTGCAGGGAGGCCATGTGCTCAGAGCGGGAGCAGGGGCGTGGCTCTGCTGGGGCCGGGAGGCTGTGGCTCCCAAGCGAGGTTAATACAAGGGGGCCTCGACGCATCTCATCTTCTGGCACGTGTCCCACCTGTTTGCGTCCAGACGGGGACCCATCAGGGCCTCAGTTGCCCCGGGTGTGAAACGGGGAACACACGTGAGGCACCGGAGGCCATCCCTGCCCCGACGCACCAGCATCTTTGGACTCAGGAGAAAGCTCGTCTTCTTAGCTAACAGCCAGGGAGCTACAAGGTGCCTGGGCTCTAGCTCAGCGGCACCAGGCTGTGCGACCTTGGGCCTTGACTTGTCTTCCCTGTGTCTCTGTCTCCTCACCTGTAAACCGGGGGTACGGGACAACCTACCTCACAGGCTGGTCGCACAAATTTGGTGAGTTTACATCTGTAAGGCACAGGTCCCGGTGAGATTCACATTCCACCAATGTGTCCAAACACAGCTATTTCCGGGTCCGTGGACAGCGTGTTTCACCTGGATTGTCCCAGTTCACCCCCCTCCCAGCCCTCCGGGACAAGCCATTTTGTCATCCCTGTTTTGCAGATGGGGAAACTGAGGCTCAGAGAGGCTAAGTCGCAGACGAAGGCCACACAACGAGTAACTGTCACACCGCGCCAACAGCCCCACTCCTCGGTCACCCACCCACAGATGGCCAACCATCATCACCTGCCTTTTCCCTCTGATCTGTGGTCACCTGCTTCCTGGTTGCTGAGATGCGTGCCAGGGGACTTTCCTGAGTCACTGGTCATTGAGGGAAACAAAAACATCCAGCTGGATGCCTCCCTCCTCCCACCCCGGGTCCACTTCACACACACACACACACACACACACACACACACACAGAAGGCACATGCTGGGGAAGTTCCGCTTAAAGACCAGCTTAGCCAAGAAAACTCCCACCTCCCTCATTTTGTCCTGTTGACCCCTGTGGCCCTCCCCCCTCACACAGAGCCACAAAGGGGCAACACACACACATTCTCACTCCCAACGTGCCAGGCCTCTGTGCCCAGGGCATCACTCTGCCTCAGTTCATGGGCACACACACACAAATCTGGTAAGGGTCACCACCGCACCGTGCAGAGCAGGAAACTGAGGCCTGGGGCGCTAAGAGGTTCGTCTGACGCTCACACAGACAGAAGAGGGACGGGGCAGGATCGGGACCCCAGTGCACGGGACCCAGGCCCTGAGTGAGGCCCCAGATATGTGACCAGCAAGCAACCCAGACCTGGTTCCTGCCCCGGGGGTGCGGGGCCCGGGGGGGTGGGGGGACGGGTGGGTGGACCCAGGCTGCAGCTCAGGGAAGAGTTGGACAGAAAAATAAATAAAACCAACAGCAAATTCCTTTGCCAGTGAGTTGAGACAGAGAACAGCGCGGGGGACCTGCTTGGGATGGCGAAGGCAGGGAAGCCTTTGAGGGAAGACGCTGCAGCCGAGGCCGCAAAGGTGAGCAGCAGTCGCACAAAGAGAACCTGCAGAGGCATTTTGAGGAGGGAGGAAGCACGAGCTTAAGGGGTTCACGGGTAACCCCACGGGGATCTGCATTTCCAAAGGGGCACGGTTTCACCGGTAACCTCTCGGTCTGTGTGGGGCTTGACGGTTGTGCTAGGGGCCCAATGAGTGGACCTTGCCCCTTAACGTTTCCTCATCGGTTCCCTCCTGCCACCAAAATGCCAGAAGCAGGGAGAAACCCTTGCCCTGCCCCAGCATTCCTTGGGGACAGTTTTTGCTGACGCAGCTCTTTTCTGGGTCTGGGTAAGGAGCTGCAGTACTGGGTTTCCAGCGGCGTTGGTGCTGCTGATGATTTTTTTAACTCCTAGAGTGTGACCCCTGGAATACGCTCCAGGGGTTCCCAGGAGGTGGCCCCTCGCCCTTGTTCTGCTGATTTATAATGCGTGCCCCCCCCCCCATGCCAAGGGGGAAGCCTAGGTTTATTTACGTGCCAGTGTCCCGGAGGGCAGAGGGCCCACCTGGCACCTTTGTCCCTAGGCTCACTCTGGGTTCCAGCTGGCAGGCAGGGACAGCTCACGGTCAACTGCTCTGAAGTCAGAGACTCAGAGACTTGAAGCTGGAAGAGATGTCATTTCGTAGATGGGAAGAGGAGGCCCAGCGAGGCCTGGGTTCGCACAAGGGCCTCCCAGCCTGAGCCAGGGTGGTGGGGAGGACAGAAGGGGCCCGGCCACGGGACCACGTTTGCCTGGCGTGGGGCTTGGAGTCCACTGCCTGGGGCTGAATCCCTCCCGCCACTCCGGAAAAGTAACTTAAACCCCCAGTGGCTCTTTTTTTCCCATCTGTGAAATGGGCAGGTGTCAGCACTCAACCCAGAGTTAGTTACTGGGGGCAGGCACTGGGCTGATGTGTAGAAAGTGCTTAGCATGGCCCCTGGCACGCAGTCGGTCCCCTGCCAGAGCTCCTAGTTATTAGGAGGAAGAAAGGGCCCAGAGTTGTTGAGTCACTTGCTCTGGAACACACAGCTCCGAGACACGCAGGACCCTTTCTGTGCTGCCGGTGGGGCTGCAGTGGCCGCGGGGCAGCGGGGGGGGGGGGGGGGGGGGGGGGCGGAGTTGTGTGTCAGGTTAAGGACTCCGGCCCCCTGACGGCGCCTTCGCCACCACGTCCCGGGAGCCAGGGAACTGCTCCTGTTCCGTCTCCACATTCGGCGCACTGGACCCCGAAAGGTGCCCCAACCCAGGGCGCCGCAGGGCCGCCAACGGTCCTCCTTCGCCCCCCACCCCCACCCCCGCCGCTTTGAAACGGGGAGGGGGCCGCAGCGCCCCGAGCCGCCCCTCCCGAGAGCCACTCTCCCCCCCGCCACCCCCCCTCACGGGGCTCCTCGGAGTCTCGGCGCCGGCCGCGTCCTCACCGGGCTCCTCCCGCGCGCCCCGCTCGCCCTTTACTTAACCGCTGTCCGGGTCGGGGGGGGGGGGGCCGAGCGAGAGCGAGAGCGAGAGACGGAGAGAGAGAGCGCGGGCCCCTGCCCGGGGCGGGATCCTCGGCGCGCGGGCCCCCGCCGGACACGGCCCCGACCGCGGAGCCGCCGGGCCATTGTGCGCAGTCCGGGCGGCGGGGGGGGGGGGGGGGGGGGGGTGGGGGTGGGAGGGAGCGCCGGGGAGGCGGGGCGGGCGCGCGGGGGAGGGCTTCCCCGCCCGCCGCGCGCCCGCCCCCCGCCCCTCCCCCGCCGCCCTCCGCGCCGCCCCGCCCCCCTCCTCCCCAATTAAATGACCCCACGCTTTGGCAGGCGCCGGAGCTCGCACATGCGGCCGCCGCTCCAGCCGCCCGGGGCCCGCCGCTGCCGCCGCCGCCGCCGCCGCCGCCGCCGCTGCCGCTGCGTTCCGGGCGCGCTCGCCGCGGCGCCGCCGGGGGCTCGGCAGGCCGGGGGGGGGGCGCCCCCGCGAGCGGCCGTGCGCCCGCGCCCGCCGCCCGCCGCCAAACTTCGCGGCGCGCTCATGCCCCACGTCGGGCGCGGCGTGGGCGGCGTGGGCGGCGGGCGCTGAGGGCGGCCCCGGGGGGCGCGGGCGCACGGGTGGACGCGGCGCGGCCATGAGCGGGCGGCCGGCGCCGCTCTCCCGCAAGCAGCGGCTCATGGCAGCCGTGGGCGAGCGGGCGGCGGCGGCGGCGGGCGGCGGCGGCGGGGGCGGCGGCGGCGGCGGCGGGGGGGGCGCGCCGCTCTCCTGTTTCATCTGCGGCGGCGGCATCGGGCGCGGCAAGGAGCTGAAGCTGCAGGTGAGGCAGCCGGTGGCGGCGGCGGCGGCGGCGGCGGCGGCGGGCGCGGGCGCCGCGGCCCAGCCCTTCTTCCCGTTCCTGCAGCAGCAGGAGCCGGCGCCCGGCGCGCGCGAGCTGTGCCCGGCCGACGGCTGCGTGCTGGTGTGCGCCGTGTGCCGCTGCTTCCTGGGCGAGCAGTGGGCCGCGTTCGAGCGCGCCCGCACGCCGGTGGACAAGCGCATGTACTGGCTCAAGCGGCCGCACCAGTGCGACGCGGGCGCGGCCGGGCGCCGCGGGGCCGCCGGGGGCCCCCGCGAGTGGAACGTCGCCTACGCGCTGGGCGGCGCGGCCGGCGACGAGACGCGGGACTCAGAGCTGTCGGAGCTGTCGGACACCGACCCCCTCTCAGAGCCCGAGCCGGCCGCGCGCGACGCCGCCAGTCCCCG
The DNA here is from genome assembly GCF_018350155.1 of Leopardus geoffroyi. Taxonomy (NCBI): domain Eukaryota; kingdom Metazoa; phylum Chordata; class Mammalia; order Carnivora; family Felidae; genus Leopardus; species Leopardus geoffroyi. Next base: position 58,085,029 of record NC_059335.1, read on the forward strand.
CCGGGACGGGGCGCCGGCGGCGGCGGCGGCGGCGGGGGCGGCGCGCGGCCCCCCGGGGCCCGGGCCTCGCGCGGGCCGCTGCCAGGAGTGGAGGCCGGCGCCGGGACCCCCTCCGGGACAGGGCGACGCGGAGGAGGAGGAGGAGGAGGAGGAGGGCGTCCCCTCGAAGCCGCGCGGGGACGGGGAGCCCAAGGCCGGCACGAGACGCCGGCGGAAGACGGCCGGGAGGCACTGGGTCCCCGAGGCCCGGGCCAGCGTCCTGAGGGGCGTTCAGGACCCTTGGCAAGGCCCCCCGGTCCAGGCGGCCCCCGCGGACGGCGCCAAAGGAGTGCCTCCGGGCACGGCCGCCAGGACTCCTCCGGAGAGCAGGCCGCGCGGGGAGACCCGCGGGAGCTACTGCATGTCCGAGGACAGTGACATCAACATCACCAGCGAGGAGGAGCCCCTGCCCGGCGCCAAAGAGAAGGAGAACGGAGGCGCCGGCCCCTGGGCTTCCCCGGAGAGCCGGGCCGCGCCAGCAGAGGGCCTCTGCTGCTACATCTGCGGGTCGCCGCTGGCCCCGGCCTCGCGGCACCAGATCCACGTGCAGAAGCAGGAAAAGTTGGCTCAGGCGCCCTTCTTCCCCTTCCTGTGGCTGCACAGCCCCCCTCCGGGGGCACAGCCCATCAGCGAGGGCGGCAGCACCCTGGTGTGCCCCTGCTGCTTCTCCTCGCTCATGCAGCAGTGGCAAAGCTTCGAGCTGGCCAACGTGCCGGTCCTGCAGCGACTCTACGTGGTGCCCCTGAACAGCCATGCCCCGGGCATGGCCTCCAAGGGCCGCCGGCTCCCCAGGGAGGAGGGCCCGCCCGCCGGGGCCCTGCCGGAGGCCTGCTATCTCTGCGGGGAGGATTGTACCCAGGACGCCCGGGCCGTGGCCTCCAGGATCCTGAACGGCACCCCCAGGGGCTCCATGCATTTCCCCTTCCTCAGCCTCCTGCCCCGCCCCCCCAACGCCCGGGGCCCCAACAAGCGCTGCGAGGTCCGGAGCTGTCCCAAGTGCTTCAGCGTCCTGGAGGACGTGTGGGCCCTGTACCGGGCCTGCCACAACGACGAACTTATCACCTCCGTGCAGGGCTTCCTGGGCAGGTACCACCAGGCCTTCTCTGCCTCGGACCCCGCCCTCTCCGAGCCGCCCGCGTCGGCCCCGGGCAGCCCGGCCTCCGTCTGCTACGTCTGCGGGGCCGAGCTGGGCCCCGGGAAGGAGTTCCAGCTCAACGTGAACCCCTCGGGCCGCCTGGGCGAAAAGGAGCCCTTCTTCCCGTTCCTCACCGTCTACCCGCCCGCCCCACGCGCCAGGCCCGCGGACTCCACCGGCCTGGTGGCCACCTGCGTGCTGTGCTACCACGACCTGCTGGGCCAGTGGCTGCAGCACGAGGCCCGCGGCGCCCAGCACACCGTCAGCGCCTGGTCTCGACAGTACCGGGTGGAGACTTTCGTGTGCTTCTTCTGCCGGCAGGAGAAGGAGCGGTGTCTTGGGCTGAGGGCCGTGCGGGTCGCCCGGCTGCCGCTGTTCCTCTACACCCTGCGAGCGAGCCACAGCCTGCTGGTGGACGATGGGCGGCAGCTGATCATCGGCGCCTGCGTGGAGTGTGGGACCCTGGTGTGCGCCGGCCAAGGGCTGGCCCGCCAGGGGCCCCTCGGTTGGAGCTCCCCGGCGGCACCGGCGATGAAGGTAAGCGGCGGTTTTCTCTTTGGTCTCTGCGATCCGAGAGGGGAAGGAAGACGTGTTGGTTTCTGTGCCTCTGCCGGAGAGGCGTTTGTACTGGTTCTGTGTGCCGCGTTCCAGTAGGAGGTGCCCTCCTGGGGCCGCCGGGCTGGTGCTTGGGGGACAGCGCCGGCCTGGCCGAGCTGGCAGGCGAGTGGAGTTGGGGGGGGGGACCGGTCTTGTGGCAGAACAGGGCCCTGCGGAAAACGGCAGGCACGGGCCTGAACTTGAGGGTGTTTGCGGCGAGCGGAGTCTGTCACACGGAGGAAGCTCGGGGCGCGTCTGTCATCCGCCTGATAACATTGGTAATTAGTGCGGCCACGCGGGTCACCGTGAGGTCTCTGCACTAACCCCTTTGGAAACGCAGCAGACGTTGGACGGTGCTCTCTGCTCCGGCGCTCACACTGTGTAGTTTCTGCAGCTTTCCACACCCAAGTTCACACTTGTCCTGTGAGACCCTTTGGTTGCCTAAGAGCAGATGGAACCACATTTTCAGATGTGGGGGTTTGGGACCCTGGGGGACAGTGGCCTGAGCAGACTTCCCCCCCCACTCCCCTCTGCAGCGGGAAGAGAGTCTTTCTTCTCTGCAAATCAGCTGTGCAGAAGGAGGTGGGGGGGGGGGGCGTGCTGGCGCCCTGTTTATAAGGCGCCTGCCTTCACGCTGCCTGCCCCGGAGGAGCCAGACGGGGCTCAGTTAATTTTGGATCTGCCTCTGCAGAGGCCGAGGCAGGACCTGCCCCCAGCAGGTCTGGGGAAGTAGGTGTTTGTGAGTTGGGATCACCGTCATGGCCGAGGGGGCCCTGAACCCTAATCCCCGCCAGAGACCGTGAGACCGGCCTGTTTGATCGGATGCCTGTCATGGTACGACGTCGCGGGCGTGGGGCCCGTGACCGGTGCTTGCTCTGTGCCGTCGCACTCTGCCCAGGCTACCTTCTCTGCACGCGTCCCCTTCGGGCCGTGGAGGTGTCACTGGGGGCTTTGTTGGGCCTCTCGTTCTAAACGGGGGCACACATCGCTCCCCGCTGTGGGTGCGGACTCCTCGTTAGCAGCACGCGGCGGTCCAGCCTGTGGATCTGCTGCTGGGAATCTAAAGCGGTTTCCGGAAGGGCCAGGACTTGGGAGGTGAGCCCGGCTTCTGCGCTTGCTACCAGATCCCCCGCGTCTGGAACAGTGCCTGGCTCAGAGTAGGCGCTCCGTAAACATGTGTTGCGCCACCAGCGCCATCCCCAAGCATCCCACCCCGTCTCCTGGGAACTGAGCACGTGAGAGCACGTGTCTGTGCTCGTCCCCCCCCGGTGCGGAGCGGAGGTTCGGAGCGCCTGCCGCGGAGGGCCAGTGTGCGACCGCCGTGGGCATTCGGATGCCCCCGGAAGGTCAAGCCCTTGGCGCCCGGTGGGACCCTCCCATCCACCTGATGTGCCGGGCAGACTGTTCTAGAAGGCAGGCCAGTTCCTCTGTGAGGCTGTCGCTTCGCGGGGTGGCCGCGGGTCTCGGGCTCCGTGGCGGTGCCGCGTGCTGGCCACAGCGCCCTCTCTGAGGTTTCCGAGTGCTCTCTGCACAGCATCCACGCCGTGGCGAGTTTTTCCATTGTTGATTTGCTCACTCATCGGGAGTTGATGAGCTGCCAAGCGCGGGCCTCGCGGGCAGGAACTTGAGGAAACAGTCCAGCTGGGAAGGTTGGGGTGGAGGGGAGCCTCGTGGGGATGAAAACGCAAGCCGGAGTCTGCCCGGAAGGGGTCAGCGTGAGTTGGGGAAGGCTGGCTGGCTTGCTCGGTTTGGCGCCATTTCCACAGCGTCTGCTCCTGGGAGGCCTTATTGCCCCCATTTCGCAGACGAGAGTCAGAGAAGTCAGGTGGCATCGGTGACCGTCCCACAACCAGTAGAGGCGGCTGAAGTGGGTCTTCAACCTACGTCTTCCCAGCCCCGAGCCCCACTCCGTCCTCGGGCGGGGTGCGGTGGAGAGGGAGGGGTCAAGGGTGAGGAGGTGCGGAGGCAAGGGGCGACCAGAGGTGCTTAGTGGGGATGACGGTGGGGGGGGGGGGGACGAGGCTGGTGTGCATGGAAGGCCCCAGAGTCAGGCACAGGAGGCAGTTTTGGAGTTGGAGGCACAGGGGAGAGAGAAAAAGTCCTTGAAAGAAGGCTTGGAACGCGCCGGGAAGAGATCCACCCAGGGCTGGGCCGTGGCAGCCGTCCAGGTGGGTGGCGAGGCCATCAGCCTTGGCGGTGGGGGGGCGGGGGGGGGAGGCGGGATGGGGAGGGCAGCCGCGCGGCTCCAGTAGTCAGAGGGAGGACGGGGGAGCATCAGCTCCCGCCTGTGAGAGGGTAGAATGCCGGAAACTCAGCCTCCTGCCCTTCCTTTCTTCCTCCCTGCCATTCATTTAACAAATGTTTATGGAGCGCCTACTCTGAGCCAGGCACTGTTCCAGACGCTGGGGATCTGGAGGCAAGTGCAGCGCCTTCAGTGTCGGGGGGAGGGGCGCGGAGCCCGGCCCAGAATACCACTTCCCGTGGAGCCGTAAACAAAGCGGGGCCGGGGCTCTCCAGAGGCGCCACGGTGGGCACGAGGCCTCAACACAGTGCGGCTGGAAACAGACCCGGGACTCCCGGCGGGGGCTGGCAGGGTTCGCTCCTGCCAGCCCCTGAGCCCTGTCTGTCTCCGCCGTGTGGTTTGAGAACTTGGGTGGGAGTGGCCAGGGGCATTGGAAGGTAGCCACAGGGAAACCACTGAGCCGGAACGGCATGTTCCGGAACCTCGGCTATACCGCCTCCCGCGATGCCTCTGTTGTTTCCTGCTCAACGTTCATTCATTGGTGAATCAGCTTTAAACAGTGTGAAAGAACATGGAGAAAGAGAGGGGACGGGAAAGAGAGAGAGGAAGAGAAGGGAAAGGAAAGAAGTCACCGACACCCTCTGTCGGGATCGCGTTTGCGGCTTTTCGGTCCAGCCGAGCGCACGCCTCCTGGAGGGCACCGTGCCGTGTAAACCACCAGACCTCTGAGCCGGCCGCGTGCACAGGACTGCGCTTGGGACGCCGAGGTGATCCTTCCTCTGGAAGGTCTGGGGTCTGAGAGTGGCTGGTGCCCGGTGGGAACGCGGGACACGCTCATTCCCTTCTCTGTCCCTGAGGTGCTGGCGACTCGGGGTTAGGTCTCTGGGCGGCCCCTGCATGCCGCCATGTCACGGCCTCTGCCCCCCAGCCTTTCTGCGGGGGATAAGGGGTCGGTCGTCCCTCCCTCTGGAGCTAGGGGGCACAGCCGGCCAGGCTGCCCGAGATGGCAGCTGGGGACGTGATAGGGATGATGATGCCTTTCTAGAATGTTCTCCGCGTTCCAGACCGTGCCACGTGCTTCCCCTGTGTTCACTCTTACTGAGCCCTCGCCACAATGCTGCTGAGGCAGGTGCTGCTGCCTCCGTTTCATACCGGAAATGACGACTCCAGAGAGGTCAAGTGACTGGCCCAAGGTCGCTCAGTTGGTAACCGCGGGACCAGCATTGGACCCAGGAGGCCCGCTCTGGCGTCTGTGCTCCAGCCTCTAGGCTCTCTAGACCCCGGGGCTCCAGCTGTGAAGGGGGGAGTGCCCTGGAGGGACGTGGTCCTAATTTCCCCTGCACGGGCCCCACCCCCTCCCCCAGAGCAGCTGAGAGGCACGAGGTCAGCTTGCACGGGCCCGAAGTCCTGAAGGGCCCCCGCTGGCCGGCCCGGACGTCCTGTACTCCCGTTCTCTGCCCTGCTGACTAGTGGCACCCTTGGGTTTTGCTCTCCCAGCCCGGCTCTGGTGTTCACATTGCAGCTGGGACCTCCCGCTGCTGGTGGGACAAGCCTGCCCCCGTCCCCGAAGGTCCGCCGCGGGACCCCTCGGCCTCCTTTGCAAGTCAGTTGGCGGGCGGGCCGCCCTGCCCTCTTCCCGCGGTCTGTCCGGGGAGCGTTCCGGGGACTGGAGTGTGCAGCTGCTTACCTAACCGCACCCTGGCCCCTCACGGAGGGGACACCCGGCCCGGCCCCCGGAGCGTGGCCTCCGCACCCAAAACAGGTGTTGCTGCCGCGGCCCCTTTCTTGTCTCCAGGCTGACATCTGAGGCCCGCAGAGAGCGCCTGTCATCACTTGCCTGTCGGGGCCGGCACGCACATCTGTTTCCCCTGTTCCCCGGCTCTCGGCGCCCACACGGCTCCGTGCTCTTCAGGGAGGGCCTGGCAGCCCTTCTCCCCAGCCCGGTGTGGGCTCGTGGGACACCTAGGCAAGGTGACTGGAGGCGGGGAGCCTTCCGGAAGATGCCGGGGTGGGCGGGGGGCGGGGGCAGCCCGGCTGGGCCGACACTGGCACCCTCTCTCCCTGGCGGCAGCTGGGCAGTGACTGGGCTTTGGGCCTTTCTCAAGCTCCCACCGCCTCCTCCGAGGGGAGGGCTGTGCTTTTCTTGGCACGTTGGAAGCCATCTGCTCAGAGGAGTGAGCTCTCCAGACGCGCCTTGTCCTAAACCTGGAGGTGATCGGAGGCAACTGGGAAAGAGGAGGTTGAGGCAGAAGGTTTCCAAAACTCATCCCTCCCTGGAAGCAGGGAGGGACAGGGGCAGGGCCGCAGGGTGGCCGTCTTTGGTGAAGTCCAGAATCCTCAGAGCTTTCCGGCCCCTTCTCTGCTTAGATCTCTCGGGATCTTACTCTTGGGAGGTTAGCTCTCTGTGACTGTCTTTGGAGGATTTGTAGGTTGTGGGCAGGTTTCCCCAGTCGGCACGTCTTCTGGGCTGGGGAAGCACCCATGTCTGGAGATCACGTTCATTTTCTGCCCCTGGTCCCTATCCTGGTAGGGACGGGGAGAGGGGTGATACGTCTGGCCCCCGGGAAGAGTATCTAGGAACTTGGCCTCCCATGGCCACGTAGCCCCAAGTAGGAGGTTGACGGGGGCCGTGGTGGAGGGAGCTTCTCGCCATGTGACCTTCGCTCAGTTTCCCCGTCTGTCAAAATGAAAGGTCAGGGCTTCAAGGGTCGCAGGTGGTTTGCATTTCACACGTGAGTGTGACTGACGGGTGGGGCTGTGTTGAGAAGGGATGCGGGGCCGTCTGCCCTTGCTGGTAGAACGTCGAGTAATTTATCGGCCGTCTCTTCTGCAGGGTTAGGAAGGAGAGGGCGCCTTCCCGGGGTCTAGGTTTTCTTTATTTTCTTTTTCTTTTTTTCCAGCTGTGCTGAGGTATGATTGGTATATAACATTGTGTGAGGTTAAGGTGCAACACGTTGGTTGGAAACATTTATATGTTACAAAACGATCACCACCGGTCTCACCACGTCGCTCTTTTCTTTCTTTTTTCTGTGCGTTTAAGATCTGCTGTCTTAGCAACATTCAAGTATGTGATACAGGATCAGTAGCGGTAGTTACCGGCTGTGCGTTAGACCCCCTCCCTTGGTGATCTTGAACCTGGGAGTTTACGCCTTCCTTCAGTATCTCCCCCGTCTCGTGGGGTCGGGGTTTTAAACTCAGGGTATGACGTGGGGGCCCCTCTCGTGATATTCTGTCCCACGTTAGGGTCAGGAAACCTCTTGGATCACCTTTTGGGGGGCGACACTATGCCAGGGGGCCCAACAAGCCCACAGCCTAATGCCACTTTGCTGGTGTACTTTTTCAGCAATACGAGCTGATTAGACGCATAGGTTTTGAAAGAAATCCCGGCAGTTCTGTGACGGGGACACAGCTGCCTCGTCCCTGCTCATGCTTCTACTCTTGTCCGTGGCCGCCCGGGAGAAACACACATTCCACCCAGCAGGTCGACAGATGTTTGCGTACCTACACGGCAGCAGGCGCTCTGAAGACGTGCCGTGGAGTCAGGCGGGCCCTGGGGGGCGGCGACAGGCTCTGGCCGTGGTCGTGCGGCGTGCCGAGTTCTGTGCTGGGACCTGCCGGGAGCTCGCAGGAGGGTGGGAAGCTGGTGTGTTCAGGGAAGGCTTCCTGGAGGAGGCGCTCTCTAAGCTGAGTCCGAAGGCTGGAAAGGACTCAGCCGGGTCCATGTGAGAGTCACGTGCTCCTGGGGAGTATGTACAAAGGCCTAGATGCGGGGAGTGGGATTTGCCTGAGAGCCAGTTTGAATCCATTTGAATTTTATACCAGTGACTGGGCCCTAGCCCAGCCTTTTAATCAGAATCTCTAAGGGGTAGCCCTGGGGCCCCTGGCATTTTAAAGCTTCCAGAAGATTCCGGCACTGCGGTAAGGACTGGTGAGGGAGGCCATTGTAAGCATAGCCCAGGAATTTGGGACTTTTATCTTGAAAGCTGTGCCGGTCGCTGAAAGGATTCTATTCTTTTGTTCAGTCTGTCTGTATGAAGCACCTGCTGTGTCCCAGGCACTGTTCTGGGCCCAGGATCCCACAGTGAGTAACCCAGATGGGGTGCAGGGAGGGCTGTGGCTGCGAGCAAATGAGTGGGCAGGGGGAGGGGGGAGGGCTGGGGGCTGTCACCTGAGCCAGGAGGACGGTCTGGGCAGGGGACCACGAGGAAGCTGGGGTGCCAGAGGGCAGGGGAGGGGGCCGGTCAGACAGGCCTGGCGCCCTGACCTTGCGAAGACATTGTTTTTGTTTCATCTGTTTTTCAGTTGAGATGTGATTCACACACCATAAAATTCACCCTTTTAGAGCCTACAACTCAGTGACATTTAGCTCATTCAGGGAGTCGTGCGGCCACCGGCACTGTCCGGTCCCCCCCACCCCTGCCAGCCCCGCAAGCACTCGTGTCCCTTCCGTGTGTGGGTGTACCTCTTGTACATTTCACACACACGCAGCCACGCGACTCGCGGTCTTCTGTGCCTGGCTCCTCGGACACAGCGCGCGTCCCCGGTCTGCCGCGGCCATAGCAGGTGTCAGCACGGCGTCCCCGCACCGATGGGCGTTTTGCCCACCCGCGCCTCGGCTGGCGGACGTGGGCACTGATTCTGTTGGCCCCCCGGGGACCATGCTGCCCTGAACGCGTGCAGGTTTTCGTGTGGACGCGTGTCTGCGTTTCTCCTGGGGAGACGCCCCTGAGCAGGGATTTGCTCAGTCCCCTGGGAGCTCTGTGTTTCACGCTTCCTGTTCAGACTTCCCACCAGGGAGTTTAGTTTTTGTTTATTTATTTTTAATGTTTATTGTCGAGAGAGAGCGAGAGAGAGAGAGAGAGAGAGAGAGGGAGCACGAGCAAGGGAGAGGCAGAGAGAGAGGGAGACACAGAATCCGAAGCAGGCTCCAGGCTCCGAGCTGTCAGCACAGAGCCCGACGCGGGGCTCGAACCCATGAACCGTGAGATCGTGACCTGAGCCGAAGTCAGAGGCTTAACTAACTGAGCCCCCCAGGCGCCCCTAGTGGGTTTTAATGACACAGTACGACTTGGGTGGTTCCGTCGGCTAAGGTCGACCAACTAAACGTGACCCCGGCCATGCTCCTAGCCTAGGTCTCCTGACGTCGAATTTGAGTTTGAAGGTGGGAGTTGGTCTTCTCCCTGGGATAAGAGGGACTGTGTCAGGAATTGGGATGGGGCTGGGGCGCCCGGAGGGCTCAGTCAGTCAGGCGCCCGACTTCGGCTCAGGTCTTGATCTCACGGTTTGTGGGTTCGAGCCCCGCGTCGGGCTCTGTGCTGACAGCTCGGAGCCTGGAGCCTGCTTCGGATTCTGTCCCTCTCTCTCTCTCTCTTGTAAATAAACATTAAAACAATAAAAAAAAAGAATTGGGAAGGGGCTTTGGACTCGCTCCAGCCTGGAAGGCAGAAGTCCCGGGTTCTGAGCGTCAGCACTCACAGTGGCCGCAGGCAAGACTCTCCCCCGGTCTGGGTCTCCGTTTTCTGTCTGTGAAATGGGAGTAGACAGTGGCCTGCTGGCTGGGCCCCTGGGCTCTTGTACCGCTGCCGAGCAGTAGCCATCTCGTCTTTCGGCCCCGTCGGCAGGAGCAGGACCGGGGGGTGTGTGGAGAAGACCCCCGAGACAGACGTCTGGCTTGGCTCTGAGTCCCGTGGTGCTCCGGTCCCCTGCCCCCGCCGCCCGGGCCGCGTGACGTTGCTTCCCTGCTGCGGCAGTGACCGCTGGTCGGGTTGGGTCTCTTCCACGAGGTGCCACAGCCTCAGACAACTGGCACAGAGGTCGCGGTCAGCGTGTGGCTCAGCTGGGCCAGGACGGGCGTGCTGGGACCCCGGGCAGGAGCGGGCAGCGCTGGGGGTGACTGTTTCCGCCTGGTGGGCTGTTGGGTGAGGGTGCAGTGGGGGCGAGGGAGCAGCCCGCGGCCCAAGGAGGGCCCCTCAAGGGTAGAGCCCACGGTGGCCACAACACCCCGCCCACCGGTTAGTGACAGCTGTGGGGCAGAGCCGGTGACGAGGAAGGGCCCTGGGGTTCCGTCCGTCCACCTGGTCCCCATGAAGACACAGCGAGGTGGGAGGGGACGGCGATGACAAGCAGAGCGTGTGCCCCGTGGAAGCCTCCACCCCTCGTGTCGGGCAGGTTCTCCGATTTTGTTGATGAGGAAGTTGAGGCACAGAGAGGGGAAGTCACTTGCCCAAAGTCACACAGCCGGGAGGTACAGGAGCTGGGATTTGAACCGGGCCATCCGGCGCCAGTGTCCAAAGGCTTCCCGTGGCAGGTGTGTGTGGGTCAGCGCGGGGAGGGCTCAGGGCCCAGCCAGGACCTGGCCCCCGTGGGGGCAGGGGAGGCAGTGGGGATCTAGGAAGCCTGCCTGGAGGGGGGGGTCGCATCCCCCCCCATGCGAGCGGGGGAGAAGCAGAGAGAGAGAGAGAGAGAGAGCGCCCCAGGCGGGTTCCATGCCACCAGCACAGAGCCCAGTGTGGGGCTCGATCCCATAAACCGTAAGATCATGACCTGAGCTGAAGTCAGGAGTCGGGCGTTTAACCGACTGAGCCCCCCAGGCGTCCCTGGGCGGGTTTTAAATCAGCGGTGAATCCACAGAGGTCTTCCCTTTTCGAGTTTATACGCCAGTCACGCCATTCTAAATGTTATTTTATTCTTTTAACGTGGTTGCTGCTGACTGTCAGTCGATTATACCGTAGGAACCGCCTCAGTGTTCGAAAGGTGTCTTCAGACCGCGTTGCGTTTTACATTAAAAATGTCACGCGCTTCATGGTGGGAAACGTGGGGCAGGTGACAGGTGCGGTTCACCCCTGCCTTGTGGGTCACCCGACCGTCTCAGCTCCGTGTCCACGGCTGCCCACTGATGGGTCGTCAGCCCCAAACCTCCGTGGGTCCCGTCATTGGCCCCACTCTGTCACCAGCCACGCGGGGGACCTTGGGGAAGATGCCAGTGTCCTCCCCGGGCTGCCGGTTCCTCCCGTGACTGTGGGGGGCGGGGTGACCTGCGCTGTGGATGGGTGGCATGGGGCCCATTTTTCAGATGCAGAGACCCCGAGACTCCTGAACCTGGGAGTTCGGGATCGAGTTACAAGCAGTGAGTGCGGGAGCTGGGACGCCGGGACGAGGGAGAACTGGGTGGTCCGGCTCCAGGGCCTTGGCCTTTCCACCCCCGCCCTGGCTTAAGTAGCACTTCCTGGGGCTGGCAGGGACCTGGCCTCTCTCCCGCCCTGCCCTGGGGTAGCCGCACAAGCACCCGCTTCCAGAAAGGGGTTTCGGGGGAGGGGGTCGGAGCATTGACACACGGCAGCGCTGTTTTATAGGCCGCCCCGGACCCGTAAACCTCGTCTCCCGGCTTCCAGACGAGAGGCTTTGTAGACGGGGATTAAGAGGCTTGTGTGGGTCCTGATGGGCTGGAGACGCAGGCAGGTGGGAGGCAGGCATGGGCCTTCCAGATCCCCGGGCCAAGCAGGACTGGGGCAAGGGGGCACCGGCGCTCCTGGGGACCACAGCACAGCGGCCACTCGGGGACAAGGGAGGCCGGGAGGAGCCTTCAGGCAGTGGGGGCTCAGCTGGCCTGAGAGCCTGGCTTCCCACTGGCCACAGCAGCAGCTCCTTTAATCCGATTCCTTTGGGCGACTGGGTTCCTCCAGGCTTGGCCTCTTCCCTTTCTCACAGTCCCGCGCTGTTCGTCCTTTTGTGCGATTATGCGACGTCCCGGGACCGTTGGACACGGGAGGCCCCGGGCCTTCAGAGCGAGGGGCTTTTTGCGGGGCTCCTGGCCGCTGCTCCCGCCCCGAGGAAAGCAGCTCGGCCGTGGGGGCCACCCGGAGGCACAGGGTGGAGTGGCCTGGATGTCCCTGGGCCACCAGCCCTGCAGAAAGCGGCCTGGCCCCTTCCCCCGGCCCGTTGCCTGCGGAAGAGAGGGGGTGCCGTTCTGGAGACAAAGCCCCCACTTCCCCTCTCGTGCAGGAGCTGAGAACTTGCCCACCGGACTTGTGCGTCCCCAGCCAAGCACGGAAGGGGGCTCCCGGACTCCCTCCCCTCAGCCCTGTGGTGCGGAGAAACCCGGCCCTGGGCTGGTGGTGACAGAGCATCAGACTGACCCCAGCGGCCTTTCTCCACCTTCTCACGCTCTGCGTGTCAACAGGGGGCTCGGTTGGCGGCCCCACCCTCCTGCTTCCCGTCACCCCTCGCCCTCCTCCTCTTGAAGCTCTGCATTTTCTTCCCTTTGCAGAAACGCGTCGAGGGGCGCCTGGGTGGCTCGGTCCGTTAAGCATCCGACTCCGGGTCTCGCCTCGGGTCGCGATCTCGCGGTTCCTGAGATCGAGCCCCGCTCGGGCTCTGCGCCGACAGCTCGGATCCTGCTTGGGACTCTCTCTCTCTCTCTTTCTCTCAAAATAAGTAAACAAACTTCACAAAACGTGTAGGGCGGTCGCGGGCCTGGTTTTGCCAGCTCCCGTGCCGTGCGATTGCGGGTTCCTCCCCACGGATGGGCGAACCCGGGTCCCCGGTGACCGGTTACCCGTCTCTCGCCAGGTGCCCGGGACACCGGGACCTTTCTCTGGGGGTTAAGGACTGGCTTCCGGGCAGCCCCACGGAAGGCGGGCGGGCGTCGCTGGAGGCCCGCTGAGTCAGGACAGCGGCTTGCGGGGGGTGTCGCGGGAGCCCGGAGGGGCCCTTCTTCCTGCGGCCTCCCCCGGCCCCCTCCACGTGCACAGACATCCTGCCCACGTCCGGCACCCCCCCCCCCCCGCCCCCCGCGTTCACATCCTTCTCTCCTACATCCTGTGCCCGCGCACCCGTGCGTGCCCCGGGACGTGTGCGCACAGGCCGTGCTGCGTTCTCGGGGCGAGTCGTCCCTTTTCCCCCCTCTAACGGTGTCAGCGTTTTCCTCCTCGCTGAGTCTTGTAGGCACCGCACGTTTATGACTGTTGTGTCCCTGATGCGTTGGTGCCCTTGTCGCGGTCCCGCGTCTCTCTCCGGTAGCATCTCGCGGTCCGTTTTCTCAGAATTTCCCCCGCCTGGAAACGAGGCCCCCGAGGCTCCGAGAGGGAGGGCGGCCCCCCCCCCCCGACGCCACCCAGCTGCCAACACCAGGCGGGATGCGCCCTTGCCCGCCGCTTTCTCCGCCCCGCCAGCTGCGTTGGGGCCGCACGTCTGGGAGAAGCCCCTTCCCGGTGACTCTCTGGGAGCCTGCGTTTCGATGTCATCGCCGTCAGGCGGCCAGAGCCGTGTCCCCGCCCGCCCTCGGCCCAGGACCCCCCAGGAGCCCAGCATCTGGCCCGCAGCCTGTGGGAGCTCAGCGGAGCATGCTTGGAACACGCTCTGGAAACTTCTCACCAGACTCTGCTCTGGAGCTCCTCGCCCTCCCCGCCCCGTTTGGTGGGACCGTCCCCAGCGTGTTGGGGCGGACCTTCTCGGCGCTCACGCGGGGGAGAAGCAGTTCTGTGGGCGGCAGGAGAAATGTTTCCCCCTCGCTGGCTTCTGCGTGGGCCTTTTGGAACCTGGGCCCAGTCCTCCTCCCGGTGGCTTCACCCCGGCCTGGCCCGCGGTCGGGAGCTCCCCGGGGGGGGCTCCATGCTGGGGGCCTGCCGGTGGCCTGAGGCATCCCGGCTAGCTCCCCTGGCCCGGGTCCTCGGGAGAGCTGCCTCCGTGTACCTCCGTGGGGCATTGTGGGAAACTCTGGGGCCCTGCAGGGAGCCTGGGGGGACGTCGCCTCAGAGCCGTGTGTGTGTGTGCGTGCGTGTGTGTGGGACGTGACGCGCAGAGTCCCCAGCGGGGGCCTGGCAGGCAATCAGGACTCCAGCAGAAGTGGCGACCAAACTGCTGGGAGCAGGGGAAGGAGAGGGAGGCGTCTGAGGCCCCGCTCACAGCCCGTTGGCCTCAGAAGGCCCCCACCAGGGTCGTGCCTGTCACGTAGGGGGGGCTCCTGGTTACCCTCCCGTGAACCTTGGCCTCAGCTGCAGGGAATCCGGGCCGTGTTCCGAATGACCCCACCACGGAGCTGTGGGAGGAGGCAGCACGGGGGATGCGACACCTGGAACTGTCCTGGGGCACCTGCCATCTGAGCTCTTGTCACTCCTTCTCTGGGTTCCTGGTGCCGCCTGAGGGAGCAAGGGGGCATCGGGGCAGACGGCGGAGGGCCCTTCCCGGGACTCGTGGCCCGGAGACGACCCACGTTCGCAGTTGGTGACGGTCGGCAGGCACCTGCCACCTGACCGCCTGTCTGTCGGTCTGTCCGTGGGCCCCGCTTCCTCTTCTGGATGTGGGAATTCCCACGGCACGTCTGCCACGGGGCTCGGGACATCGTGCGTGCCCAGCAAGTACCGTTTCGTAACTGTTTTTGCTACGGGCCGTCTCACTCCTCGTTCTGGAGAGCTGAGCCGTGGAGCTCAAACACACAGGGATCTGGACCCTGTTCGTGGAGGGAGGCGAACCGGGAGGGGCCGCGCTGGGGTCGGGCCCCAGGAAGACCCGTGCTTCTCACGTACGTGTTTCTCAGCCCTCAAAACGCAATGCAGAACCGGGTGCATACGTGTATTTTTCTGGGGAGAGGGTCCGTAACTCTTGTCATCAGGCTCTCACGGGGGTCGTGTGGCTCCCGGTGGGGACAGAGCCACTGCCACGGGCGCGCTTAAAAGCGCTACGCGCGTGCCCAGCTCCTCGTTATTGCTTGAAACCCCAGCCTCGTCCCCGCCGTCGTGTCTTGACGTCTGCTCTTTCTTGCACTTTGCCGTCTGTTTCTTGCTCCGGGACACCTTCCTTTGCTAACTCCCGCCCGCTGGAAGTTTCTCCTCCCTCCTGGCTGCCCGAGGCACTTGTCTGTATGCAGCTTGGTCACTCTCGGTAATAACTTTGTTCCGTGCGGTCTCATGTGGTCTTCTCACACGTGTGAGCCCCGTCTCTCCCACCGGATGGAGAAAATAGCTAAAATTGGGATCGGTATCCTTTGACCCTCGTGTATCGAACACGGTGTTTCCTTGCAGCCCACGGGAGCGGTATTCCTGAGGAACTTTGCGGCAAGATCAGAGTCTCAGAGGATAGGAGCTGGGGGAGGGAGGGATGAATGGAGATGGCATTAAATATATGTTTTTAAAAACCACCAGAAAGGAAAGTTCTGGGAGACGTCGCTGCCCGAACCACCTAGCTTTGTCCGCATTTAAAAACCTGCTCCAGGGGCGCCTGGGTGGCGCAGTCGGTTAAGCGTCCGACTTCAGCCAGGTCACGATCTCGCGGTCCGTGAGTTCGAGCCCCGCGTCAGGCTCTGGGCTAATGGCTCAGAGCCTGGAGCCTGTTTCCGATTCTGTGTCTCCCTCTCTCTCTGCCCCTCCCCCGTTCATGCTCTGTCTCTCTCTGTCCCAAAAATAAATAAACGTTGAAAAAAAAAAAAATTTTTTTTTTAAATAAATAAATAAATAAAAACCTGCTCTGGTCGGTGACCTTGTGTTCTTCAGCGGATAAGAGACTTGGCCGCCGTCTTGATGTCCTGAGAGAGAATTATTCCATGAGGTTTATTTCTTCTTGTGTCTGTTCTGGTAATTACTGTTTTGTCAGGAACTTATCCATTTCATGCAGGTAGTCAAATTAATTGGCATCACTTCTGTAGAATATTCCCTTAGTATTTTTCTTCTTCTTTTTTTTTTAATGTTTACTCATTTTATTTTATTAAAAAAAATTTTTTTTAATGTTTACTGTTGAGACAGAGAGAGACAAAGCATGAACGGGGGAGGGGCAGAGAGAGAGGGAGACACAGAAGCTGAAACAGGCTCCAGGCTCTGAGCTCTCAGCGTAGAGCCTGATGCGGGGCTCAAACTCACAAACCGCGAGATCATGACCTGAGCCGAAGTCGGACGCTCAACTGACTGAGCCACCCAGGCGCCCCTAAGTGTTTACTTATTTAATTTAAGAGAGTGTGTGCACTTGTGTGCCCTTGTGCAAGCAGGGGAAGGGGCTGAGACCCAGGGAGAGAGAGAGAATCCCAAGCAGGCTTCAAACTGCCAGCACAGAGCCCAACACGGGGCTCAATCCCCTGAACAGCGAGATCAGGACCCAAGCTGAAATCAAGAGTCAGAAGCGTGACCAGCTGAGCCACCCGGGCGCCTCTCTCTATTCCCTTAGTATTTTCCTAATGTCTGTAAGTTCTGTAGTGATGTCCCCTCTTTCTTTGGTGATGGTGGTAAGTGGTGCCTTCTCTTTCTTCTAGATCAATCCAGCTAGACGTGTATCGATGTTACTGATCTCCTAAAAGGTTTATATTTAAGAGACTGTGCCTTTTAAAAGTTTTTTAACCAGCCCATTCGGGCTTGGAATGTAATGTCTTTGGGGCGCCTGGGTGGCGCAGTCGGTTAAGCGTCCGACTTCAGCCAGGTCACGATCTCGCGGTCCGGGAGTTCGAGCCCCGCGTCGGGCTCTGGGCTGATGGCTCGGAGCCTGGAGCCTGTTTCCCATTCTGTGTCTCCCTCTCTCTCTGCCCCTCCCCCGTTCATGCTCTGTCTCTCTCTGTCCCAAAAATAAATAAACGTTGAAAAAAAAAAAAAAAAAGAAATGTAATGTCTTTTATGCTTGTAGCCTCCCTTGCTCTGTTTTTGCAAGTGTAGATGAAACGTTCGTGAGGCCACTAGGCCCTTTTCCAGGTTATTAATGCTTATGGGAACATTTTCCATGCCTGATCTCCTCTCTGTCTGTTGAGTCAGTGGAGGTGAGAGTGATTTCTGTCCATCAGCCTGCTCTTGTGACCTCGCTGGTAGTCAAGGTGGGACGTCCTTTTGCTGGAGGGGACTTTATCAAACCTTGCGTGAGTAAGGAACATACTAGACTTAAACATTTTTGAACGCGGAAGAGGAAAACTGTGTTATGTCAGAACCACAGATGCGAAGGATAACCAGCTGTCTCTCGTGTATTAATGGCTCTCTTATTTGGAACATATGCACGTAATAGCGACGTGTTGTTTTTTATTATACAAAATATTCACTGTTAAAAAGGCCCGTGTCTTCCCATACTTTGGCTACAAAGTATATTTTATCTGTGACCGTGGTTGCAATCTCTTGTTTCTTTTGTCTTTGCATTCATGGCAAATTTCAGAGCTAGACTCCTAGGACGGGGAGGAAACTTTGTGACTCTTGAGTCCGACAGCCCTCACTTTTGTCAAAGACCCTGAGGTCTGGGGAGTGGGTGGGCCTGGCCCCGGGCACGTTGGAGGCTGAGGCTGGACGCAGGTGCCCTGGGACATTTCTACTCCGTCAGCCACAGCTTTTCCTCTGGCGACAGGTGCTTGCGTTCACGATGTGAGGGGCATGGGATCCCCAGCCCTGGGTACAAAGGTGGCACTCGGGAGGGCAAAGCCAGATGGCGAACAGCACCCTCTGTACCCACCGCCCTTCCGTTTCCAGGACCTCCTTGTGTCCCCTCGGGGCCCTGGGAAGTTTTTTTCCTGTGGGAGTTGCATTCTCTAAAAAAAAATAATTTTTTTGACAATAGCTTTATTGAGATATTATGAAATTCACCCTTTTAAAGCATGCGGTTCTGTGGTTTTGTTACATTCACAGAATGGTGCAACCATCACCACTAATTGTAGAACATTTTTCATCACCCCCGAAAGGCACCCCAAGCTCCCCTCCCCAAGTCCCTGCGAGCACTACTTTCTGGATGGATATGCCTGTTCTGGACGTTTTCTAGGGATGGAATCATACCACACGTGGCCTTTTGTGGCTGGCTCCTGTAGCTTAGCGAAGGGCTGTCCAGGGTCACCCCTGCCCTCGTGCCCTGTTACGACCGAATGATATTCTGGCGTGTGAATGTGCTGCATTTTCGGTCCATCCATCCGTCGGTGGGCATTTAGATCGCCCCCACCTTTCGGCTGTTGTGATTCCCGCCACGAACATTTGTGTACAGGTGTTGGCGTGAGTGTATTTTTTTTTTCTCTTGGGTGTATTCCTGGGAGCGGAATTGCTACGTCCTATCATAACTCTGTTTAGCTGTTCGAGAGACTGCCAGACTATTTTCAGAGAGGCCGCGGAGGTTTAGATCCCCACCAGCGATGCGTGGGGATTCTTACGTGATTTGCTTTTACTGTTTTTTACTGTTTTTTAAATGTCTGTTTATTTATTTTGAATTCTGTTAAATGTTTTATTTATTTTTGAGACAGAGAGAGACAGAGCGTGAGAAGGGGAGGGGCAGAGGGAGAGGGAGACACAGGATCCGAAGCAGGCTCCAGGCTCCGAGCTGTGAGCACGGAGCCCGACGTGGGGCTCGAACCAGCGAACCGTGAGATCATGCCCTGAAGTCAGACGCTTAACCGACTGAGCCACCCGGCACCCCATCTATTTATTTTGAGAGAGAGAGTGAGGGTGCGCGTGTGAGTGGGGGATGGGAAGAGAGAGAGAGAGAGAGAGAGAGAGACTTTCCCAAGCAGGCTCCGTGCTATCAGCCCAGAGCCCGACACAGGGCTCGATCCCACGAACGGTGAGATCATGACCTGAGCCAAAGTCAAGAGTCAGAACCTTCACCGCCTGAGTCTCCCAGGTGCCCCAAGTGTGATTTGCTTTTAAATGAGATGCAGAGCAAGCCTTCTGGTTACACTTACTGATACAGCAGTGCACGTTCAACAGATGTTAGAGTTCTTTTCTAGTCTTGAGCCTTCATATCAAAAGAAGATTTCTGGGGCGCCTGGGCGGCTCAGTCGGTTGAGCGTCCGACTTCAGCTCAGGTGACGATCTCACCGTCGGCGAGTTCGAGCCCCGCGTCGGGCTCTGTGCTGACGGCTCGGAGCCTGGAGCCCGCTTCGGAATCTGTGTCTCCCTCTCTCTCTGCCTCTCTCTCTGTCTCCCTCTCTCCCTCTCTCTCTTTCAAGAATAAATAAACATTAAAAGGTTTTTTAAAAGGATTTTAATGCTTTCTATTTCGCTTTTAAAGGTGACGGATCCCGGCTCCGACACTTCCTGTGAGGTCTTGAGTAAGTAACTCCTGTGCCCCTTAGTTTCTTCCTCTGTAAAGCGTTTGTGATTGAATCAGCCTCGAAGAGGGGGCCGAGTGGATTCATGCGCCTCAAGCACTCAGCCTGGTCCCTGGCAGTCGGCAAGCTCCGCATAAGCGCTGGCTGTCATCTTGACCTTACGATCGCGTTGTCGCGGTGGGGATTTGGGGGAGCACTGCGCCCCAGCCCGGCCTCACAGCTCCGCGGCAGCTGCCGTCGTGGTTTCCTCCTCCTGGGCGCCACCGGGGCGTGTGTCCAGCAGGTTGAGACGGGGCCCCCACGCGGAAGGAGCGTCCCTAACCACCCCCCCACCCCCCACCCCGCCCCGAGCGGATTGGGACTCTGCAAAATGCATTCAAGGCGATGCTGGAGAAGCTTTTTAGCTTGAGAAGATGTCCTGGACCTTGTGACACTCAGACCCTCCCTCGGGGTGGGTGTGGTATGGCGGCCTGGAAGGACGAGACCCTGAGGGAAGCTTCCAGAAGGTGAGGGTGGGAGCATGCACAGGGAGGGGCCCGGGACGAGGGAGGAGTTGGCACCAAGGGCTCAAGGGATCTTACCTGACAGTGTTGAGTTTTTTCCCTGAAGTCTCACGTGTTCGGTGTTGAAAACTTAGGTGATAGAGACTCAAAGGACGTGATGAAAACTCCCCGTGATTCCATAACCCCGAGCTTCCAGCCCACTTGTGCTGTGACTTCCCTAGCTGAGAGGTGGGGGACAGTGGCAGGATTCGTAGGGGAGACGGGGCAAGTTAGAACGTGTCAGGGCAGAGGGCCGGCCGTGACACAGTCCTCGTGGCACGGAGCGTCCTTGGAGGAGGGGCCAGATAGTGACCACTGTTCGTCTGTTGCTGGACCCCCAGCTGGTTTCTGGGTTTTCACAGATGTGGGCTGCTGGCTAGTAAGCCTTCTCGAACCTCGTCTGCCCTCCCAGAAGCCTCTGCCCTGGGCCCGTCCCCGTCCCGGACCCCCCCCCCCCGCCCCCCGCCCTCTGGTTCCCATCGAGTGGCCCCATGGACCGCCCTGGCCTTGCCCCATCGGGCAGCGGGGAGCCTGGGGACTTCCTGGCCCCCCCGCCAGCCGTGCAGTAAGTGGCCAGAGGGGCATGAGACCAGGAGGGGGCAGTTTTCTTCGGCAGCCTCCGAGTGGTTTCCGGGGACTGGCAGCCGGCGAATGGTGACAAGCCCCCGGTGCCGAGAGACCACGGGAGCCCTGCGCTGACGGCTCCGCCGGGTTCGTTTCTCTGGGCTGTTGTTCAGGCTTTAGCAAGAGAATGAGGAAAGCTCCCGAACATCTCCTGTGTTCTCCACGTTCTTCCGTCGATCCTGTTCTTCAGGGTTGATTTACTGAACACCTGCTATACGGTTGGGCGTCCCAGAGGGAATGATAAAGACACCGTCCTGTTGAGTACGTGTGACGTCCCCATGCTACAGGTGTTAGTTGGCCGGCTTCATTTAAAACAAAAACAGAAAACTTAGGGGCGCCTGCGAGGCTCAGTCGGTTAAGCATCTGACTTGGGCTCAGGTCACGATCTCACGGTCCGTGGGTTCGAGCCCCGCGTCGGGCTCCGTGCTGACAGCTGGGGGCCTGGAGCCTGCTTCGGATCCTGTGTCTCCCTCTCGCTCTGCCCCTCCCCTGCTCGTGCTCTGTCTCTAAAATATATAAACATTAAAAAAAAAAAAAAAAAAAGGATGGGGGAAGGCGGTATTGTCTAAAAATTAAAAAAAAAAACAATCTTATCTTGAGATGATTGTAGATTGACATGTAGTTGTGAGAAGTAACAGACCTTGGGTGCCCCTCCCCTAACCTCCCCCAGTGGCGGTATCTTGCATAACCGCGGTCCGATGTCACAAGCAGGATATTGACCTCGACACAATCCCCCGACCTCGTTCAGATTTCGCCAGTCTTACACGCACTTGGACACGTGCCTCTGTGTGCGTGGTTTTTTTTTTTTTTTTTTTAATTAAAAAAAATTTTTTTTCAACGTTTATTTTTGAGACAGAGAGAGACAGAGCATGAACGGGGGAGGGGCAGAGAGAGAGGGAGACACAGAATCGGAAGCAGGCTCCAGGCTCTGAGCCATCAGCCCAGAGCCCGACGCGGGGCTCGAACTCCCGGACCGCGAGATCGTGACCTGGCTGAAGTCGGACGCTCAACCGACTGCGCCACCCAGGCGCCCCATGTGTGCGTGTTTGTGAGTGTCTCCGGGAGTGTTTGTGCCTCTGTGTTCGTGAGGCTGTTTCATTTTATGGGGAGGAATTGAAGTCCTGGGGCCCCGGCCCTGCCCAGGACCCGTCCGCCAGGGCTCACACAGAAGACCTGGGCTCTCCGTCTGGCCCCTCTGACTCCACGTCATGACTGGCTCTAGGAAGAAAAGTCAGGGTTACTCGTCGCTGCCCTTCCTGGACACGGTAACCCTATCGGTCTCTGCCGCGGCCGTGAGCCGAAAACCCAGACAGGCTAGAATCATAACACGTCGGTGCCGAGCCGCTGGCTTCTCCATCTCCCAGAAAACCGGGGCTCCCAGAAGGGAACAGTCGCCTGACCTCACCCCACCAGCTGGTCGGGGGCTGGTCTGAGGCCGTTTCCTCTAGCTCTGCCTGCGGCAGTAACCGCAGGGAACTTTTTCCGAGAGGCGAAAGGAGAGAAGTCCCTGTTGAGCACGAGTACCAGGCTCAGGATTCAAGTCAGTTACCAGGGAGATCGCTGGAGGACATTTGGGAAGGTTTCTGGGCAGGAGAGGACTCTGGACGCGTCCGGGGTGACCTCGGACGGTTAGCCTGCCCCCGGGTGTGTGCCAAGGGACACTGATGACTCGGGTGTTGGGATGACTTCTCCTCCTTGCTCACGTGTGTTTGGGAACAGGTTATAGGAATCTGTGCTGGGTTGTGCGCGGCAGGACTTATCAGTGCCTTTCATGCTCCGACGTTCGCTCTGACCCTCCGGGTAGAGGACAGATTGCTAATCTGCATCATGCATTTCGGGAACTGCTCGCTAAGACACTCTCCGACATGAGATTCTGAGAGTTCAGGACATCCATCGCTCTGCTGGGGCCGATCGTGGGACCGGCAGCTCTCAGATAAATGTGGAGGCTCTTTCTCGGCACGGGAAAAACAGCAACGACATGACGAATGGCAAGCGGGATGCAGATGTGCTCACCCCCCGTGATCACAGCCTTGTGCCTCTGCGTGTGCCTGTGTGGACAAGCGGGGGAGGTCGGCCGCCTTCGGTTGACAGAATTCCAGGTGATTTATTATTTTTAATATAAGATTTTTCTTTCTTAAACCAACAAAGGAGGTTGGGCTCCATTCACTGGGGCAATAAAAAGCCATTGTGTGTTTGAAGCAAGGGTTGAGGGCGACCTAACAAAAGCGGTTTTAAGAGAATTTTTCTGTGTGGTGTCGGGCAGGCGAGCTGGAAGGAAGGAGACAGGCAGAGACCGCTGGGAGACGGCGGCCGGGGTCCTGGCCTGGGCAGGGGTGGTGGCCGAGAAGGGAGAGCTGCGTGTGGCCTCACGGCTTCGCAGTTTCCCAAGGCCCAGAGAGGTTATGTCACTTGCCCTGAGTCACACAGCTGATGGCCTGCAGACCCGAGACTTGGAGACAGTTCTCCGATTTCCGAGTCTTGGAACATTGCCACCTGGCACATAGCTGTCTTCATCTGCCTCGCATTTTCGCCAGCATTCAGGGTACGTACTGCTAATCTACGCTGTAGAAAACAAGGCTTGTGTGTGTGTGTGTGTGTGTGTGAGAGAGAGAGAGAGAGAGAGAGAGAGGGAGGGAGGGAGAAGGAGAGTCAAGATGTCCGTTGCAGCATAACCCCCTGAATTTCTCTGTGACGGAGAACATTCAGCACATCCCAAGGCCCTGTGGCACCCTGAGCGTCACGGAAAGGTGGAGGCATTGAGACTGTGCCCTGTTTTAAGGGTTAGCAGCTGCTTTCCGGTCACTTCTGGTCTGTAGGCCCTTGTTGGATGCTTTTGGGGCCAGAGACGCTTGGGAATTTTTCGGCTGGTGGCCAGCGTCTTTCGTGCAGAGGCTGTATTTCACCTAACACCCAGTGGGGCCTGGGCCGCACAGGGTACTTGTGCAAAACATGTGAATAGTCACACCCAGTGTGCAAAAAGCTGAGACTACAAATAGCCCCCAGGCCAGGCAGGTTTCGCCGCCAAACGAGCTCAGAAAACTTTTGGTTTCCAGAAGTTTGGGCTGTGGGGGCTCTGGGGAAGGGTTTCGGGATGGGTGCTGTGATTGCCTCCACGCGGTAGATGCCCTTGAATTACAGAAAGCCCGGGGTACGGGAGAATCTCGGTTTCCGTGACTGGGAGAAAGGTCCGCTCCTGGATTTTTCCACAGTGTAGAAACGTGGGGGGCAAGGTGGTGGGCGCCTGGGGGGCTCCGTCGGTTGAGCATCTGACTTCGGCTCAGGTCATGATCTCGCGGTCCGTGAGTTCGAGCCCCGCGTCGGGCTCTGGGCTGACAGCTCGGAGCCCGGAGCCTGCTTCGGGTTCTGCGTCTCCCTCTCTCTCTGCCCCTCCCATGCTCATGCTGTCTCTCTGTCTCTCTCTCAAAAACAAATAATCACTTTAAAAAAAGTTGAAAAAAAGAAACGTGGGGAAGGAGTCACATCTGATCGTAAGCCCAGGCGGCTGCCGGGGTCGGGTGACAGAGAGCCAGGAAAATGATCGGCCTGCTGTTCACAGACCCCTGCACTGCTTGACTGCGGTGAGCGTGTTCCTTCTTAAATCTTAGAGAAGGAGAGGGTGGCCCCCAGTGTGCCCATTGTCCCCCCCGTGCCAGGGGGCGTTGGACACTCACTCGTATTCGCTCCGTTCTTCCCCGGTTGCTGGCAGCCGGGCCTGCCCGGGCCTCAAGCAGCTCCGTGAATCCGTCCAGCAGCCTGTTACCGTCCTGCACAAATGCCCCCGGTGGCCCCGGGAGGGACTCCCGGAGGCCGCGAGTCTAGACGGGATGCATCCCCACGTTCAGAAGCCAAGTGGATCTTTATTAAGTTCGGAAAAATCCATTTTTAACCGAATTTGAAGGTCACCCTGTGCTTAGGTTTCTGCCCCGCGCGCTGAGAGGGACCGTGTGACCGCAGCACTTGCGGACCGGCCACAAGCCTTGGGGCGGGCCACGCTGTTGTCAGGGGTCCCAGCACCCCAGGACGGGACCCCCCTGGCCGTCTGGTGTCCTCGGGCCAGCAGCCTGCTTCCCGAGGGATCAGAGGAGGGACTGGATGTGATTCTTCCATGGATCAAGCACCGATTGAGCGCCGACTGTGTGCCAGACGCAGGAAGGACCAGGGGCTGGTCCCAAGGGGCGCAGAGCCCGGTGGGAGAGCTGGACGGACGGACGGACGATTCCAGGACGGCGGAACGAGGGCTGGGCCGGGGCGGCATCCGGGGTGAAGAATGTGGGAACACACGTGGGGCGGGGAGGGGCGGGGAGGGGCGGGCCGGGCTCTCTAGCTTCAAAACCCCACGTCTGTATCCTGGTCTGGGGCCCAAAACCCCAAAGAGGTCCGCACCTCCAAGCGCAGTCCCAGAGGTTGGGTGAAGGGAGCCCCCGACGGTCACGAGAGAGTCAGCCCGTCCTCGGCGCTAAAGTAAACGCGTCCGTTCGCCGGGTCACTTGGCAATTCCCTCTCAGGATCGAGGTTCCGTGTCACCTTGGAGCGGGCCCCTTCCCTGGGGGCTCCTGTCTCCTGGACGGACAGCGGGAACGTTCTGAGGGCCCCGACCACGGCACGGCCGAGAGCCCGAGGCCGGGAGGGACCGGGGTGGGCGCGGACCGCACGGCCGGCCCGGGGCTGGCCCTCAGCTTTGCAGCGGGAGCCGGGCTGTCGTGAGCGGAGCAGCGGTCAGCACGAGCGTGTTCACACGTGGCTCGGCCACGCCTCCGGTGTGTGACGAGCGTACGAGGCAGCTTCTCAACGCAGGGTCCACGGCAAACCA